>NW_027363741.1:0-496491 GCF_046119375.1 Phyllobates terribilis
ATACACACACATATACAGTATACATATATATACACATATACAGTATACATATATATATACACACACATATATACACACATATACAGTATACATATATACACATACAGTATACATATATACACACACATATACAGTATACATATATACACACATACAGTATACATATATATATACACGCATATACAGTATACATATATATATACACACATATACAGTATACATATATATATATACACACATATATACATACATATACAGTATACATATATACACATACAGTATACATATATCTACACACACATATACAGTATACATATATATACACACCCATATACAGTATACATATATATACACACATATACAGTATACATATATACACACATACAGTATACATATATACACCCATAAACAGTATACATAAACAGTATACATATACACACCCACATATACAGTATACATATATACACACATATACAGTATACATATATACACACATATACAGTATACATATACACACACATATACAGTATACACATATACACACCCATATAAGGACAGGCAACAAGCAGAAGAGACTTGTTTGGGCTAAAGAACACAAGCAATGGACATTAGACCAGTGGAAATCTGTGCTTTGGTCTGATGAGTCCAAATTTGAGATCTTTGGTTCCAACCACCGTGTCTTTGTGCGACGCAGAAAAGGTGAACGGATGGACTCTACATGCCTGGTTCCCACCGTGAAGCATGGAGGAGGAGGTGTGATGATGTGGGGGTGCTTTGCTGGTGACACTGTTGGGGATTTATTCTAAATTGAAGGCATACTGAACCAGCATGGCTACCACAGCATCTTGCAGCGGCATGCTATTCCATCCGGTTTGCATTTAGTTGGATCATCATTTATTTTCCTACAGGACAATGACCCCAAACACACCTCCAGGCTGTGTAAGAGCTATTTGACCAGGAGGGAGAGTGATGGGGTGCTACGCCAGATGACCTGGCCTCCACAGTCACCAGACCTGAACCCAATCGAGATGGTTTGGGGTGAGCTGGACCGCAGAGTGAAGGCAAAAGGGCCAACAAGTGCTAAGCATCTCTGGGAACTCCTTCAAGATTGTTGGAAGACCATTTCCGGAGACTACCTCTAGAAGCTCATCAAGAGAATGCCAAGAGTGTGCAAAGCAGTCATCAAAGCAAAAGGTGGCTACTTTGAAGAACCTAGAATATAAGACATATTTTCAGTTGTTTCACACGTTTTTGTTAAGTATATAATTCCACATGTGGTAATTCATAGTTTTGATGCCTTCAGTGTGAATGTACAATTTTCATACTCAAGAAAATACAGAAAAATCTTTAAATGAGAAGGTGTGTCCAAACTTTTGGTCTGTACTGTATGTATGTATATATATATATATATATATATACTGTATATGTGTGTGTATATGTATACTGTATATGTGTATACATGTATGTATATATATATGTATACTGTATATGTGTATATATGTGTGTATATATATATATGTATACTGTATATGTGTGTATATGTATACTGTATATGTGTATATATGTATATATATATGTATACTGTATATGTGTGTGTATATATATGTATACTGTATATGTGTGTATATATGTATACTGTATATGTGTGTATATATATATGTATACTGTATATGTGTGTATATATGTATATATATGTATACTGTATATGTGTGTGTATATGTATACTGTATATGTGTATATATGTATGTATATATATATGTATACTGTAAATGTGTGTGTATATGTATGTATATATGTATACTATATATGTGTGTATATGTATACTGTATATGTGTGTGTATATATGTATACTGTATGTGTGTGTATATGTATACTGTATATGTGTATATATGTATGTATATATATATGTATACTGTATATGTGTGTGTATATGTATACTGTATATGTGTATATATGTATGTATATATATATGTATACTGTATATGTGTGTATATGTATACTGTATATGTGTGTGTATATATGTATACTGTATGTGTGTATATATATGTATACTGTATATGTGTGTATATATATGTATACTGTATATGTGTGTATATGTATACTGTATATGTGTGTATATATGTATAATGTATATGGGTGTAAATATGTACACTGTATATGGGTGTGTATATGTATACTGTATATGTGTGTGTATATGTATACTGTATATGTGTGTATATATATATGTATACTGTATATGTGTATATATATGTATACTGTATATGTGTATATATATGTATACTGTATGTGTATATACATATATGTATACTGTATATGTGTGTGTATATGTATACTGTATATGGGTGTATATATGTATACTGTATATGTGTGTATATGTGTATACTGTATATGTGTGTATATGTATACTGTATATGTGTGTATATATGTATAATGTATATGGGTGTATATATGTACACTGTATATGGGTGTGTATATGTATACTGTATATGTGTGTATATATGTATACTGTATATGGGTGTATATATGTATACTGTATATGTGTGTATATGTATACTGTATATGTGTGTATATATATATGTATACTGTATATGTGTATATATATATGTATACTGTATATGTGTATATATATGTATACTGTATGTGTGTATATATATATGTATACTGTATATGTTTGTGTATATGTATACTGTATATGGGTGTATATATGTATACTGTATATGTGTGTATATGTGTATACTGTATATGTGTGTGTGTATATATGTATACTGTATATGTGTGTATATGTATACTGTATATGTGTATACTGTATATGTGTATATATGTATACTGTATATGGGTGTATATATGTATACTGTATATGTGTGTATATATGTATACTGTATATGGGTATTGTATGTGTGTATATATGTATACTGTATATGTGTGTGTATATATATGTATCCTGTATATGTGTGTGTATATGTATACTGTATATGTATGTATACTATATGTGTGTATATATATGTATACTGTATATGTGTATATATATATGTATACTGTATATGTGTGTGTATATATGTATACTGTATGTGTGTATATATATGTATACTGTATATGTGTGTGTATATATATGTATACTGTATATGTGTGTGTATATATATGTATACTGTATGTGTGTATATATATATATATATATGTATACTGTATATGTGTGTATATATATGTATACTGTTTATGGGTGTATATATGTATACTGTATATGTGTATATATGTATACTGTATATGTGTGTGTATATATATGTATACTGTATATGTGTGTGTATATATATGTATACTGTATGTGTGTATATATATGTATACTGTATATGGGTGTGTATATATATGTATCCTATATGTGTGTGTGTATATGTATACTGTATATGGGTGTATATATATGTATACTGTATATGTGTGTGTATATATGTATACTGTATATGTGTGTATATATGTATACTGTATATGGGTGTATATATATATGTATACTGTATATGTGTATATATATATGTATACTGTATATGTGTATATATATGTATACTGTATGTGTGTATATATATATGTATACTGTATATGTGTGTGTATATGTATACTGTATATGGGTGTATATATGTATACTGTATATGTGTGTATATGTGTATACTGTATATGTGTGTATATGTATACTGTATATGTGTGTATATATGTATAATGTATATGGGTGTATATATGTACACTGTATATGGGTGTGTATATGTATACTGTATATGTGTGTGTATATGTATACTGTATATGTGTGTATATATATATGTATACTGTATATGTGTATATATATATGTATACTGTATATGTGTATATATATGTATACTGTATGTGTGTATATATATATGTATACTGTATATGTGTGTGTGTATATGTATACTGTATATGGGTGTATATATGTATACTGTATATGTGTGTATATGTGTATACTGTATATGTGTGTGTGTATATATGTATACTGTATATGTGTGTATATGTATACTGTATATGTGTGTATATATGTATACTGTATATGTGTGTATATATATATGTATACTGTATATGGGTGTATATATGTATACTGTATATGTGTGTATATATGTATACTGTATATGG
Source organism: Phyllobates terribilis (assembly GCF_046119375.1). Classification (NCBI taxonomy): domain Eukaryota; kingdom Metazoa; phylum Chordata; class Amphibia; order Anura; family Dendrobatidae; genus Phyllobates; species Phyllobates terribilis. The sequence goes on from NW_027363741.1 coordinate 4,129, forward strand.
GTATTGTATGTGTGTATATATGTATACTGTATATGTGTGTGTATATATATGTATACTGTATATGGGTGTGTATATATGTATACTGTATATGGGTGTATATATATGTATACTGTATGTGTGTATATATGTATACTGTATATGTGTGTGTATATATGTATACTGTATATGTGTGTATATGTATACTGTATATGTGTGTATATGTGTATACTGTATGTGTGTGTATATGTGTATACTGTATATATGTGTGTATATGTATACTGTATATAGGTGTATATATGTATACTGTATATGTGTGTATATATGTATACTGTATATGTGTGTGTGTGTATATATGTATACTGTATATGTGTGTGTATATATGTATACTGTATATGTGTATATATGTATACTGTATATGGGTGTATATATATGTATACTGTATATGGGTGTATATATGTATACTTTATATGGGTGTATATATATGTATACTGTATATGGGTGTATATATGTATACTGTATATGGATGTATATATATGTATACTGTATGTGTGTATATATATATACTGTATATGTGTGTATATTTGTATACTGTATATGGGTGTATATATGTATACTGTATATGGGTGTATATATATGTATATTGTATATGTGTGTATATATATATATATATGTATACTGTATATGTATGTATATATGTATACTGTATATGTGTGTGTATATGTATACTGTATATGGGTGTGTATATATATGTATACTGTATATGGGTGTGTATATATATGTATACTGTATATGGGTGTATATATATATATATGTATACTGTATGTGTATATATATATATGTATACTGTATATGTGTGTATATGTATACTGTATATGTTTGTATATATGTATACTGTATATGGGTGTATATATGTATACTGTATATGTGTATATATATACTGTATATGTGTGTGCATATATATATATGTATACTGTATATGTATGTATATATGTACACTGTATATGGGTATATATGTATACTGTATGTGTATATATGTATACTGTATATGGGTGTGTATATGTACACTGTATATGTGTGTGTATATGTATACTGTATATGGGTGTGTATATATATGTATACTGTATATGTGTGTACATATATGTATACTGTATGTGTGTATATATATGTATACTGTATATGGGTGTGTATATATATGTATACTGTATGTCTGTATATATATGTATACTGTATATGGGTGTATATATATATACTGTTATATGTGTGTATATGTATACTGTATATGGGTGTATATATGTATACTGTATATGTGTATATATGTATACTGTATATGTGTGTGTATATATATATATATGTATACTGTATATGTGTGTGTGTGTATATATATATATATATATGTATACTGTATATGTGTGTATATATGTACACTGTATATGGGTATATATATGTATACTGTATGTGTATATATGTATACTGTATATGGGTGTATATATGTACACTGTATATGTGTGTGTATATGTATACTGTATATGTGTGTATATGTATACTGTATATGGGTGTATATATATATATATGTATACTGTATGTGTATATATATACTGTATATGTGTGTGTATATGTATACTGTATATGTGTGTATATATATATGTATACTGTATATGTGTGTATATATATATATATGTATACTGTATATGTGTGTATATATGTATACTGTATATGTGTGTATATGTATACTGTATATGGGTGTATATATGTATACTGTATATGTGTGTGTATATATGTATACTGTATATGGGTGTGTATATATATGTATACTGTATATGGGTGTATATATATGTATACTGTATATGTGTGTATATATGTACACTGTATATGGGTGTATATATATGTATACTGTATGTGTATATATGTATACTGTATATGGGTGTATATATGTATACTGTATATGTGTGTATATGGGTGTATATATATGTATACTGTATGTGTATATATGTATACTGTATATGGGTGTATATATGTATACTGTATATGTGTGTATATGGGTGTATATATATGTATACTGTATGTGTATATATGTATACTGTATATGGGTGTATATATGTATACTGTATATGTGTGTATATGTATACTGTATATGTGTGTGTATATATATGTATACTGTATATGTGTATATATATGTATACTGTATATGGGTGTATATATGTATACTGTATATGGGTGTATATATGTATACTGTATATGTGTGTATATGTATACTGTTTATGTGTGTATATATATGTATACTGTATATGTGTGTGTATATATATGTATACTGTATATGTGTATATATGTATACTGTATATGTGTGTGTATATATGTATACTGTATATGTGTGTCTATATATGTATACTGTATATGGGTGTATATATATGTATACTGTTTATGGGTGTATATATGTATACTGTATATGTGTATATATATATGTATACTGTATATGTGTATATATGTATACTGTATGTGTGTATATATGTATACTGTATGTGTGTATATATATGTATACTGTATATGGGTGTATATATATATGTATACTGTTTATGTGTGTATATATGTTTACTGTATGTGTGTATATATGTATACTGTATGTGTGTATATATATATGTATACTGTATATGTGTGTGTATATATATGTATACTGTATATGGGTGTGTATATGTTTACTGTATATGTGTGTATATGTATACTGTATATGGGTGTATATATGTATACTGTATATGTGTATATATATATATGTATACTGTATATGTGTGTATATATGTATATATGTGTGTATATATGTATACTGTATATGTGTGTGTATATATGTATACTGTATGTGTGTGTATATGTGTATACTGTATATTTGTGTGTATATATGTATACTGTATATGTGTATATATGTATAATGTATATGTGTGTGTATATATATGTATACTGTATGTGTGTATATATATATGTATACTGTATATGTGTGTATATATATGTATACTGTATATGTGTATATATATGTATACTGTATATGGGTGTATATATGTATACTGTATGTGTATATATATGTATACTGTATATGTGTGTATATATGTATACTGTATATATGTGTGTATATATGTATACTGTATATGTGTGTGTATATATGTATACTGTATGTGTGTGTATATGTGTATACTGTATATGTGTGTGTATATATGTATACTGTATGTGTGTATATATATGTATACTGTATATGTGTGTATATATGTATACTGTATGTGTGTATATATATGTATACTGTATATGTGTATATATGTATACTGTATATGTGTATATATATATATGTATACTGTATATGGGTGTGTATATGGGTGTATATATGTACAATTTATATGGGTGTATATATGTATACTGTATATGTGTGTATATGTATACTGTTTATGTGTGTATATATATGTATACTGTATGTGTGTATGTATATGTATACTGTATATGTGTATATACATGGATACTGTATATATATGTATACTGTATATGTGTGTATATATATGTATACTGTTTATGGGTGTATATATGTATACTGTATATGTGTGTGTATATATGTATACTGTATATGGGTGTATATATGTATACTGTATATGTGTGTGTATATATGTATACTGTATGTGTGTATATATGTGTATACTGTATATGTGTGTGTATATATGTATACTGTATGTGTGTATATATATGTATACTGTATATGTGTATATATGTATACTGTATATGTGTGTGTATATATGTATACTGTATATGTGTATATATATATATATATGTATACTGTATATGGGTGTGTATATGGGTGTATATATGTACAATTTATATGGGTGTATATATGTATACTGTATATGTGTGTATATGTATACTGTTTATGTGTGTATATATATGTATACTGTATATGTGTGTATATGTATACTGTATATGTGTGTATTTTATATGTATACTGTATATATATGTATACTGTATATGTGTGTATATATGTATACTGTATATGTGTGTGTTTATATGTATACTGTATATGGGTGTATATATGTATACTGTATATGTGTGTGTATATATGTATGCTGTATATGTGTGTGTATATATGTATATATATATATGTATACTGTATATGGGTGTGTATATGGGTGTATATATGTACAATTTATATGGGTGTATATATGTATACTGTATATGTGTGTATATGTATACTGTTTATGTGTGTATATATATGTATACTGTATATGTGTGTATATATGTATACTGTATATGTGTGTATATGTATACTGTGTGTGTATATATATGTATACTGTATGTGTGTATGTATATGTATACTGTATATGTGTGTATATATGTATACTGTATATGTGTGTATATGTATACTGTATGTGTGTGTATATATATGTATACTGTATATGTGTGTATATATGTATACTGTATGTGTGTGTGTATATATGTATACTGTATATGTGTGTATATATATGTATATTGTATATGTGTGTATATGTATACTGTATATGTGTATATATGTATGTATATATATATGTATACTGTATATGTGTGTATATGTATACTGTATGTGTGTGTATATATATGTATACTGTATGTGTGTATATATATATGTATACTGTATATGTGAATATATATATATGTATACTGTATATGTGTGTATATATATATGTATACTGTATATATATGTATACTGTATATGTGTGTATATATATGTATACTGTTTATGGGTCTATATATGTATACTGTATATGTGTATATATATATGTATACTGTATATATGTATATATGTATATTGTATGTGTGTATATATGTATACTGTATGTGTGTATATATATATGTATACTGTATATGTGTGTGTATATATATGTATACTGTATATGGGTGTATATATATATGTATACTGTATATGTGTATATATATGTATACTGTATATGTGTGTGTATATATGTATACTGTATATGTGTGTATATATATATGTATACTGTATATGTGTATATATGTATACTGTATGTGTGTATATATATGTATACTGTATATGTGTGTATATATATGTATACTGTATATGTGTGTGTATATATATATATATGTATACTGTATATGTGTGTATATATATGTATACTGTTTATGGGTGTATATATGTATACTGTATATGTGTATATATGTATACTGTATATGTGTGTGTATATATATGTATACTGTATATGTGTGTGTATATATATGTATACTGTATGTGTGTATATATATGTATACTGTATATGGGTGTGTATATATATGTATCCTGTATGTGTGTGTATATGTATACTGTATATGGGTGTATATATATATGTATACTGTATATGGGTGTATATATGTATACTGTATATGGGTGTATATATATATATGTATACTGTATATGTATGTGTATATATGTATACTGTATATGGGTGTATATATGTATACTGTATATGGGTGTATATATATATGTATACTGTATATGTGTGTGTGTATGTATACTGTATATGTGTGTATATATGTATACTGTATGTGTGTGTGTATATATATGTATATGTGTGTATATGTATACTGTATGTGCGTATGTATGAATACTGTATATGTGTGTGTATATATATGTATACTGTATATGTGTGTATATGTATACTGTATATGTGTATATATATGTATACTGTATATGTGTATATATATGTATGCTGTATATGGGTGTGTATATATATGTATACTGTATGTGTGTATATATGAATACTGTATATGTGTGTGTATATATATGTATACTGTATATGTGTGTATATATATGTATACTGTATATGTGTGTGTATATATGTATACTGTATATGTGTTTATATATGTATACTGTATATGTGTGTATATATATGTATACTGTATTTGTGTATATATATGTATACTTTATATGTGTGTGTATATATATGTATACTGTATATGTATACTGTATATGGGTGTATATATGTACACTGTATATGTGTGTGTATATCTGTATACTGTATATGGGTGTGTATATATGTATACTGTATATGTGTGTATATATATGTATACTGTATATGGGTGTATATATGTATACTGTATATGTGTATATATGTATACTGTTTATGGGTGTATATATGTATACTGTATATGTGTATATATGTATACTGTTTATGGGTGTATATATGTATACTGTTTATGGGTGTATATATGTATACTGTATATGGGTGTATATATGTATACTGTATATGTGTATATATATGTATACTGTATATGTGTATATATATATATGTATACTGTATATGGGTGTGTATATGGGTGTATATATGTACAATTTATATGGGTGTATATATGTATACTGTATATGTGTGTATATGTATACTGTTTATGTGTGTATATATATGTATACTGTATGTGTGTATGTATATGTATACTGTATATGTGTATATATATGGATACTGTATATATATGTATACTGTATATGTGTGTATATATATGTATACTGTTTATGGGTGTATATATGTATACTGTATATGTGTGTGTATATATGTATACTGTATGTGTGTATATATGTGTATACTGTATATGTGTGTGTATATATGTATACTGTATGTGTGTATATATATGTATACTGTATATGTGTATATATGTATACTGTATATGTGTGTATATATATGTATACTGTATATATATGTATACTGTATATGTGTGTATATATGTATACTGTATATGTGTGTGTTTATATGTATACTGTATATGGGTGTATATATGTATACTGTATATGTGTGTGTATATATGTATGCTGTATATGTGTGTGTATATATGTATACTGTATATGTGTATATATATATATATATGTATACTGTATATGGGTGTGTATATGGGTGTATATATGTACAATTTATATGGGTGTATATATGTATACTGTATATGTGTGTATATGTATACTGTTTATGTGTGTATATATATGTATACTGTATATGTGTGTATATATGTATACTGTATATGTGTGTATATGTATACTGTGTGTGTATATATATGTATACTGTATGTGTGTATGTATATGTATACTGTATATGTGTGTATATATGTATACTGTATATGTGTGTATATGTATACTGTATGTGTGTGTATATATATGTATACTGTATATGTGTGTATATATGTATACTGTATGTGTGTGTGTATATATGTATACTGTATATGTGTGTATATATATGTATATTGTATATGTGTGTATATGTATACTGTATATGTGTATATATGTATGTATATATATATGTATACTGTATATGTGTGTATATGTATACTGTATGTGTGTGTATATATATGTATACTGTATGTGTGTATATATATATGTATACTGTATATGTGAGTATATATATATGTATACTGTATATGTGTGTATATATATATATGTATACTGTATATATATGTATACTGTATATGTGTGTATATATATGTATACTGTTTATGGGTGTATATATGTATACTGTATATGTGTATATATATATATATGTATACTGTATATATGTATATATGTATATTGTATGTGTGTATATATGTATACTGTATGTGTGTATATATATATGTATACTGTATATGTGTGTGTATATATATGTATACTGTATATGGGTGTATATATATATGTATACTGTATATGTGTATATATATGTATACTGTATATGTGTGTGTATATGTATACTGTATATGGGTGTATATATATGTATACTGTATATGTGTGTATATATATATGTATACTGTATATGTGTATATATGTATACTGTATGTGTGTATATATATGTATACTGTATATGTGTGTATATATATGTATACTGTATATGTGTATATATATGTATACTGTATATGGGTGTATATATATGTATACTGTATATGTGTATATATATGTATACTGTATATGGGTGTATATATATGTATACTGTATATGTGTATATATATGTATACTGTATATGGGTGTATATATATGTATACTGTATATGTGTGTATATATATATGTATACTGTATATGTGTATATATGTATACTGTATGTGTGTATATATATGTATACTGTATATGTGTGTATATGTATACTGTATATGTGTATATATGTATACTGTATATGTGTGTGTATATATATGTATACTGTATATGTGTGTGTATATATATGTATACTGTATGTGTGTATATATATGTATACTGTATATGGGTGTGTATATATATGTATCCTGTATGTGTGTGTATATGTATACTGTATATGGGTGTATATATATATGTATACTGTATATGGGTGTATATATGTATACTGTATATGGGTGTATATATATATGTATACTGTATATGTATGTGTATATATGTATACTGTATATGGGTGTATATATGTATACTGTATATGGGTGTATATATATATGTATACTGTATATGTGTGTGTGTATGTATACTGTATATGTGTGTATATATGTATACTGTATGTGTGTGTGTATATATATGTATATGTGTGTATATGTATACTGTATGTGCGTATATATGAATACTGTATATGTGTGTGTATATATATGTATACTGTATATGTGTGTATATGTATACTGTATATGTGTATATATATGTATACTGTATATGTGTATATATATGTATGCTGTATATGGGTGTGTATATATATGTATACTGTATGTGTGTATATATATGTATACTGTATGTGTGTATATATGAATACTGTATATGTGTGTGTATATATATGTATACTGTATATGTGTGTATATATATGTATACTGTATATGTGTGTGTATATATGTATACTGTATTTGTGTATATATATGTATACTGTATATGTGTGTGTATATATGTATACTGTATATGTGTTTATATATGTATACTGTATATGTGTGTATATATATGTATACTGTATTTGTGTATATATATGTATACTTTATATGTGTGTGTATATATATGTATACTGTATATGTATACTGTATATGGGTGTATATATGTACACTGTATATGTGTGTGTATATATGTATACTGTATATGGGTGTGTATATATGTATACTGTATATGTGTGTATATATATGTATACTGTATATGGGTGTATATATGTATACTGTATATGTGTATATATGTATACTGTTTATGGGTGTATATATGTATACTGTATATGTGTATATATGTATACTGTTTATGGGTGTATATATGTATACTGTATATGTGTATATATGTATACTGTATATGTATACAGTATACATATATACACACACATATACACCCATATACAGTATACATATACACACATATACAGTATACATATATATACACACATATACAGTATACATATATACACATACAGTATACATATATACACCCACATATACACCCATATACAGTATACATATATATACACACATATACAGTATACATATACACACACATATACAGTATACATATATACACCCATATACAGTATACATATATATATACACACATATACAGTATACATATATACACACCCATATACAGTATACATATATATATACACATATACAGTATACATATATACACACATATACAGTATACATATATACACACCCATATACAGTATACATATATACACACACATATACAGTATACATATACACACACATATGCAGTATACATATATACACACATATACAGTATACACATATACAGTATACATATATACACACCCATATACAGTATACATATATATATACACATATACAGTATACATATATACACACATATACAGTATACATATATACACACCCATATACAGTATACATATATACACACACATATATACAGTATACATATACACACATATACAGTATACACATATACACACATATACAGTATACATATACACACACATATACAGTATACATATATACACACATATACAGTATACACATATACAGTATACATATATACACCCATATACCGTATACATATATACACACCCATATACAGTATATATATACACACATATACAGTATACATATATATACACACATATACAGTATACATATATACACACATATATAGTATTCATATATACACACATATACAGTATACACATATACACACATATACAGTAAACATATATACACCCATATACAGTATACATATACACACACACATATACAGTATACATATATACACATATACAGTATACATATATACAGACATATACAGTATACACATATACAGACATATACAGTATACATATACACACACACACATATACAGTATACACATATACACACACACATATACAGTATACATATATACACCCATATACAGTATACATATATATATACACTCATATACAGTATACACATATACACATATACAGTATACATATATACACACATATACAGTATACATATATATATACACACACATATACAGTATACATATATACACACATATACAGTATGCATATATACACACATATACAGTATACATATATATATATACACACATACAGTATACATATATACACACCCTTATACAGTATACATATATACACATATACAGTATACATATATACACCCATAAACAGTATACATATACACACACATATACTGTATACATATATATACACACACATATACAGTATACATATATACACACACATATACAGTATACATATATACACCCATATACAGTATACATATATATATACACTCATATACAGTATACACATATACACATATACAGTATACATATATACACACATATACAGTATACATATATATATACACACACATATACAGTATACATATATACACACATATACAGTATGCATATATACACACATATACAGTATACATATATATATATACACACATACAGTATACATATATACACACCCTTATACAGTATACATATATACACATATACAGTATACATATATACACCCATAAACAGTATACATATACACACACATATACAGTATACATATATATACACACACATATACAGTATACATATATACACACACATATACAACTACCAGAGAAAAAAAGCGAAGACCGAATCAACACTTCTATAGCAAAAAATGGTCAATATTTATTATGATACAAAGATCAGACATATACAAAGGTCAGTACAATATTATAAAAAAGGACAATAAAATCAATAACAGCCCTCTCTACATGTGACTCCACACAGGGACCCATAATATAGGTAATCCATGGCAGACCCAGATCCTATGTATTTAGTTTTATTATATCATATCTGCTATATATATATAACACACATAAGCATTAAAATGGATACTATATATGCTGATTACCCTCACTGCTGTATAGTGGAAACCAGTAGAAGTCCCTGGGGCGTCTCTCTCGACATGTGCCTCCCCATTATGGACCCCTAACAGTGCTATTGCCCCCTGGTGATTACATTTGGACACTGGAGAGCTGCGGTAAGCATACAATGGGGACATCTATGTTCCCTCTATTCATCTAGTGCACCGCACATGACAATAATAGTAGATAATAGGAGGGTGATATGGTAAATGACTTCTACTGGTTTCCACTATACAGCAGTGAGGGTAATCAGCATATATAGTATCCATTTTAATGCTTATGTGTGTTATATATATATAGCAGATATGATATAATAAAACTAAATACATAGGATCTGGGTCTGCCATGGATTACCTATATTATGGGTCCCTGTGTGGAGTCACATGTAGAGAGGGCTGTTATTGATTTTATTGTCCTTTCTTATAATATTGTACTGACCTTTGTATATGTCTGATCTTTGTATCATAATAAATATTGACCATTTTTTGCTATAGAAGTGTTGATTCGGTCTTCGCTTTTTTTCTCTGGTAGTTCTATATTTGGCGATGGAGTCGCATTTAGTCCATATAGGGTAGTAATTAATAAAAGGTACATATCATACCTATATCTACACACATGGTGTGATTTATACTACCCATTTATGATTGGTGTTCTTTACACACATATACAGTATACATATATACACATATACAGTATATATATATACACATATACAGTATACATATATACACACACATATACAGTATACATATATATACACACATACAGTATACATATATACACACATATACAGTATACACATATACACACATATACAGTATACATATATATACACACACATATACAGTATACATATATATGCACACACATATACAGTATACATATACACACATATACAGTATACATATATACACACAAATACAGTATACATATATACACATATACAGTATACATATATATACACACATATACAGTATACATATATATACACATATACAGTATACATATACACACATATACAGTATATTATATACACACATATACAGTATACATATACACACATATACAGTATATTATATACACACATATACAGTATACATATACACACATATACAGTATACATACAGTACAGACCAAAAGTTTGGACACACCTTCTCATTTAAAGATTTTTCTGCATTTTCATGATTATGAAAATTGTACATTCACACTGAAGGCATCAAAACTATGAATTAACACATGTGGAATTATATAGTTAACAAAAAAGTGTGAAACAACTGAAAATATGTCTTATATTCTAGGTTCTTCAAAGTAGCCACCTTTTGCTTTGATGACTGCTTTGCACACTCTTGGCATTCTCTTGATGAGTTTCAAGAGGTAGTCACCGGAAATGGTCTTCCAACAATCTTGAAGGAGTTCCCAGAGATGCTTAGCACTTGTTGGCCCTTTTGCCGTCACTCTGCAGTCCAGCTCACCCCAAATCATCTCGATTGGGTTCAGGTCTGGTGACTGTGGAGGCCAGGTCATCTGGCGTAGCACCCCATCACTCTGCTTCTTGGTCAAATAGCCCTTACACAGCCTGGAGGTGTGTTTGGGGTCATTGTCCTGTTGAAAAATAAATGATGATCCAACTAAATGCAAACCGGATGGAATAGCATGCCGCTGCAAGATGCTGTGGTAGCCATGCTGGTTCAGTATGCCTTCAATTTTGAATAAATCCCCAACAGTGTCACCAGCAAAGCTCCCCCACACCATCACACCTCCTCCTCCATGCTTCACGGTGGGAACCAGGCATGTAGAGTCCATCCGTTCACCTTTTCTGCGTCGCACAAAGACAAGGTGGTTGGAACCAAAGATCTCAAATTTGGACTCATCAGACCAGAGCACAGATTTCCACTTGTCTAATGTCCATTCCTTGTGTTCTTTAGCCCAAAAAAGTCTGTTCTGCTTGTTGCCTGTCCTTAGCAGTGGTTTCCTAGCAGCTATTTTACCATGAAGGCCTGCTGCACAAAGTCTCCTCTTAACAGTTGTTGAAGAGATGTGTCTGCTGCTAGAACTCTGTGTAGCATTGACCTGGTCTCTAATCTGAGCTGCTGTTAACCTGCGATTTCTGAGGCTGGTGACTCGGATAAACTTATCCTCAGAAGCAGAGGTGACTCTGGGTCATCCTTTCCTGGGGCGGTCCTCATGTGAGCCAGTTTCTTTGTAGCGCTTGATGGTTTTTGCAACTGCACTTGGGGACACTTTCAAAGTTTTCCCAATTTTTCGGACTGACTGACCTTCATTTCTTAAAGTAATGATGGCCACTCGTTTTTCTTTACTTAGCTGCTTTTTTCTTGCCATAATACAAATTCTAACAGTCTATTCAGTAGGACTATCAGCTGTGTATCCACCGGACTTCTGCACAACACAACTGATGGTCCCAACCCCATTTATAACGCAAGAAATCCCACTTATTAAACCTGACAGGGCACACCTGTGAAGTGAAAACCATTTCCGGTGACTACCTCTTGAAGCTCATCAAGAGAATGCCAAGAGTGTGCAAAGCAGTCATCAAAGCAAAAGGTGGGTACTTTGAATAACCTAGAATATAAGACATATTTTCAGTTGTTTCACACTTTTTTGTTAAGTATATAATTCCACATGTGTTAATTCATAGTTTTGATGCCTTCAGTGTGAATGTACAATTTTCATAATCATGAAAATACAGAAAAATCTTTAAATGAGAAGGTGTGTCCAAACCTTTGGTCTGTACTGTATATATACACACAAATACAGTATACATATATATACACACACATATACAGTATACACATACACACCCATATACAGTATACATATATATACACACATACAGTATACATATATACACACATATACAGTATACATATATACACCCATATACAGTATACATATATTCCCACACATATACAGTATACATATACACACACATATACAGTATACATATATACACACATATACAGTATACATATATACACATATACAGTATACATATATACACACACACATACAGTATACATATATATACACACATACAGTATACATATATATACACATACAGTATACATATATACACACACACATACAGTATACATATATATACACACATACAGTATACATATATATACACATACAGTATACATATATACACACACATATACAGTATACATACATATACAGTATACATATACACACACATATACAGTATACATATATACACATATATACAGTATACATATATACACACACATACAGTATACATATATACACACATATACAGTATACATATATATACACACATATACAGTATACATATATACACACATATACAGTATACATATACACACACATACAGTATACATATATACACACACACATACAGCATACATATATACACACACATACAGTATACATATATACACACACACATACAGTATACATATATATACACACACATATACAGTATACATATATACACACACATACAGTATACATATATATACACATACAGTATGTAATGTAAGAACGTTGTGCATTTCCTCTGTAATTCCTCCTGGAAATGTTAGAACTCTACTTTATGCACTTCCTCTGTAATCCCTCGTGGCAATGTAAGAACTTTACTTTATGCACTTCCTCTGTAATTCGTCCTGGAAATGCAAGAACTTTACTTATTGCACTTCCTCTGTAAATACTCCTGGACATGTAAGAACTCTACTTTGTGCACTTACTCTGTAATCCCTCCTGGAAATGTAAGAACTTTACTTGATGCACTTCCTCTGTAATCCCTCCTGGAAATGTAAGAACTTTACTTTATGCCCTTCCTCTGTAATCCCTCCTGGAAATGTAACAACTCTACTTTGTGCATTTCCTCTATAATTCCTCCTGGAAATGTAAGAACTTTACTTTATGCACTTCCTCTGTAATCCCTCCTGGAAATGTAAGAAATCTACTTCATACATTCCTCTGTAATCCCTCCTGGAAATGTAATAACGTTGTGCATTTCCTCTGTAATTCCTCCTGGAAATGGAAGAACTTTATTTTATGCACTTCCTCTGTAAATACTCCTGGAAATGTAAGAACTCTACTTTGTGCACATCCCCTGTAATCCCTTCTGGAAATGTAAGAACTTTACTTTATGCACTTCCTCTCTAATCCCTCCTGGAAATGTAAGAACTTTACTTTATGCACTTCCTCTGTAATCCCTCCTGGAAATATAAGAACTTTACTTTAAGCACTTCCTCTGTAATCCCTCCTGGAAATATAGGAAATCTACTTTGTGCACTTCCTCTGTAATCCCTCCTGGAAATGTAAGAACGTTGTGCATTTCCTCTGTAATTCCTACTGGAAATGTAAGAACTTTACTTTATGCACTTCCTCTGTAATTCCTCCTGGAAATGTAAGAACTTTACTTTATGCACTTCCTCTGTAATCCCTCCTGGAAATGTAAGAAATCTACTTTATGCATTCCTCTGTAATTCCTCCTGGAAATGTAAGAACTTTACTTTTTGCACTTCCTCTGTAAATACTCCTGGAAATGTAAGAACTTTACTTTATGCACTTCCTCTGTAATCCCTCCTGGAAATGTAAGAACTCTACATTGTGCATTTCCTCTATAATTCCTCCTGGAAATATAAGAACTTTACTTTATGCACGTCTTCTGTAATCCCTCCTGGAAATGTAAGAAGTTTACTTTATGCACTTCCTCTGTAATCCCTCCTGGAAATGTAAGAAATCTACTTTGTGCACTTCCTCTGCAATCCCTCCTGGAAATGTAAGAACGTTGTGCATTTCCTCTGTAATTCCTCCTGGATATGTAAGAACTCTACTTTGTGCACATCCCCTGTAATCCCTCCTGGAAATGTAAGAACTTTACTTTATGCACTTCCTCTGTAATCCCTCCTGGAAATGTAAGAACTTTACTTTAAGCACTTCCTCTGTAATCCCTCCTGGAAATGTAAGAACTCTACATTGTGCATTTCCTCTATAATTCCTCCTGGAAATATAAGAACTTTACTTTATGCACGTCTTCTGTAATCCCTCCTGGAAATGTAAGAAGTTTACTTTATGCACTTCCTCTGTAATCCCTACTGGAAATGTAAGAAATCAACCTTGTGCACTTCCTCTGCAATCCCTCCTGGAAATGTAAGAACGTTGTGCATTTCCTCTGTAATTCCTCCTAGAAATGTAAGAACTTTACTTTATGCACTTCCTCTGTAATCCCTCCTGGAAATGTAAGAAATCTACTTTGTACACTTCCTCTGTAATCCCTCCTGGAAATGTAAGAACTTTACTTCATGCACTTACTCTGTAATCCCTCCTGGAAATGTAAGAACTTTATGCACTTCCTCTGTAATCCGTCCTGGAAATGTAAGAACTTTACTTTATACACTTCCTCTGCAATCCCTCCTGGAAATGTAAGAACTTTACTTTTTGCACTTCCTCTGTAAATTCTCCTGAAAATGTAAGAACTCTACTTTGTGCACATACCCTGTAATCCCTCCTGGAAATGTAAGAACTTTACTTTATGCACTTCCTCTGTAATCCCTCCTGGAAATGTAAGAATTTTACTTTATGCACTTCCTCTGTAATCCCTCCTAGAAATGTAAGAACGTTGTGCATTTCCTCTGTAATTCCTCCTGGAAATGTAAGAACTTTACTTTATGCACTTCCTCTGTAATCCATCCTGGAAATGTAAGAACTTTACTTTATGCACTTCCTCTGTAATCCCTCCTGGAAATGTAAGAAATCTACCTTGTGCACTTCCTCTGTAATCCCTCCTGGAAATGTAAGAACGTTGTGCATTTCCTCTGTAATTCCTCCTGGAAATGTAAGAACTTTACCTTATGCACTTACTCAGTAATCCCTCCTGGAAATGTAAGAACTTTACTTTATGCACTTCCTCTGTAATCCCTCCTGGAAATGTAAGAAATCTACTTTATGCATTCCTCTGTAATTCCTCCTGGAAATGTAAGAACTTTACTTCATGCACTTACTCTGTAATCCCTCCTGGAAATGTAAGAACTTTATGCACTTCCTCTGTAATCCGTCCTGGAAATGTAAGAACTTTACTTTATACACTTCCTCTGCAATCCCTCCTGGAAATGTAAGAACTTTACTTTTTGCACTTCCTCTGTAAATTCTCCTGAAAATGTAAGAACTCTACTTTGTGCACATACCCTGTAATCCCTCCTGGAAATGTAAGAACTTTACTTTATGCACTTCCTCTGTAATCCCTCCTGGAAATGTAAGAATTTTACTTTATGCACTTCCTCTGTAATCCCTCCTAGAAATGTAAGAACGTTGTGCATTTCCTCTGTAATTCCTCCTGGAAATGTAAGAACTTTACTTTATGCACTTCCTCTGTAATCCATCCTGGAAATGTAAGAACTTTACTTTATGCACTTCCTCTGTAATCCCTCCTGGAAATGTAAGAAATCTACCTTGTGCACTTCCTCTGTAATCCCTCCTGGAAATGTAAGAACGTTGTGCATTTCCTCTGTAATTCCTCCTGGAAATGTAAGAACTTTACCTTATGCACTTACTCAGTAATCCCTCCTGGAAATGTAAGAACTTTACTTTATGCACTTCCTCTGTAATCCCTCCTGGAAATGTAAGAAATCTACTTTATGCATTCCTCTGTAATTCCTCCTGGAAATGTAAGAACTTTACTTTTTGCACTTCCTCTGTAAATACTCCTGGAATTGTAAGAACTTTACTTTATACACTTCCTCTGTAATCCCTCCTGGAAATGTAAGAGCTTTACTTTATGCACTTCCTCTGTAATCCCTCCTGGAAATGTAAGAAATCTACTTCATGCATTCCTCTGTAATCCCTCCTGGAAATGTAAGAACTTTACTTTATGCACTTCCTCTGTAATCCCTCCTGGAAATGTAAGAACTTTATTTTATGCACTTCCTCTGTAATCCCTCCTGGAAATGTAAGAAATCTACTTTGTGCACTTCCTCTGTAATCCCTCCTGGAAATGTAAGAACGTTGTGCATTTCCTCTGTAATTCCTCCTGGAAATGTAAGAACTTTACTTTATGCACTTCCTCTGTAATCCCTCCTGGAAATGTAAGAAATCTACTTCATGCATTCCTCTGTAATCCCTCCTGGAAATGTAAGAACGTTGTGCATTTCCTCTGTAATTCCTCCTAGAAATGTAAGAACTTTACTTTATGCACTTCCTCTGTAATCCCTCCTGGAAATGTAAGAAATCTACTTTGTGCACTTCCTCTGTAATCCCTCCTGGAAATATAAGAACTTTACTTCATGCACTTACTCTGTAATCCCTCCTGGAAATGTAAGAACTTTATGCACTTCCTCTGTAATCCGTCCTGGAAATGTAAGAACTTTACTTTATGCACTTCCTCTGCAATCCCTCCTGGAAATGTAAGAACTTTACTTTTTGCACTTCCTCTTTAAATAATCCTGGAAATGTAAGAACTCTACTTTGTGCACATCCCCTGTAATCCCTCCTGGAAATGTAAGAACTTTACTTTATGCACTTCCTCTGTAATCCGTCCTGGAAATGTAAGAACTTTACTTTATACACTTCCTCTGCAATCCCTCCTGGAAATGTAAGAACTTTACTTTTTGCACTTCCTCTGTAAATACTCCTGAAAATGTAAGAACTCTACTTTGTGCACATACCCTGTAATCCCTCCTGGAAATGTAGGAACTTTACTTTATGCACTTCCTCTGTAATCCCTCCTGGAAATGTAAGAATTTTACTTTATGCACTTCCTCTGTAATCCCTCCTAGAAATGTAAGAACGTTGTGCATTTCCTCTGTAATTCCTCCTGGAAATGTAAGAACTTTACTTTATGCACTTCCTCTGTAATCCATCCTGGAAATGTAAGAACTTTACTTTATGCACTTCCTCTGTAATCCCTCCTGGAAATGTAAGAAATCTACCTTGTGCACTTCCTCTGTAATCCCTCCTGGAAATGTAAGAACGTTGTGCATTTCCTCTGTAATTCCTCCTGGAAATGTAAGAACTTTACCTTATGCACTTACTCAGTAATCCCTCCTGGAAATGTAAGAACTTTACTTTATGCACTTCCTCTGTAATCCCTCCTGGAAATGTAAGAGCTTTACTTTATGCACTTCCTCTGTAATCCCTCCTGGAAATGTAAGAAATCTACTTCATGCATTCCTCTGTAATCCCTCCTGGAAATGTAAGAACTTTACTTTATGCACTTCCTCTGTAATCCCTCCTGGAAATGTAAGAACTTTATTTTATGCACTTCCTCTGTAATCCCTCCTGGAAATGTAAGAACTTTACTTCATGCACTTCCTCTGTAATCCCTCCTGAAAATGTAAGAACTTTACTTTATGCACTTCCTCTGTAATCCCTCCTGGAAATGTAAGAACTCTACATTGTGCATTTCCTCTATAATTCCTCCTGGAAATATAAGAACTTTACTTTATGCACGTCTTCTGTAATCCCTCCTGGAAATGTAAGAAGTTTACTTTATGCACTTCCTCTGTAATCCCTCCTGGAAATGTAAGAAATCTACTTTGTGCACTTCCTCTGTAATCCCTCCTGGAAATATAAGAACGTTGTGCATTTCCTCTGTAATTCCTCCTGGAAATGTAAGAACTTTACTTTATGCACTTCCTCTGTAATCCCTCCTGGAAATGTAAGAAATCTAATTCATACATTCCTCTGTAATCCCTCCTGGAAATGTAAGAACGTTGTGCATTTCCTCTGTAATTCCTCCTAGAAATGTAAGAACTTTACTTTATGCACTTCCTCTGTAATCCCTCCTGGAAATGTAAGAAATCTACGTTGTGCACTTCCTCTGTAATCCCTCCTGGAAATATAAGAACTTTACTTCATGCACTTACTCTGTAATCCCTCCTGGAAATGTAAGAACTTTATGCACTTCCTCTGTAATCCGTCCTGGAAATGTAAGAACTTTACTTTATGCACTTCCTCTGCAATCCCTCCTGGAAATGTAAGAACTTTACTTTTTGCACTTCCTCTTTAAATAATCCTGGAAATGTAAGAACTCTACTTTGTGCACATCCCCTGTAATCCCTCCTGGAAATGTAAGAACTTTACTTTATGCACTTCCTCTGTAATCCCTCCTGGAAATGTAAGAATTTTACTTTATGCACTTCCTCTGTAATCACTCCTGGAAATGTAAGAACGTTGTGCATTTCCTCTGTAATTCCTCCTGGAAATGTAAGAACTTTACTTTATGCACATCCTCTGTAATCCCTCCTGGAAATGTAAGAAATCTACTTCATGCATTCCTCTGTAATCCCTCCTGGAAATGTAAGAACTTTACTTTATGCACTTCCTCTGTAATCCCTCCTGGAAATATAAGAACTTTATTTCATGCACTTCCTCTGTAATCCCTCCTAAAAAAAATGTAAGAACTTTACTTCATGCACTTCCTCTGTAATCCCTCCTGGAAATGTAAGAACTTTACTTTATGCACTTCCTCTGTAATCCCTCCTGGAAATGTAAGAACTCTACATTGTGCATTTCCTCTATAATTCCTCCCGGAAATATAAGAAGTTTACTTTATGCACGTCTTCTGTAATCCCTCCTGGAAATGTAAGAAGTTTACTTTATGCACTTCCTCTGTAATCCCTCCTGGAAATGTAAGAAATCTACTTTGTGCACTTCCTCTGTAATCCCTCCTGGAAATGTAAGAACGTTGTGCATTTCCTCTGTAATTCCTCCTGGAAATGTAAGAACTTTACTTTATGCACTTACTCTGTAATCCCTCCAGGAAATGTAAGAACTTTACGCACTTCCTCTGTAATCCGTCCTAGAAATGTAAGAACTTTACTTTATGCACTTCCTCTGTAATCCCTCCTGGAAATGTAAGAACTTTACTTTTTGCACTTCCTCTCTAAATACTCCTGGAAATGTAAGAATTTTACTTTATGCCCTTCCTCTGTAATCCCTACTGGAAATGTAAGAACTCTACTTTGTGCATTTCCTCTATAATTCCTCCTGGAAATGTAAGAACTTTACTTTAATCACTTCCTCTGTAATCCCTCCTGGAAATGTAAGAAATCGACTTTGTGCACTTCCTCTGTAATCCCTCCTGGAAAATTAAGAACTTCACTTTATGCACTTCCTCTGTAATCCCTCCTGGAAATGTAAGAAATCTACTTTGTGCACTTCCTCTGTAATCCCTCCTGGAAATGTAAGAATTTTACTTTATGCACTTCCTCTGTAATCCCTCCTGGAAATGTAAGAACTTTACTTTATGCCCTTCCTCTGTAATCCCTCCTGGAAATGTAACAACTCTACTTTGTGCATTTCCTCTATAATTCCTCCTGGAAATGTAAGAACTTTACTTTATGCACTTCCTCTGTAATCCCTCCTGGAAATGTAAGAAATCTACTTCATACATTCCTCTGTAATCCCTCCTGGAAATGTAATAACGTTGTGCATTTCCTCTGTAATTCCTCCTGGAAATGTAAGAACTTTATTTTATGCACTTCCTCTGTAAATACTCCTGGAAATGTAAGAACTCTACTTTGTGCACATCCCCTGTAATCCCTTCTGGAAATGTAAGAACTTTACTTTATGCACTTCCTCTCTAATCCCTAATGGAAATGTAAGAACTTTACTATATGCACTTCCTCTGTAATCCCTCCTGGAAATATAAGAACTTTACTTTAAGCACTTCCTCTGTAATCCCTCCTGGAAATATAGGAAATCTACTTTGTGCACTTCCTCTGTAATCCCTCCTGGAAATGTAAGAACGTTGTGCATTTCCTCTGTAATTCCTCCTGGAAATGTAAGAACTTTACTTTATGCACTTCCTCTGTAATCCCTCCTGGAAATGTAAGAACTTTACTTTATGCACTTCCTCTGTAATCCCTCCTGGAAATGTAAGAAATCTACTTTATGCATTCCTCTGTAATTCCTCCTGGAAATGTAAGAACTTTACTTTTTGCACTTCCTCTGTAAATACTCCTGGAAATGTAAGAACTTTACTTTATGCACTTCCTCTGTAATCCCTCCTGGAAATGTAAGAACTCTACATTGTGCATTTCCTCTATAATTCCTCCTGGAAATATAAGAACTTTACTTTATGCACGTCTTCTGTAATCCCTCCTGGAAATGTAAGAAGTTTACTTTATGCACTTCCTCTGTAATCCCTCCTGGAAATGTAAGAAATCTACTTTTTGCACTTCCTCTGCAATCCCTCCTGGAAATGTAAGAACGTTGTGCATTTCCTCTGTAATTCCTCCTGGATATGTAAGAACTCTACTTTGTGCACATCCCCTGTAATCCCTCCTGGAAATGTAAGAACTTTACTTTATGCACTTCCTCTGTAATCCCTCCTGGAAATGTAAGAACTTTACTTTAAGCACTTCCTCTGTAATCCCTCCTGGAAATGTAAGAACTCTACTTTGTGCATTTCCTCTATAATTCCTCCTGGAAATATAAGAACTTTACTTTATGCACGTCTTCTGTAATCCCTCCTGGAAATGTAAGAAGTTTACTTTATGCACTTCCTCTGTAATCCCTCCTGGATATGTAAGAACTCTACTTTGTGCACATCCCCTGTAATCCCTCCTGGAAATGTAAGAACTTTACTTTATGCACTTCCTCTGTAATCCCTCCTGGAAATGTAAGAACTTTACTTTAAGCACTTCCTCTGTAATCCCTCCTGGAAATGTAAGAACTCTACTTTGTGCATTTCCTCTATAATTCCTCCTGGAAATATAAGAACTTTACTTTATGCACGTCTTCTGTAATCCCTCCTGGAAATGTAAGAAGTTTACTTTATGCACTTCCTCTGTAATCCCTCCTGGAAATGTAAGAAATCAACTTTGTGCACTTCCTCTGCAATCCCTCCTGGAAATGTAAGAACGTTGTGCATTTCCTCTGTAATTCCTCCTAGAAATGTAAGAACTTTACTTTATGCACTTCCTCTGTAATCCCTCCTGGAAATGTAAGAAATCTACTTTGTGCACTTCCTCTGTAATCCCTCCTGGAAATGTAAGAACTTTACTTCATGCACTTACTCTGTAATCCCTCCTGGAAATGTAAGAACTTTATGCACTTCCTCTGTAATCCGTCCTGGAAATGTAAGAACTTTACTTTATACACTTCCTCTGCAATCCCTCCTGGAAATGTAAGAACTTTACTTTTTGCACTTCCTCTGTAAATACTCCTGAAAATGTAAGAACTCTACTTTGTGCACATACCCTGTAATCCCTCCTGGAAATGTAAGAACTTTACTTTATGCACTTCCTCTGTAATCCCTCCTGGAAATGTAAGAATTTTACTTTATGCACTTCCTCTGTAATCCCTCCTAGAAATGTAAGAACGTTGTGCATTTCCTCTGTAATTCCTCCTGGAAATGTAAGAACTTTACTTTATGCACTTCCTCTGTAATCCATCCTGGAAATGTAAGAACTTTACTTTATGCACTTCCTCTGTAATCCCTCCGGGAAATGTAAGAAATCTACCTTGTGCACTTCCTCTGTAATCCCTCCTGGAAATGTAAGAACGTTGTGCATTTCCTCTGTAATTCCTCCTGGAAATGTAAGAACTTTACCTTATGCACTTACTCAGTAATCCCTCCTGGAAATGTAAGAATTTTATGCACTTCCTCTGTAATCCGTCCTGGAAATGTAAGAACTTTACTTTATGCACTTCCTCTGTAAATACTCCTGGAAATGTAAGAACTGTACTTTGTGCACATCCCCTGTAATCCCTCCTGGAAATGTAAGAACTTTACTGTATGCACTTCCTCTGTAATCCCTGCTGGAAATGTAAGAATTTTACTTTATGCACTTCCTCTGTAATCCCTCCTGGAAATGTAAGAACTTTACTTTTTGCACTTCCTCTGTAAATACTCCTGGAAATGTAAGAACTCTACTTTGTGCACATCCCTTGTAATCCCTCCTGGAAATGTAAGAACTTTATGCACTTCCTCTGTAATCCCTCCTGGAAATGTAAGAAGTTTACTTTATGCACTTCCTCTGTAATCCCTCCTGGAAATGTAAGAAATCTACTTTGTGCACTTCCTCTGCAATCCCTCCTGGAAATGTAAGAACGTTGTGCATTTCCTCTGTAATTCCTCCTGGATATGTAAGAACTTTACTTTATGCACTTCCTCTGTAATCCCTCCTGGAAATGTAAGAACTTTACTTTATGCACTTCCTCTGTAATCCCTCCTGGAAATGTAAGAAATCTACTTTATGCATTCCTCTGTAATTCCTCCTGGAAATGTAAGAACTTTACTTTTTGCACTTCCTCTGTAAATACTCCTGGAATTGTAAGAACTTTACTTTATACACTTCCTCTGTAATCCCTCCTGGAAATGTAAGAGCTTTACTTTATGCACTTCCTCTGTAATCCCTCCTGGAAATGTAAGAAATCTACTTCATGCATTCCTCTGTAATCCCTCCTGGAAATGTAAGAACTTTGCTTTATGCACTTCCTCTGTAATCCCTCCTGGAAATGTAAGAACTTTATTTTATGCACTTCCTCTGTAATCCCTCCTGGAAATGTAAGAACTTTACTTCATGCACTTCCTCTGTAATCCCTCCTGAAAATGTAAGAACTTTACTTTATGCACTTCCTCTGTAATCCCTCCTGGAAATGTAAGAACTCTACATTGTGCATTTCCTCTATAATTCCTCCTGGAAATATAAGAACTTTACTTTATGCACGTCTTCTGTAATCCCTCCTGGAAATGTAAGAAGTTTACTTTATGCACTTCCTCTGTAATCCCTCCTGGAAATGTAAGAAATCTACTTTGTGCACTTCCTCTGTAATCCCTCCTGGAAATGTAAGAACGTTGTGCATTTCCTCTGTAATTCCTCCTGGAAATGTAAGAACTTTACTTTATGCACTTCCTCTGTAATCCCTCCTGGAAATGTAAGAAATCTACTTCATGCATTCCTCTGTAATCCCTCCTGGAAATGTAAGAACGTTGTGCATTTCCTCTGTAATTCCTCCTAGAAATGTAAGAACTTTACTTTATGCACTTCCTCTGTAATCCCTCCTGGAAATGTAAGAAGTCTACTTTGTGCACTTCCTCTGTAATCCCTCCTGGAAATGTAAGAACTTTACTTCATGCACTTACTCTGTAATCCCTCCTGGAAATGTAAGAACTTTATGCACTTCCTCTGTAATCCGTCCTGGAAATGTAAGAAATTTACTTTATGCACTTCCTC
The DNA here is from genome assembly GCF_046119375.1 of Phyllobates terribilis. Classification (NCBI taxonomy): domain Eukaryota; kingdom Metazoa; phylum Chordata; class Amphibia; order Anura; family Dendrobatidae; genus Phyllobates; species Phyllobates terribilis. The sequence continues at coordinate 29,607 of NW_027363741.1, forward strand.
TGCAATCCCTCCTGGAAATGTAAGAACTTTACTTTTTGCACTTCCTCTGTAAATACTCCTGGAAATGTAAGAACTTTACTTTATGCACTTCCTCTGTAATCCCTCCTGGAAATGTAAGAATTTTACTTTATGCACTTCCTCTGTAATCCCTCCTGGAAATGTAAGAACGTTGTGCATTTCCTCTGTAATTCCTCCTGGAAATGTAAGAACTTTACTTTATGCACTTCCTCTGTAATCCCTCCTGGAAATGTAAGAAATCTACTTCATGCATTCCTCTGTAATCCCTCCTGGAAATGTAAGAACTTTACTTTATGCACTTCCTCTGTAATCCCTCCTGGAAATGTAAGAACTTTATTTCATGCACTTCCTCTGTAATCCCTCCTAAAAAAAATGTAAGAACTTTATTTCATGCACATCCTCTGTAATCCCTCCTGGAAATGTAAGAACTTTACTTTATGCACTTCCTCTGTAATCCCTCCTGGAAATGTAAGAACTCTAAATTGTGCATTTCCTCTATAATTCCTCCTGGAAATATAAGAACTTTACTTTATGCACATCTTCTGTAATCCCTCCTGGAAATTTAAGAAGTTTACTTTATGCACTTCCTCTGTAATCCCTCCTGGAAATGTAAGAAATCTACTTTGTGCACTTCCTCTGTAATCCCTCCTGGAAATGTAAGAACGTTGTGCATTTCCTCTGTAATTCCTCCTGGAAATGTAAGAACTTTACTTTATGCACTTACTCTGTAATCCCTCCTGGAAATGTAAGAACTTTACGCACTTCCTCTGTAATCCGTCCTAGAAATGTAAGAACTTTACTTTATGCACTTCCTCTGTAATCCCTCCTGGAAATGTAAGAACTTTACTTTTTGCACTTCCTCTGTAAATACTCCTGGAAATGTAAGAACTCTACTTTGTGCACATCCCCTGTAATCCCTCCTGGAAATGTAAGAACTTTACTTTATGCACTTCCTCTGTAATCCCTCCTGGAAATGTAAGAACTTTACTTTAAGCACTTCCTCTGTAATCCCTCCTGGAAATGTAAGAACTCTACATTGTGCATTTCCTCTATAATTCCTCCTGGAAATATAAGAACTTTACTTTATGCACGTCTTCTGCAATCGCTCCTGGAAATGTAAGAAGTTTACTTTATGCACTTCCTCTGTAATCCCTCCTGGAAATGTAAGAAATCAACTTTGTGCACTTCCTCTGCAATCCCTCCTGGAAATGTAAGAACGTTGTGCATTTCCTCTGTAATTCCTCCTAGAAATGTAAGAACTTTAATTTATGCACTTCCTCTGTAATCCCTCCTGGAAATGTAAGAAATCTACTTTGTGCACTTCATCTGTAATCCCTCCTGGAAATGTAAGAACTTTACTTCATGCACTTACTCTGTAATCCCTCCTGGAAATGTAAGAACTTTATGCACTTCCTCTGTAATCCGTCCTGGAAATGTAAGAACTTTACTTTATGCACTTCCTCTGCAATCCCTCCTGGAAATGTAAGAACTTTACTTTTTGCACTTCCTCTGTAAATACTCCTGGAAATGTAAGAACTCTACTTTGTGCACATCCCCTGTAATCCCTTCTGGAAATGTAAGAACTTTACTTTATGCACTTCCTCTGTAATCCCTCCTGGAAATGTAAGAATTTTACTTTATGCACTTCCTCTGTAATCCCTCCTGGAAATGTAAGAACGTTGTGCATTTCCTCTGTAATTCCTCCTGGAAATGTAAGAACTTTACTTTATGCACTTCCTCTGTAATCCCTCCTGGAAATGTAAGAACTTTACTTTATGCACTTCCTCTGTAATCCCTCCTGGAAATGTAAGAAATCTACCTTGTGCACTTCCACTGTAATCCCTCCTGGAAATGTAAGAACGTTGTGCATTTCCTCTGTAATTCCTCCTGGAAATGTAAGAACTTTACCTTATGCACTTACTCAGTAATCCCTCCTGGAAATGTAAGACCTTTACGTACTTCCTCTGTAATCCGTCCTGGAAATGTAAAAACTTTACTTTATGCACTTCCTCTGTAATCCCTCCTGGAAATGTAAGAACTTTACTTTTTGCACTTCCTCTGTAAATACTCCTGGAAATGTAAGAACTCTACTTTGTGCACATCCCCTGTAATCCCTCCTGGAAATGTAAGAACTTTACTTTATGCACTTCCTCTGTAATCCCTCCTGGAAATGAAAGAATTTTACTTTAAGCACTTCCTGTGTAATCCATCCTGGAAATGTAAGAACTTTACTTTATGCCCTTCCTCTGTAATCCCTCCTGGAAATGTAAGAATTCTACTTTGTGCATTTCCTCTATAATTCCTCCTGGAAATGTAAGAACTTTACTTTAATCACTTCCTCTGTAATCCCTCCTGGAAATGTAAGAAATCTACTTTGTGCACTTCCTCTGTAATCCCTCCTGGAAAATTAAGAACTTCACTTTATGCACTTCCTCTGTAATCCCTCCTGGAAATGTAAGAAATCTACTTTGTGCACTTCCTCTGTAATCCCTCCTGGAAATGTAAGAATTTTACTTCATGCACTTCCTCTGTAATCCCTCCTGGAAATGTAAGAACTTTACTTTATGCCCTTCCTCAGTAATCCCTCCTGGAAATGTAACAACTCTACTTTGTGCATTTCCTCTATAATTCCTCCTGGAAATGTAAGAACTTTACTTTATGCACTTCCTCTGTAATCCCTCCTGGAAATGTAAGAAATCTACTTCATGCATTCCTCTGTAATCCCTCCTGGAAATGTAATAATGTTGTGCATTTCCTCTGTAATTCCTCCTGGAAATGTAAGAACTTTACTTTATGCACTTCCTCTGTAAATACTCCTGGAAATGTAAGAACTCTACTTTGTGCACATCCCCTGTAATCCCTTCTGGAAATGTAAGAACTTTACTTTATGCACTTCTTCTCTAATCCCTCCTGGAAATGTAAGAACTTTACTTTATGCACTTCCTCTGTAATCCCTCCTGGAAATATAAGAACTTTACTTTAAGCACTTCCTCTGTAATCCCTCCTGGAAATATAGGAAACCTAATTTGTGCACTTCCTCTGTAATCCCTCCTGGAAATGTAAGAACGTTGTGCATTTCCTCTGTAATTCCTCCTGGAAATGTAAGAACTTTACTTTATGCACTTCCTCTGTAATCCCTCCTGGAAATGTAAGAACTTTACTTTATGCACTTCCTCTGTAATCCCTCCTGGAAATGTAAGAAATCTACTTTATGCATTCCTCTGTAATTCCTCCTGGAAATGTAAGAACTTTACTTTTTGCACTTCCTCTGTAAATACTCCTGGAAATGTAAGAACTTTACTTTATGCACTTCCTCTGTAATCCCTCCTGGAAATGTAAGAACTCTACATTGTGCATTTCCTCTATAATTCCTCCTGGAAATATAAGAACTTTACTTTATGCACGTCTTCTGTAATCCCTCCTGGAAATGTAAGAAGTTTACTTTATTCACTTCCTCTGTAATCCCTCCTGGAAATGTAAGAAATCTACTTTGTGCACTTCCTCTGCAATCCCTCCTGGAAATGTAAAAACATTGTGCATTTCCTTTGTAATTCCTCCTGGATATGTAAGAACTCTTCTTTGTGCACATCCGCTGTAATCCCTCCTGGAAATGTAAGAACTTTACTTTATGCACTTCCTCTGTAATCCCTCCTGGAAATGTAAGAACTTTACTTTATGCACTTCCTCTGTAATCCCTCCTGGAAATGTAAGAACTCTACATTGTGCATTTCCTCTATAATTCCTCCTGGAAATATAAGAACTTTACTTTATGCACGTCTTCTGTAATCCCTCCTTGAAATGTAAGAAGTTTACTTCATGCACTTCCTCTGTAATCCCTCCTGGAAATGTAAGAAATCAACTTTGTGCACTTCCTCTGCAATCCCTCCTGGAAATGTAAGAACGTTGTGCATTTCCTCTGTAATTCCTCCTAGAAATGTAAGAACTTTACTTTATGCACTTCCTCTGTAATCCCTCCTGGAAATGTAAGAAATCTACTTTGTGCACTTCCTCTGTAATCCCTCCTGGAAATGTAAGAACTTTACTTCATGCACTTACTCTGTAATCCCTCCTGGAAATGTAAGAACTTTATGCACTTCCTCTGTAATCCGTCCTGGAAATGTAAGAACTTTACTTTATGCACTTCCTCTGCAATCCCTCCTGGAAATGTAAGAACTTTACTTTTTGCACTTCCTCTGTAAATACTCCTGGAAATGTAAGAACTCTACTTTGTGCACATCCCCTGTAATCCCTCCTGGAAATGTAAGAACTTTACTTTATGCACTTCCTCTGTAATCCCTCCTGGAAATGTAAGAATTTTACTTTATGCACTTCCTCTGTAATCCCTCCTGGAAATGTAAGAATGTTGTGCATTTCCTCTGTAATTCCTCCTGGAAATGTAAGAACTTTACTTTATGCACTTCCTCTGTAATCCCTCCTGGAAATGTAAGAACTTTACTTTATGCACTTCCTCTGTAATCCCTCCTGGAAATGTAAGAAATCTACGTTGTGCACTTCCTCTGTAATCTCTCCTGGAAATGTAAGAATGTTGTGCATTTCCTCTGTAATTCCTCCTGGAAATGTAAGAACTTTACCTTATGCACTTACTCAGGAATCCCTCCTGGAAATGTAAGAACTTTATGCACTTCCTCTGTAATCCATCCTGGAAATGTAAGAACTTTACTTTATGCACTTCCTCTGTAAATACTCCTGGAAATGTAAGAACTGTACTTTGTGCACATCCCCTGTAATCCCTCCTGGAAATGTAAGAACTTTACTGTATGCACTTCCTCTGTAATCCCTCCTGGAAATGTAAGAACTTTACTTTTTGCACTTCCTCTGTAAATACTCCTGGAAATGTAAGAACTCTACTTTGTGCACATCCCTTGTAATCCCTCCTGGAAATGTAAGAACTTTATGCACTTCCTCTGTAATCCCTCCTGGAAATGTAAGAACTTTACTTTATGCACTTCCTCTGTAATCCCTCCTGGAAATGTAAGAAATCTGCTTCATGCATTCCTCTGTAATCCCTCCTGGAAATGTATTAACTTAACTTTATGCACTTCCTCTGTAATCCCTCCTGGAAATGTAAGAACTTTATTTTATGCACTTCCTCTGTAATCCCTCCTGGAAATGTAAGAACTTTACTTCATGCACTTCCTCTGTAATTCCTCCTGGAAATGTAAGAACTTTACTTTATGCACTTCCTCTGTAATCTCTCCTGGAAATGTAAGAACTCTACATTGTGCATTTCCTCTATAATTCCTCCTGGAAATATAAGAACTTTACTCTATGCACGTCTTCTGTAATCCCTCCTGGAAATGTAAGAAGTTTACTTTATGCACTTCCTCTGTAATCCCTCCTGGAAATGTAAGAAATCTACTTTGTACACTTCCTCTGTAATCCCTCCTGGAAATGTAAGAACGTTGTGCATTTCCTCTGCAATTCCTCCTGGAAATGTAAGAACTTTACTTTATGCACTTACTCTGTAATCCCTCCTGGAAATGTAAGAACTTTACGCACTTCCTCTGTAATCCGTCCTAGAAATGTAAGAACTTTACTTTATGCACTTACTCTGTAATCCCTCCTGGAAATGTAAGAACTTTACGCACTTCCTCTGTAATCCCTCCTGGAAATGTAAGAACTTTACTTCATGCACTTACTCTGTAATCCCTCCTGGAAATGTAAGAACTTTATGCACTTCCTCTGTAATCCGTCCTGGAAATGTAAGAACTTTACTTTATGCACTTCCTCTGCAATCCCTCCTGGAAATGTAAGAACTTTACTTTTTGCACTTCCTCTGTAAATACTCCTGGAAATGTAAGAACTCTACTTTGTGCACATCCCCTGTAATCCCTTCTGGAAATGTAAGAACTTTACTTTATGCACTTCCTCTGTAATCCCTCCTGGAAATGTAAGAATTTTACTTTATGCACTTCCTCTGTAATCCCTCCTGGAAATGTAAGAACGTTGTGCATTTCCTCTGTAATTCCTCCTGGAAATGTAAGAACTTTACTTTCTGCACTTCCTCTGTAATCCCTCCTGGAAATGTAAGAACTTTACTTTATGCACTTCCTCTGTAATCCCTCCTGGAAATGTAAGAAATCTACCTTGTGCACTTCCACTGTAATCCCTCCTGGAAATGTAAGAACGTTGAGCATTTCCTCTGTAATTCCTCCTGGAAATGTAAGAACTTTACCTTATGCACTTACTCAGTAATCCCTCCTGGAAATGTAAGAACTTTACGTACTTCCTCTGTAATCCGTCCTGGAAATGTAAAAACTTTACTTTATGCACTTCCTCTGTAATCCCTCCTGGAAATGTAAGAACTTTACTTTTTGCACTTCCTCTGTAAATACTCCTGGAAATGTAAGAACTCTACTTTGTGCACATCCCCTGTAATCCCTCCTGGAAATGTAAGAACTTTACTTTATGCACTTCCTCTGTAATCCCTCCTGGAAATGAAAGAATTTTACTTTAAGCACTTCCTGTGTAATCCATCCTGGAAATGTAAGAACTTTACTTTATGCCCTTCCTCTGTAATCCCTCCTGGAAATGTAAGAATTCTACTTTGTGCATTTCCTCTATAATTCCTCCTGGAAATGTAAGAACTTTACTTTAATCACTTCCTCTGTAATCCCTCCTGGAAATGTAAGAAATCTACTTTGTGCACTTCCTCTGTAATCCCTCCTGGAAAATTAAGAACTTCACTTTATGCACTTCCTCTGTAATCCCTCCTGGAAATGTAAGAAATCTACTTTGTGCACTTCCTCTGTAATCCCTCCTGGAAATGTAAGAATTTTACTTCATGCACTTCCTCTGTAATCCCTCCTGGAAATGTAAGAACTTTACTTTATGCCCTTCCTCAGTAATCCCTCCTGGAAATGTAACAACTCTACTTTGTGCATTTCCTCTATAATTCCTCCTGGAAATGTAAGAACTTTACTTTATGCACTTCCTCTGTAATCCCTCCTGGAAATGTAAGAAATCTACTTCATGCATTCCTCTGTAATCCCTCCTGGAAATGTAATAATGTTGTGCATTTCCTCTGTAATTCCTCCTGGAAATGTAAGAACTTTACTTTATGCACTTCCTCTGTAAATACTCCTGGAAATGTAAGAACTCTACTTTGTGCACATCCCCTGTAATCCCTTCTGGAAATGTAAGAACTTTACTTTATGCACTTCCTCTCTAATCCCTCCTGGAAATGTAAGAAATTTACTTTATGCACGTCCTCTGTAATCCCTCCTGGAAATATAAGAACTTTACTTTAAGCACTGCCTCTGTAATCCCTCCTGGAAATATAGGAAACCTAATTTGTGCACTTCCTCTGTAATCCCTCCTGGAAATGTAAGAACGTTTTGCATTTCCTCTGTAATTCCTCCTGGAAATGTAAGAACTTTACTTTATGCACTTCCTCTGTAATCCCTCCTGGAAATGTAAGAACTTTACTTTATGCACTTCCTCTGTAATCCCTCCTGGAAATCTAAGAAATCTACTTTATGCATTCCTCTGTAATTCCTCCTGGAAATGTAAGAACTTTACTTTTTGCACTTCCTCTGTAAATACTCCTGGAAATGTAAGAACTTTACTTTATGCACTTCCTCTGTAATCCCTCCTGGAAATGTAAGAACTCTACATTGTGCATTTCCTCTATAATTCCTCCTGGAAATATAAGAACTTTACTTTATGCACGTCTTCTGTAATCCCTCCTGGAAATGTAAGAAGTTTACTTTATGCACTTCCTCTGTAATCCCTCCTGGAAATGTAAGAAATCTACTTTGTGCACTTCCTCTGCAATCCCTCCTGGAAATGTAAGAACATTTTGCATTTCCTTTGTAATTCCTCCTGGATATGTAAGAACTCTTCTTTGTGCACATCCCCTGTAATCCCTCCTGGAAATGTAAGAACTTTACTTTATGCACTTCCTCTGTAATCCCTCCTGGAAATGTAAGAACTTTACTTTATGCACTTCCTCTGTAATCCCTCCTGGAAATGTAAGAACTCTACATTGTGCATTTCCTCTATAATTCCTCCTGGAAATATAAGAACTTTACTTTATGCACGTCTTCTGTAATCCCTCCTTGAAATGTAAGAAGTTTACTTCATGCACTTCCTCTGTAATCCCTCCTGGAAATGGAAGAAATCAACTTTGTGCACTTCCTCTGCAATCCCTCCTGGAAATGTAAGAACGTTGTGCATTTCCTCTGTAATTCCTCCTAGAAATGCAAGAACTTTACTTTATGCACTTCCTCTGTAAATACTCCTGGAAATGTAAGAAATCTACTTTGTGCACTTCCTCTGTAATCCCTCCTGGAAATGTAAGAACTTTACTTCATGCACTTACTCTGTAATCCCTCCTGGAAATGTAAGAACTTTATGCACTTCCTCTGTAATCCGTCCTGGAAATGTAAGAACTTTACTTTATGCACTTCCTCTGCAATCCCTCCTGGAAATGTAAGAACTCTACTTTTTGCACTTCCTCTGTGAATACTCCTGGAAATGTAAGAACTCTACTTTGTGCACATCCCCTGTAATCCCTCCTGGAAATGTAAGAACTTTACTTTATGCACTTCCTCTGTAATCCCTCCTGGAAATGTAAGAATTTTACTTTATGCACTTCCTCTGTAATCCCTCCTGGAAATGAAAGAATGTTGTGCATTTCCTCTGTAATTCCTCCTGGAAATGTAAGAACTTTACTTTATGCACTTCCTCTGTAATCCCTCCTGGAAATGTAAGAACTTTATGCACTTCCTCTGTAATCCGTCCTGGAAATGTAAGAACTTTACTTTATGCACTTCCTCTGCAATCCCTCCTGGAAATGTAAGAACTTTAATTTTTGCACTTCCTCTGTAAATACTCCTGGAAATGTAAGAACTCTACTTTGTGCACATCCCCTGTAATCCCTCCTGGAAATGTAAGAATGTTGTGCATTTCCTCTGTAATTCCTCCTGGAAATGTAAGAACTTTACTTCATGCACTTACTCTGTAATCCCTCCTGGAAATGTAAGAACTTTATGCACTTCCTCTGTAATCCGTCCTGGAAATGTAAGAACTTTACTTTATGCACTTCCTCTGCAATCCCTCCTGGAAATGTAAGAACTTTAATTTTTGCACTTCCTCTGTAAATACTCCTGGAAATGTAAGAACTCTACTTTGTGCACATCCCCTGTAATCCCTCCTGGAAATGTAAGAACTTTACTTTATGCACTTCCTCTGTAATCCCTCCTGGAAATGTAAGAATTTTACTTTATGCACTTCCTCTGTAATCCCTCCTGGAAATGTAAGAATGTTGTGCATTTCCTCTGTAATTCCTCCTGGAAATGTAAGAACTTTACTTTATGCACTTCCTCTGTAATCCCTCCTGGAAATGTAAGAACTTTACTTTATGCACTTCCTCTGTAATCCCTCCTGGAAATGTAAGAAATCTACGTTGTGCACTTCCTCTGTAATCCCTCCTGGAAATGTAAGAATGTTGTGCATTTCCTCTGTAATTCCTCCTGGAAATGTAAGAACTTTACCTTATGCACTTACTCAGGAATCCCTCCTGGAAATGTAAGAACTTTATGCACTTCCTCTGTAATCCGTCCTGGAAATGTAAGAACTTTACTTTATGCACTTCCTCTGTAAATACTCCTGGAAATGTAAGAACTGTACTTTGTGCACATCCCCTGTAATCCCTCCTGGAAATGTAAGAACTTTACTGTATGCACTTCCTCTGTAATCCCTCCTGGAAATGTAAGAACTTTACTTTTTGCACTTCCTCTGTAAATACTCCTGGAAATGTAAGAACTCTACTTTGTGCACATCCCTTGTAATCCCTCCTGGAAATGTAAGAACTTTATGCACTTCCTCTGTAATCCCTCCTGGAAATGTAAGAACTTTACTTTATGCACTTCCTCTGTAATCCCTCCTGGAAATGTAAGAAATCTGCTTCATGCATTCCTCTGTAATCCCTCCTGGAAATGTAAGAACTTAACTTTATGCACTTCCTCTGTAATCCCTCCTGGAAATGTAAGAACTTTATTTTATGCACTTCCTCTGTAATCCCTCCTGGAAATGTAAGAACTTTACTTCATGCACTTCCTCTGTAATTCCTCCTGGAAATGTAAGAACTTTACTTTATGCACTTCCTCTGTAATCTCTCCTGGAAATGTAAGAACTCTACATTGTGCATTTCCTCTATAATTCCTCCTGGAAATATAAGAACTTTACTCTATGCACGTCTTCTGTAATCCCTCCTGGAAATGTAAGAAGTTTACTTTATGCACTTCCTCTGTAATCCCTCCTGGAAATGTAAGAAATCTACTTTGTGCACTTCCTCTGTAATCCCTCCTGGAAATGTAAGAACGTTGTGCATTTCCTCTGCAATTCCTCCTGGAAATGTAAGAACTTTACTTTATGCACTTACTCTGTAATCCCTCCTGGAAATGTAAGAACTTTACGCACTTCCTCTGTAATCCGTCCTAGAAATGTAAGAACTTTACTTTATGCACTTCCTCTGTAATCCCTCCTGGAAATGTAAGAACTTTATTTTTTGCACTTCCTCTGTAAATACTCCAGGAAATGTAAGAACTCTACTTTGTGAACATCCCCTGTAATCCCTCCTGGAAATGTAAGAACTTTATGCACTTCCTCTGTAATCCGTCCTGGAAATGTAAGAACTTTACTTTATGCACTTCCTCTGCAATCCCTCCTGGAAATGTAAGAACTTTACTTTTTGCACTTCCTCTGTAAATACTCCTGGAAATGTAAGAACTCTACTTTGTGGACATCCCCTGTAATCCCTTCTGGAAATGTAAGAACTTTACTTTATGCACTTCCTCTCTAATCCCTCCTGGAAATGTAAGAACTTTACTTTATGCACTTCCTCTGTAATCCCTCCTGGAAATATAAGAACTTTACTTTAAGCACTTCCTCTGTAATCCCTCCTGGAAATATAGGAAATCTACTTTGTGCACTTCCTCTGTAATCCCTCCTGGAAATGTAAGAACGTTGTGCATTTCCTCTGTAATTCCTCCTGGAAATGTAAGAACTTTACTTTATGCACTTCCTCTGTAATCCCTCCTGGAAATGTAAGAACTTTACTTTATGCACTTCCTCTGTAATCCCTCCTGGAAATGTAAGAAATCTACTTTATGCATTCCTCTGTAATTCCTCCTGGAAATGTAAGAACTTTACTTTTTGCACTTCCTCTGTAAATACTCCTGGAAATGTAAGAACTTTACTTTATGCACTTCCTCTGTAATCCCTCCTGGAAATGTAAGAACTCTACATTGTGCATTTCCTCTATAATTCCTCCTGGAAATATAAGAACTTTACTTTATGCACGTCTTCTGTAGTCCCTCCTGGAAATGTAAGAAGTTTACTTTATGCACTTCCTCTGTAATCCCTCCTGGAAATGTAAGAAATCTACTTTGTGCACTTCCTCTGCAATCCCTCCTGGAAATGTAAGAACATTGTGCATTTCCTCTGTAATTCCTCCTGGATATGTAAGAACTCTTCTTTGTGCACATCCCCTGTAATCCCTCCTGGAAATGTAAGAACTTTACTTTATGCACTTCCTCTGTAATCCCTCCTGGAAATGTAAGAACTTTACTTTAAGCACTTCCTCTGTAATCCCTCCTGGAAATGTAAGAACTCTACATTGTGCATTTCCTCTATAATTCCTCCTGGAAATATAAGAACTTTACTTTATGCACGTCTTCTGTAATCCCTCCTGGAAATGTAAGAAGTTTACTTTATGCACTTCCTCTGTAATCCCTCCTGGAAATGTAAGAAATCAACTTTGTGCACTTCCTCTGCAATCCCTCCTGGAAATGTAAGAACGTTGTGCATTTCCTCTGTAATTCCTCCTAGAAATGTAAGAACTTTACTTTTTGCACTTCCTCTGTAAATACTCCTGGAAATGTAAGAACTCTACTTTGTGCACATCCCTTGTAATCCCTCCTGGAAATGTAAGAACTTTATGCACTTCCTCTGTAATCCCTCCTGGAAATGTAAGAACTTTACTTTATGCACTTCCTCTGTAATCCCTCCTGGAAATGTAAGAAATCTACTTTGTGCACTTCCTCTGCAATCCCTCCTGGAAATGTAAGAACGTTGTGCATTTCCTCTGTAATTCCTCCTGGATATGTAAGAACTTTACTTTATGCACTTCCTCTGTAATCCCTCCTGGAAATGTAAGAACTTTACTTTATGCACTTCCTCTGTAATCCCTCCTGGAAATGTAAGAAATCTACTTTATGCATTCCTCTGTAATTCCTCCTGGAAATGTAAGAACTTTACTTTTTGCACTTCCTCTGTAAATACTCCTGGAATTGTAAGAACTTTACTTTATACACTTCCTCTGTAATCCCTCCTGGAAATGTAAGAGCTTTACTTTATGCACTTCCTCTGTAATCCCTCCTGGAAATGTAAGAAATCTACTTCATGCATTCCTCTGTAATCCCTCCTGGAAATGTAAGAACTTTACTTTATGCACTTCCTCTGTAATCCCTCCTGGAAATGTAAGAACTTTATTTTATGCACTTCCTCTGTAATCCCTCCTGGAAATGTAAGAACTTTACTTCATGCACTTCCTCTGTAATCCCTCCTGAAAATGTAAGAACTTTACTTTATGCACTTCCTCTGTAATCCCTCCTGGAAATGTAAGAACTCTACATTGTGCATTTCCTCTATAATTCCTCCTGGAAATATAAGAACTTTACTTTATGCACGTCTTCTGTAATCCCTCCTGGAAATGTAAGAAGTTTACTTTATGCACTTCCTCTGTAATCCCTCCTGGAAATGTAAGAAATCTACTTTGTGCACTTCCTCTGTAATCCCTCCTGGAAATGTAAGAACGTTGTGCATTTCCTCTGTAATTCCTCCTGGAAATGTAAGAACTTTACTTTATGCACTTCCTCTGTAATCCCTCCTGGAAATGTAAGAAGTCTACTTTGTGCACTTCCTCTGTAATCCCTCCTGGAAATGTAAGAACTTTACTTCATGCACTTACTCTGTAATCCCTCCTGGAAATGTAAGAACTTTATGCACTTCCTCTGTAATCCGTCCTGGAAATGTAAGAAATTTACTTTATGCACTTCCTCTGCAATCCCTCCTGGAAATGTAAGAACTTTACTTTTTGCACTTCCTCTGTAAATACTCCTGGAAATGTAAGAACTCTACTTTGTGCACATCCCCTGTAATCCCTCCTGGAAATGTAAGAACTTTACTTTATGCACTTCCTCTGTAATCCCTCCTGGAAATGTAAGAACTTTACTTTAAGCACTTCCTCTGTAATCCCTCCTGGAAATGTAAGAACTCTACATTGTGCATTTCCTCTATAATTCCTCCTGGAAATATAAGAACTTTACTTTATGCACGTCTTCTGTAATCCCTCCTGGAAATGTAAGAAGTTTACTTTATGCACTTCCTCTGTAATCCCTCCTGGAAATGTAAGAAATCTACTTTGTGCACTTCCTCTGCAATCCCTCCTGGAAATGTAAGAACGTTGTGCATTTCCTCTGTAATTCCTCCTGGAAATGTAAGAACTTTACTTTATGCACTTCCTCTGTAATCCCTCCTGGAAATGTAAGAACTTTACTTCATGCACTTACTCTGTAATCCCTCCTGAAAATGTAAGAACTTTATGCACTTCCTCTGTAATCCGTCCTGGAAATGTAAGAACTTTACTTTATGCACTTCCTCTGCAATTCCTCCTGGAAATGTAAGAACTTTACTTTTTGCACTTCCTCTGTAAATACTCCTGGAAATGTAAGAACTCTACTTTGTGCACATCCCCTGTAATCCCTCCTGGAAATGTAAGAACTTTACTTTATGCACTTCCTCTGTAATCCCTCCTGGAAATGTAAGAACTTTACTTTAAGCACTTCCTCTGTAATCCCTCCTGGAAATGTAAGAACTCTACATTGTGCATTTCCTCTATAATTCCTCCTGGAAATATAAGAACTTTACTTTATGCACGTCTTCTGTAATCCCTCCTGGATATGTAAGAAGTTTACTTTATGCACTTCCTCTGTAATCCCTCCTGGAAATGTAAGAAATCTACTTTGTGCACTTCCTCTGTAATCCCTCCTGGAAATGTAAGAATTCTACTTTGTGCATTTCCTCTATAATTCCTCCTGGAAATGTAAGAACTTTACTTTAATCACTTCTCTGTAATCCCTCCTGGAAATGTAAGAAATCTACTTTGTGCACTTCCTCTGTAATCCCTCCTGGAAAATTAAGAACTTCACTTTATGCACTTCCTCTGTAATCCCTCCTGGAAATGTAAGAAATCTACTTTGTGCACTTCCTCTGTAATCCCTCCTGGAAATGTAAGAATTTTACTTCATGCACTTCCTCTGTAATCCCTCCTGGAAATGTAAGAACTTTACTTTATGCCCTTCCTCAGTAATCCCTCCTGGAAATGTAACAACTCTACTTTGTGCATTTCCTCTATAATTCCTCCTGGAAATGTAAGAACTTTACTTTATGCACTTCCTCTGTAATCCCTCCTGGAAATGTAAGAAATCTACTTCATGCATTCCTCTGTAATCCCTCCTGGAAATGTAATAATGTTGTGCATTTCCTCTGTAATTCCTCCTGGAAATGTAAGAACTTTACTTTATGCACTTCCTCTGTAAATACTCCTGGAAATGTAAGAACTCTACTTTGTGCACATCCCCTGTAATCCCTTCTGGAAATGTAAGAACTTTACTTTATGCACTTCCTCTCTAATCCCTCCTGGAAATGTAAGAACTTTACTTTATGCACTTCCTCTGTAATCCCTCCTAGAAATATAAGAACTTTACTTTAAGCACTTCCTCTGTAATCCCTCCTGGAAATATAGGAAACCTAATTTGTGCACTTCCTCTGTAATCCCTCCTGGAAATGTAAGAACGTTGTGCATTTCCTCTGTAATTCCTCCTGGAAATGTAAGAACTTTACTTTATGCACTTCCTCTGTAATCCCTCCTGGAAATGTAAGAACTTTACTTTATGCACTTCCTCTGCAATCCCTCCTGGAAATGTAAGAAATCTACTTTATGCATTCCTCTGTAATTCCTCCTGGAAATGTAAGAACTTTACTTTTTGCACTTCCTCTGTAAATACTCCTGGAAATGTAAGAACTTTACTTTATGCACTTCCTCTGTAATCCCTCCTGGAAATGTAAGAACTCTACATTGTGCATTTCCTCTATAATTCCTCCTGGAAATATAAGAACTTTACTTTATGCACGTCTTCTGTAATCCCTCCTGGAAATGTAAGAAGTTTACTTTATGCACTTCCTCTGTAATCCCTCCTGGAAATGTAAGAAATCTACTTTGTGCACTTCCTCTGCAATCCCTCCTGGAAATGTAAGAACATTGTGCATTTCCTTTGTAATTCCTCCTGGATATGTAAGAACTCTTCTTTGTGCACATCCCCTGTAATCCCTCCTGGAAATGTAAGAACTTTACTTTATGCACTTCCTCTGTAATCCCTCCTGGAAATGTAAGAACTTTACTTTATGCACTTCCTCTGTAATCCCTCCTGGAAATGTAAGAACTCTACATTGTGCATTTCCTCTATAATTCCTCCTGGAAATATAAGAACTTTACTTTATACACGTCTTCTGTAATCCCTCCTTGAAATGTAAGAACGTTGTGCATTTCCTCTGTAATTCCTCCTAGAAATGTAAGAACTTTACTTTATGCACTTCCTCTGTAATCCCTCCTGGAAATGTAAGAAATCTACTTTGTGCACTTCCTCTGTAATCCCTCCTGGAAATGTAAGAACTTTACTTCATGCACTTACTCTGTAATCCCTCCTGGAAATGTAAGAACTTTATGCACTTCCTCTGTAATCCGTCCTGGAAATGTAAGAACTTTACTTTATGCACTTCCTCTGCAATCCCTCCTGGAAATGTAAGAACTTTACTTTTTGCACTTCCTCTGTAAATACTCCTGGAAATGTAAGAACTCTACTTTGTGCACATCCCCTGTAATCCCTCCTGGAAATGTAAGAACTTTACTTTATGCACTTCCTCTGTAATCCCTCCTGGAAATGTAAGAATTTTACTTTATGCACTTCCTCTGTAATCCCTCCTGGAAATGTAAGAATGTTGTGCATTTCCTCTGTAATTCCTCCTGGAAATGTAAGAACTTTACTTTATGCACTTCCTCTGTAATCCCTCCTGGAAATGTAAGAACTTTACTTTATGCACTTCCTCTGTAATCCCTCCTGGAAATGTAAGAAATCTACGTTGTGCACTTCCTCTGTAATCCCTCCTGGAAATGTAAGAATGTTGTGCATTTCCTCTGTAATTCCTCCTGGAAATGTAAGAACTTTACCTTATGCACTTACTCAGGAATCCCTCCTGGAAATGTAAGAACTTTATGCACTTCCTCTGTAATCCGTCCTGGAAATGTAAGAACTTTACTTTATGCACTTCCTCTGTAAATACTCCTGGAAATGTAAGAACTGTACTTTGTGCACATCCCCTGTAATCCCTCCTGGAAATGTAAGAACTTTACTGTATGCACTTCCTCTGTAATCCCTCCTGGAAATGTAAGAACTTTACTTTTTGCACTTCCTCTGTAAATACTCCTGGAAATGTAAGAACTCTACTTTGTGCACATCCCTTGTAATCCCTCCTGGAAATGTAAGAACTTTATGCACTTCCTCTGTAATCCCTCCTGGAAATGTAAGAACTTTACTTTATGCACTTCCTCTGTAATCCCTCCTGGAAATGTAAGAAATCTGCTTCATGCATTCCTCTGTAATCCCTCCTGGAAATGTAAGAACTTAACTTTATGCACTTCCTCTGTAATCCCTCCTGGAAATGTAAGAACTTTATTTTATGCACTTCCTCTGTAATCCCTCCTGGAAATGTAAGAAATTTACTTCATGCACTTCCTCTGTAATTCCTCCTGGAAATGTAAGAACTTTACTTTATGCACTTCCTCTGTAATCTCTCCTGGAAATGTAAGAACTCTACATTGTGCATTTCCTCTATAATTCCTTCTGGAAATATAAGAACTTTACTCTATGCACGTCTTCTGTAATCCCTCCTGGTAATGTAAGAAGTTTACTTTATGCACTTCCTCTGTAATCCCTCCTGGAAATGTAAGAAATCTACTTTGTGCACTTCCTCTGTAATCCCTCCTGGAAATGTAAGAACGTTGTGCATTTCCTCTGCAATTCCTCCTGGAAATGTAAGAACTTTACTTTATGCACTTACTCTGTAATCCCTCCTGGAAATATAAGAACTTTACGCACTTCCTCTGTAATCCGTCCTAGAAATGTAAGAACTTTACTTTATGCACTTCCTCTGTAATCCCTCCTGGAAATGTAAGAACTTTATTTTTTGCACTTCCTCTGTAAATACTCCTGGAAATGTAAGAACTCTACTTTGTGAACATCCCCTGTAATCCCTCCTGGAAATGTAAGAACTTTATGCACTTCCTCTGTAATCCGTCCTGGAAATGTAAGAACTTTACTTTATGCACTTCCTCTGCAATCCCTCCTGGAAATGTAAGAACTTTACTTTTTGCACTTCCTCTGTAAATACTCCTGGAAATGTAAGAACTCTACTTTGTGGACATCCCCTGTAATCCCTTCTGGAAATGTAAGAACTTTACTTTATGCACTTCCTCTCTAATCCCTCCTGGAAATGTAAGAACTTTACTTTATGCACTTCCTCTGTAATCCCTCCTGGAAATATAAGAACTTTACTTTAAGCACTTCCTCTGTAATCCCTCCTGGAAATATAGGAAATCTACTTTGTGCACTTCCTCTGTAATCCCTCCTGGAAATGTAAGAACGTTGTGCATTTCCTCTGTAATTCCTCCTGGAAATGTAAGAACTTTACTTTATGCACTTCCTCTGTAATCCCTCCTGGAAATGTAAGAACTTTACTTTATGCACTTCCTCTGTAATCCCTCCTGGAAATGTAAGAAATCTACTTTATGCATTCCTCTGTAATTCCTCCTGGAAATGTAAGAACTTTACTTTTTGCACTTCCTCTGTAAATACTCCTGGAAATGTAAGAACTTTACTTTATGCACTTCCTCTGTAATCCCTCCTGGAAATGTAAGAACTCTACATTGTGCATTTCCTCTACAATTCCTCCTGGAAATATAAGAACTTTACTTTATGCACGTCTTCTGTAGTCCCTCCTGGAAATGTAAGAAGTTTACTTTATGCACTTCCTCTGTAATCCCTCCTGGAAATGTAAGAAATCTACTTTGTGCACTTCCTCTGCAATCCCTCCTGGAAATGTAAGAACATTGTGCATTTCCTCTGTAATTCCTCCTGGATATGTAAGAACTCTTCTTTGTGCACATCCCCTGTAATCCCTCCTGGAAATGTAAGAACTTTACTTTATGCACTTCCTCTGTAATCCCTCCTGGAAATGTAAGAACTTTACTTTAAGCACTTCCTCTGTAATCCCTCCTGGAAATGTAAGAACTCTACATTGTGCATTTCCTCTATAATTCCTCCTGGAAATATAAGAACTTTACTTTATGCATGTCTTCTGTAATCCCTCCTGGAAATGTAAGAAGTTTACTTTATGCACTTCCTCTGTAATCCCTCCTGGAAATGTAAGAAATCAACTTTGTGCACTTCCTCTGCAATCCCTCCTGGAAATGTAAGAACGTTGTGCATTTCCTCTGTAATTCCTCCTAGAAATGTAAGAACTTTACTTTATGCACTTCCTCTGTAATCCCTCCTGGAAATGTAAGAACTTTACTTTTTGCACTTCCTCTGTAAATACTCCTGGAAATGTAAGAACTCTACTTTGTGCACATCCCTTGTAATCCCTCCTGGAAATGTAAGAACTTTATGCACTTCCTCTGTAATCCCTCCTGGAAATGTAAGAAGTTTACTTTATGCACTTCCTCTGTAATCCCTCCTGGAAATGTAAGAAATCTACTTTGTGCACTTCCTCTGCAATCCCTCCTGGAAATGTAAGAACGTTGTGCATTTCCTCTGTAATTCCTCCTGGATATGTAAGAACTTTACTTTATGCACTTCCTCTGTAATCCCTCCTGGAAATGTAAGAACTTTACTTTATGCACTTCCTCTGTAATCCCTCCTGGAAATGTAAGAAATCTACTTTATGCATTCCTCTGTAATTCCTCCTGGAAATGTAAGAACTTTACTTTTTGCACTTCCTCTGTAAATACTCCTGGAATTGTAAGAACTTTACTTTATACACTTCCTCTGTAATCCCTCCTGGAAATGTAAGAGCTTTACTTTATGCACTTCCTCTGTAATCCCTCCTGGAAATGTAAGAAATTTACTTCATGCATTCCTCTGTAATCCCTCCTGGAAATGTAAGAACTTTACTTTATGCACTTCCTCTGTAATCCCTCCTGGAAATGTAAGAACTTTATTTTATGCACTTCCTCTGTAATCCCTCCTGGAAATGTAAGAACTTTACTTCATGCACTTCCTCTGTAATCCCTCCTGAAAATGTAAGAACTTTACTTTATGCACTTCCTCTGTAATCCCTCCTGGAAATGTAAGAACTCTACATTGTGCATTTCCTCTATAATTCCTCCTGGAAATATAAGAACTTTACTTTATGCACATCTTCTGTAATCCCTCCTGGAAATGTAAGAAGTTTACTTTATGCACTTCCTCTGTAATCCCTCCTGGAAATGTAAGAAATCTACTTTGTGCACTTCCTCTGTAATCCCTCCTGGAAATGTAAGAACGATGTGCATTTCCTCTGTAATTCCTCCTGGAAATGTAAGAACTTTACTTTATGCACTTCCTCTGTAATCCCTCCTGGAAATGTAAGAAATCTACTTCATGCATTCCTCTGTAATCCCTCCTGGAAATGTAAGAACGTTGTGCATTTCCTCTGTAATTCCTCCTAGAAATGTAAGAACTTTACTTTATGCACTTCCTCTGTAATCCCTCCTGGAAATGTAAGAAGTCTACTTTGTGCACTTCCTCTGTAATCCCTCCTGGAAATGTAAGAACTTTACTTCATGCACTTACTCTGTAATCCCTCCTGGAAATGTAAGAACTTTATGCACTTCCTCTGTAATCCGTCCTGGAAATGTAAGAAATTTACTTTATGCACTTCCTCTGCAATCCCTCCTGGAAATGTAAGAACTTTACTTTTTGCTCTTCCTCTGTAAATACTCCTGGAAATGTAAGAACTCTACTTTGTGCACATCCCCTGTAATCCCTCCTGGAAATGTAAGAACTTTACTTTATGCACTTCCTCTGTAATCCCTCCTGGAAATGTAAGAACTTTACTTTAAGCACTTCCTCTCTAATCCCTCCTGGAAATGTAAGAACTCTACATTGTGCATTTCCTCTATAATTCCTCCTGGAAATATAAGAACTTTACTTTATGCACGTCTTCTGTAATCCCTCCTGGAAATGTAAGAAGTTTACTTTATGCACTTCCTCTGTAATCCCTCCTGGAAATGTAAGAAATCTACTTTGTGCACTTCCTCTGCAATCCCTCCTGGAAATGTAAGAACGTTGTGCATTTCCTCTGTAATTCCTCCTGGAAATGTAAGAACTTTACTTTATGCACTTCCTCTGTAATCCCTCCTGGAAATGTAAGAACTTTACTTCATGCACTTACTCTGTAATCCCTCCTGAAAATGTAAGAACTTTATGCACTTCCTCTGTAATCCGTCCTGGAAATGTAAGAACTTTACTTTATGCACTTCCTCTGCAATTCCTCCTGGAAATGTAAGAACTTTACTTTTTGCACTTCCTCTGTAAATACTCCTGGAAATGTAAGAACTCTACTTTGTGCACATCCCCTGTAATCCCTCCTGGAAATGTAAGAACTTTACTTTATGCACTTCCTCTGTAATCCCTCCTGGAAATGTAAGAACTTTACTTTAAGCACTTCCTCTGTAATCCCTCCTGGAAATGTAAGAACTCTACATTGTGCATTTCCTCTATAATTCCTCCTGGAAATATAAGAACTTTACTTTATGCACGTCTTCTGTAATCCCTCCTGGAAATGTAAGAAGTTTACTTTATGCACTTCCTCTGTAATCCCTCCTGGAAATGTAAGAAATCTACTTTGTGCACTTCCTCTGCAATCCCTCCTGGAAATGTAAGAACGTTGTGCATTTCCTCTGTAATTCCTCCTGGAAATGTAAGAACTTTACTTTATGCACTTCCTCTGTAATCCCTCCTGGAAATGTAAGAAATCTACTTTGTGCTCTTCCTCTGTAATCCCTCCTGGAAATGTAAGAACTTTACTTCATGCACTTACTCTGTAATCCCTCCTGAAAATGTAAGAACTTTATGCACTTCCTCTGTAATCCGTCCTGGAAATGTAAGAACTTTACTTTATGCACTTCCTCTGCAATCCCTCCTGGAAATGTAAGAACTTTACTTTTTGCACTTCCTCTGTAAATACTCCTGGAAATGTAAGAACTCTACTTTGTGCACATCCCCTGTAATCCCTCGTGGAAATGTAAGAACTATACTTTATGCACTTTCTCTGTAATCCCTCCTGGAAATGTAAGAAATCTACCTCCTTCACTTCCTCTGAAATCCCTCCTGGAAATGTAAGAATGTTGTGCATTTCCTCTGTAATTCCTCCTGGAAATGTAAGAACTCTCCCTTATGCAATTACTCAGTAATCCCCCCTGGAAATGTAAGAACTTTATGCACTTCCTCTGTAATCCGTCCTGGAAATGTAAGAACTTTACTTTATGCACTACCTCTGTAAATACTCCTGGAAATGTAAGAACTGTACTTTGTGCACATCCCCTGTAATCCCTCCTGGAAATGTAAGAACTTTACTTTATGCACTTCCTCTGTAATCCCTCCTGGAAATGTAAGAATTTTACTTTATGCACTTCCTCTGTAATCCCTCCTGGAAATGTAAGAACTTTACTTTTTGCACTTCCTCTGTAAATACTCCTGGAAATGTAAGAACTCTACTTTGTGCACATCCCTTGTAATCCCTCCTGGAAATGTAAGAACTTTACTTCATGCACTTCCTCTGTAATCCCTCCTGGAAATGTAAGAACTTTACTTTATGCACTTCCTCTGTAATCCCTCCTGGAAATGTAAGAAATCTACTTTATGCATTCCTCTGTAATTCCTCCTGGAAATGTAAGAACTTTACTTTTTGCACTTCCTCTGTAAATACTCCTGGAAATGTAAGAACTCTACTTTGTGCACATCCCCTGTAATCCCTCCTGGAAATGTAAGAACTTTACTTTATGCACTTCCTCTGTAATCCCTCCTGGAAATGTAAGAACTTTACTTTAAGCACTTCCTCTGTAATCCCTCCTGGAAATGTAAGAACTCTACATTGTGCATTTCCTCTATAATTCCTCCTGGAAATATAAGAACTTTACTTTATGCACGTCTTCTGTAATCCCTCCTGGAAATGTAAGAAGTTTACTTTATGCACTTCCTCTGTAATCCCTCCTGGAAATGTAAGAAATCTACTTTGTGCACTTCCTCTGCAATCCCTCCTGGAAATGTAAGAACGTTGTGCATTTCCTCTGTAATTCCTCCTGGAAATGTAAGAACTTTACTTTATGCACTTCCTCTGCAATCCCTCCTGGAAATGTAAGAACTTTACTTTTTGCACTTCCTCTGTAAATACTCCTGGAAATGTAAGAACTCTACTTTGTGCACATCCCCTGTAATCCCTCGTGGAAATGTAAGAACTATACTTTATGCACTTTCTCTGTAATCCCTCCTGGAAATGTAAGAAATCTACCTCCTTCACTTCCTCTGAAATCCCTCCTGGAAATGTAAGAATGTTGTGCATTTCCTCTGTAATTCCTCCTGGAAATGTAAGAACTCTCCCTTATGCAATTACTCAGTAATCCCCCCTGGAAATGTAAGAACTTTATGCACTTCCTCTGTAATCCGTCCTGGAAATGTAAGAACTTTACTTTATGCACTACCTCTGTAAATACTCCTGGAAATGTAAGAACTGTACTTTGTGCACATCCCCTGTAATCCCTCCTGGAAATGTAAGAACTTTACTTTATGCACTTCCTCTGTAATCCCTCCTGGAAATGTAAGAATTTTACTTTATGCACTTCCTCTGTAATCCCTCCTGGAAATGTAAGAACTTTACTTTTTGCACTTCCTCTGTAAATACTCCTGGAAATGTAAGAACTCTACTTTGTGCACATCCCTTGTAATCCCTCCTGGAAATGTAAGAACTTTACTTCATGCACTTCCTCTGTAATCCCTCCTGGAAATGTAAGAACTTTACTTTATGCACTTCCTCTGTAATCCCTCCTGGAAATGTAAGAAATCTACTTTATGCATTCCTCTGTAATTCCTCCTGGAAATGTAAGAACTTTACTTTTTGCACTTCCTCTGTAAATACTCCTGGAAATGTAAGAACTCTACTTTGTGCACATCCCCTGTAATCCCTCCTGGAAATGTAAGAACTTTACTTTATGCACTTCCTCTGTAATCCCTCCTGGAAATGTAAGAACTTTACTTTAAGCACTTCCTCTGTAATCCCTCCTGGAAATGTAAGAACTCTACATTGTGCATTTCCTCTATAATTCCTCCTGGAAATATAAGAACTTTACTTTATGCACGTCTTCTGTAATCCCTCCTGGAAATGTAAGAAGTTTACTTTATGCACTTCCTCTGTAATCCCTCCTGGAAATGTAAGAAATCTACTTTGTGCACTTCCTCTGCAATCCCTCCTGGAAATGTAAGAACGTTGTGCATTTCCTCTGTAATTCCTCCTGGAAATGTAAGAACTTTACTTTATGCACTTCCTCTGTAATCCCTCCTGGAAATGTAAGAAATCTACTTTGTGCTCTTCCTCTGTAATCCCTCCTGGAAATGTAAGAACTTTACTTCATGCACTTACTCTGTAATCCCTCCTGAAAATGTAAGAACTTTATGCACTTCCTCTGTAATCCGTCCTGGAAATGTAAGAACTTTACTTTATGCACTTCCTCTGCAATCCCTCCTGGAAATGTAAGAACTTTACTTTTTGCACTTCCTCTGTAAATACTCCTGGAAATGTAAGAACTCTACTTTGTGCACATCCCCTGTAATCCCTCGTGGAAATGTAAGAACTATACTTTATGCACTTTCTCTGTAATCCCTCCTGGAAATGTAAGAAATCTACCTCCTTCACTTCCTCTGAAATCCCTCCTGGAAATGTAAGAATGTTGTGCATTTCCTCTGTAATTCCTCCTGGAAATGTAAGAACTTTCCCTTATGCAATTACTCAGTAATCCCCCCTGGAAATGTAAGAACTTTATGCACTTCCTCTGTAATCCGTCCTGGAAATGTAAGAACTTTACTTTATGCACTACCTCTGTAAATACTCCTGGAAATGTAAGAACTGTACTTTGTGCACATCCCCTGTAATCCCTCCTGGAAATGTAAGAACTTTACTTTATGCACTTCCTCTGTAATCCCTCCTGGAAATGTAAGAATTTTACTTTATGCACTTCCTCTGTAATCCCTCCTGGAAATGTAAGAACTTTACTTTTTGCACTTCCTCTGTAAATACTCCTGGAAATGTAAGAACTCTACTTTGTGCACATCCCTTGTAATCCCTCCTGGAAATGTAAGAACTTTACTTCATGCACTTCCTCTGTAATCCCTCCTGGAAATGTAAGAACTTTACTTTATGCACTTCCTCTGTAATCCCTCCTGGAAATGTAAGAAATCTACTTTATGCATTCCTCTGTAATTCCTCCTGGAAATGTAAGAACTTTACTTTTTGCACTTCCTCTGTAAATACTCCTGGAAATGTAAGAACTCTACTTTGTGCACTTACTCTGTAATCCCTCGTGGAAATGTAAGAACTTTACTTAATGCACTTCCTCGGTAATCCCTCCTGGAAATGTAAGAACTTTATTTTATGCACTTCCTTTGTAATCCCTCCTGGAAATGTAAGAACTTTACTTTATGCACTTCCTCGGTAATCCCTCCTGGAAATGTAAGAACTTTACTTTATGCACTTCCTCTGTAATCCCTCCTGGAAACGTAAGAACTCTACTTTGTGCATTTCCTCTATAATTCCTCCTGGAAATGTAAGAACTTTACTTTATGCACTTCCTCGGTAATCCCTCCTGGAAATGTAAGAACTTTACTTTATGCACTTCCTCTGTAATCCCTCCTGGAAATGTAAAAACTTTACTTTATGCACTTCCTCTGTAATCCCTCCTGGAAATGTGAAAACTTTACTTCATGCACTTCCTCTGTAATCCCTCCTGGAAATGTAAGAACGTTGTGCATTTCCTCTGTAATTCCTCCTGGAAATGTAAGAACTTTACTTTATGCACTTACTCTGTAATCCCTCCTGGAAATGTAAGAACTTTACGCACTTCCTCTGTAATCTGTCCTGGAAATGTAAGAACTTTACTTTATGCACTTCCTCTGTAATCCCTCCTGGAAATGTAAGAACTTTACTTTTTGCACTTACTCTGTAAATACTCCTGGAAATGTAAGAACTCTACTTTGTGCACATCCCCTGTAATCCTTCCTGGAAATGTAAGAACTTTACTTTATGCACTTCCACTGTAATCCCTCCTGGAAATGTAAGAACTTTACTTTATGCACTTCCTCTGTAATCCCTCCTGGAATTGTAAGTACTTTACTTTAAGCACTTCCTCTGTAATCCCTCCTGGAAATGTAAGAAATCTACTTTGTGCACTTCCTCTGTAATTCCTCTTGGAAATGTAAGAACTTTACTTTATGCACTTCCTCTGTAATCCCTACTGGAAATGTAGGAAATCTACTTTGTGCACTTCCTCTGTAATCCCTCGTGGAAATGTAAGAACGCTGTGCATTTCCTCTGTAATTCCTCCTGGAAATGTAAGAACTTTACTTTATGCACTTCCTCTGTAATCCCTCCTGGAAATGTAAGAACTTTACGTTATGCACTTCCTCTGTAATCCCTCCTGGAAATGTAAGAAATCTACTTTATGCATTCCTCTGTAATTCCTCCTGGAAATGTAAGAACTTTACTTTTTGCACTTCCTCTGTAAATACTCCTGGAAATGTAAGAACTTTGCTTTATGCACTTCCTCTGTAATCCCTCCTGGAAATGTAAGAACTTTACTTTATGCACTTCCTCTGTAATCCCTGCTGGAAATGTAAGAAATCTACTTTATGCATTCCTCTGTAATCCGTCCTGGAAATGTAAGAACTTTACTTCATGCACTTCCTCTGTAATCCCTCCTGGAAATGTAAGAACTTTATTTTATGCACTTCCTCTGTAATCCCTCCTGGAAATGTAAGAACTTTACTTTATGCACTTCCTCTGTAATCCCTCCTGGAAATGTAAGAACTTTACTTCATGCACTTCCTCTGTAATCCCTCCTGGAAATGTAAGAACTCTACATTGTGCATTTCCTCTATAATTCCTCCTGAAATGTAAGAACTTTACTTTATGCACGTCTTCTGTAATCCCTCCTGGAAATGTAAGAAGTTTACTTTATGCACTTCCTCTGTAATCCCTCCTGAAAATGTAAGAAATCTACTTTGTGCACTTCCTCTGCAATCCCTCCTGGAAATGTAAGAACGTTGTGCATTTCCTCTGCAATTCCTCCTGGAAATGTAAGAACTTTACTTTATGCACTTCCTCTGTAATTCCTCCTGGAAATGTAAGAAATCTACTTTGTGCACTTCCTCTGTAATCCCTCCTGGAAATGTAAGAACTTTACTTTATGCACTTACTCTGTAATCCCTCCTGGAAATGTAAGAACTTTATGAACTTCCTCTGTAATCCGTCCTGGAAATGTAAGAACTGTACTTTATGCACTTCCTCTGCAATCCCTCCTGGAAATGTAAGAACTTTACTTTTTGCACTTCCTCTGTAAATACTCCTGGAAATGTAAGAACTCTACTTTGTGCACATCCCCTGTAATCCCTCCTGGAAATGTAAGAACTTTACTTTATGCACTTCCTCTGTAATCCCTCCTGGAAATGTAAGAATTTTACTTTATGCACTTCCTCTGTAATCCCTCCTGGAAATGTAAGAACTTTAATTTTTGCACTTCCTCTGTAAATACTCCTGGAAATGTAAGAACTCTACTTTGTGCACATCCCTTGTAATCCCTCCTGGAAATGTAAGAACTTTACTTTATGCACTTCCTCTGTAATCCCTCCTGGAAATGTAAGAACTTTACTTTATGCACTTCCTCTGTAATCCCTCCTGGAAATGTAAGAAATCTACTTCATGCATTCCTCTGTAATTCCTCCTGGAAACGTAAGAACTTTACTTTTTGCACTTCCTCTGTAAATACTCCTGGAAATGTAAGAACTCTACTTTGTGCACTTACTCTGTAATCCCTCGTGGAAATGTAAGAACTTTACTTTATGCACATCCTCTGTAATCCCTCCTGGAAATGTAAGAACTTTATTTTATGCACTTCCTTTGTAATCCCTCCTGGAAATGTAAGAACTTTACTTTTTGCACTTCCTCTGTAATCCCTCCTGGAAATGTAAGAACTTTACTTTATGCACTTCCTCTGTAATCCCTCCTGGAAACGTAAGAACTCTACTTTGTGCATTTCCTCTATAATTCCTCCTGGAAATGTAAGAACTTTACTTTATGCACTTCTTCTGTAATCCCTCCTGGAAATGTAAGAAATCTACTTTGTGCACTTCCTCTGTAATCCCTCCTGGAGATGTAAGAAGGTTGTGCATTTCCTCTGTAATTCCTCCTGTAAATGTAAGAACTTTACTTTATGCACTTACTCTGTAATCCCTCCTGTAAATGTAAAAACTCTACTTTGTGCACATCCCTTGTAATCCCTCCTGGAAATGTAAGAACTTTACTTTATGCACTTCCTCTGTAATCCCTCCTGGAAACGTAAGAACTCTACGTTGTGCATTTCCTCTTTAATTCCTCCTGGAAATGTAAGAACTTTACTTTATGCACTTCTTCTGTAATCGCTCCTGGAAATGTAAGAAATCTACTTTGTGCACTTCCTCTGTAATCCCTCCTGGAAATGTAAGAACTTTTTTTTATGCACTTCCTCTGTAATCCCTCCTGGAAATGTAAGAACTTTACTTCATGCACTTCCTCTCTAATCCCTCCTGGAAATGTAAGAACTTTACTTTATGCACTTCCTCTGTAATCCCTCCTGGAAATGTGAGAACTTTACTTCATGCACTTCCTCTGTAGTCCCTCCTGGAAATGTAAGAACGTTGTGCATTTCCTCTGTAATTCCTCCTGGAAATGTAAGAACTTTACTTTATGCACTTCCTCTGTAATCCCTCCTGGAAATGTAAGAAATCTACTTTATGCATTCCTCTGTAATTCCTCCTGGAAATGTAGAACTTTACTTTTTGCACTTCCTCTGTAAATACTCCTGGAAATGTAAGAACTCTACTTTGTGCACTTACTCTGTAATCCCTCGTGGAAATGTAAGAACTTTACTTTATGCACTTTCTCTGTAATCCCTCCTGGAAATGTAAGAACTTTATTTTATGCACTTCCTCTGTAATCCCTCCTGGAAATGTAAGAACTTTACTTTATGCACTTCCTCTGTAATCCGTCCTGGAAATGTAAGAACTTTACTTTATGCAGTTCCTCTGCAATCCCTCCTGGAAATTTAAGAACTTTACTTTTTGCACTTCCTCTGTAAATACTCCTGGAAATGTAAGAACTCTACTTTGTGCACATCCCCTGTAATCCCTCCTGGAAATGAAAGAACTTTACTTTATGCACTTCCTCTGTAATCCCTCCTGGAAATGTAAGAATTTTACTTTCATGCACTTCCTCTGTAATCACTCCTGGAAATGTAGGAACGTTGTGCATTTCCTCTGTAATTCCTCCTGGAAATGTAAGAACTTTACTTTATGCACTTCCTCTGTAATCCCTCCTGGAAATGTAAGAACTTTACTTTATGCACTTCCTCTGTAATCCCTCCTGGAAATGTAAGAAATCTACCTTGTGCACTTCCTCTGTAATCCCTCCTGGAAATGTAAGAACGTTGTGCATTTCCTCTGTAATTCCTCCTGGAAATGTAAGAACTTTACCTTATGCACTTACTCAGTAATCCCTCCTGGAAATGTAAGAACTTTATGCACTTCCTCTGTAATCCATCCTGGAAATGTAAGAACTTTACTTTATGCACTTCCTCTGTAAATACTCCTGGAAATGTAAGAACTTTATGCACTTCCTCTGTAATCCCTCCTGGAAATGTAAGAACTTTACTTTATGCACTTCCTCTGTAATCCCTCCTGGAAATGTAAGAATTTTACTTTATGCACTTCCTCTGTAATCCCTCCTGGAAATGTAAGAACTTTACTTTTTGCACTTCCTCTGTAAATACTCTTGGAAATGTAAGAACTCTACTTTGTGCACATCCCTTGTAATCCCCCCTGGAAATGTAAGAACTTTACTTTATGCACTTCCTCTGTAATCCCTCCTGGAAATGTAAGAACTTTACTTTATGCACTTCCTCTGTAAATACTCCTGGAAATGTAAGAACTCTACTTTGTGCACATCCCTTGTAATCCCTCCTGGAAATGTAAGAACTTTATGCACTTCCTCTGTAATCCCTCCTGGAAATGTAAGAACTTTACTTTATGCACTTCCTCTGTAATCCCTCCTGGAAATGTAAGAAATCTACTTTATGCATTCCTCTGTAATTACTCCTGGAAATGTAAGAACTTTACTTTTTACACTTCCTCTGTAAATACTCCTGGAAATGTAAGAACTCTACTTTGTGCACTTACTCTGTAATCCCTCGTGGAAATGTAAGAACTTTACTTTATGCACTTCCTCTGTAATCCCTCCTGGAAATGTAAGAACTTTATTTTATGCACTTCCTTTGTAATCCCTCCTGGAAATGTAAGAACTTTACTTTATGCACTTCCTCGGTAATCCCTCCTGGAAATGTAAGAACTTTACTTTATGCACTTCCTCTGTAATCCCTCCTGGAAACGTAAGAACTCTACTTTGTGCATTTCCTCTATAATTCCTCCTGGAAATGTAAGAACTTTACTTTATGCACTTCTTCTGTAATCCCTCCTTTAAATGTAAGAAATCTACTTTGTGCACTTCCTCTGTAATCCCTCCTGGAAATGTAAGAACTTTATTTTATGCACTTCCTCTGAAATCCCTCCTGGAAATGTAAGAACTTTACTTTATGCACTTCCTCTGTAATCCCTCCTGGAAATGTGAGAACTTTACTTTATGCACTTACTCTGAAATCCCTCCTGGAAATGTAAGAACTTTACGCACTTCCTCTGTAATCCGTCCTGGAAATGTAAGAACTTTACTTTTTGCACTTCCTTTGTAAATACTCCTGGAAATGTAAGAACTCTACCTTGTGCACATCCCCTGTAATCCCTCCTGGAAATGTAAGAACTTTACTTTATGCACTTCCTCTGTAATCCCTCCTGGAAATGGAAGAACTTTACTTTATGCACTTCCTCTGTAATCCCTCCTGGAATTGTAAGAACTTTACTTTAAGCACTTCCTCTGTAATCCCTCCTGGAAATGTAAGAAATCTACTTTGTGCACTTCCTCTGTAATTCCTCCTGGAAATGTAAGAACTTTACTTTATGCACTTCCTCTGTAATCCCTCCTGGAAATGTAGGAAATCTACTTTGTGCACTTCCTCTGTAATCCCTCCTGGAAATGTAAGAACGCTGTGCATTTCCTCTGTAATTCCTCCTGGAAATGTAAGAACTTTACTTTATGCACTTCCTCTGTAATCCCTCCTGGAAATGTAAGAACTTTACTTTATGCACTTACTCTGTAATCCCTCCTGGAAATGTAAGAAATCTACTTTATGCATTCCTCTGTAATTCCTCCTGGAAATGTAAGAACTTTACTTTTTGCACTTCCTCTGTAAATACTCCTGGAAATGTAAGAACTTTGCTTTATGCACTTCCTCTGTAATCCCTCCTGGAAATGTAAGAACTTTACTTTATGCACTTCCTCTGTAATCCCTGCTGGAAATGTAAGAAATCTACTTCATGCACATCCTCTGTAATCCCTCCTGGAAATGTAAGAACTTTACTTCATGCCCTTCCTCTGTAATCCCTCCTGGAAATGTAAGAACTTTACATTGTGCATTTCCTCTATAATTCCTCCTGGAAATGTAAGAACTTTACTTTATGCACGTCTTCTGTAATCCCTCCTGGAAATGGAAGAAGTTTACTTTATGCACTTCCTCTGTAATCCCTCCTGGAAATGTAAGAACTTTACTTTATGCACTTCCTCTGTAAATACTCCTGGAAATGTAAGAACTCTACTTTGTGCACATCCCTTGTAATCCCTCCTGGAAATGTAAGAACTTTATGCACTTCCTCTGTAATCCCTCCTGGAAATGTAAGAACTTTACTTTATGCACTTCCTCTGTAATCCCTCCTGGAAATGTAAGAAATCTACTTTATGCATTCCTCTGTAATTACTCCTGGAAATGTAAGAACTTTACTTTTTGCACTTCCTCTGTAAATACTCCTGGAAATGTAAGAACTCTACTTTGTGCACTTACTCTGTAATCCCTCGTGGAAATGTAAGAACTTTACTTTATGCACTTCCTCTGTAATCCCTCCTGGAAATGTAAGAACTTTATTTTATGCACTTCCTTTGTAATCCCTCCTGGAAATGTAAGAACTTTACTTTATGCACTTCCTCGGTAATCCCTCCTGGAAATGTAAGAACTTTACTTTATGCACTTCCTCTGTAATCCCTCCTGGAAACGTAAGAACTCTACTTTGTGCATTTCCTCTATAATTCCTCCTGTAAATGTAAGAACTTTACTTTATGCACTTCTTCTGTAATCCCTCCTTTAAATGTTAGAAATCTTCTTTGTGCACTTCCTCTGTAATCCCTCCTGGAAATGTAAGAACTTTATTTTATGCACTTCCTCTGAAATCCCTCCTGGAAATGTAAGAACTTTACTTCATGCACTTCCTCTGTAATCCCTCCTGGAAATGTAAGAACTTTACTTTATGCACTTCCTCTGTAATCCCTCCTGGAAATGTGAGAACTTTACTTTATGCACTTACTCTGTAATCCCTCCTGGAAATGTAAGAACTTTACGCACTTCCTCTGTAATCCGTCCTGGAAATGTAAGAACTTTACTTTTTGCACTTCCTTTGTAAATACTCCTGGAAATGTAAGAACTCTACCTTGTGCACATCCCCTGTAATCCCTCCTGGAAATGTAAGAACTTTACTTTATGCACTTCCTCTGTAATCCCTCCTGGAAATGGAAGAACTTTACTTTATGCACTTCCTCTGTAATCCCTCCTGGAATTGTAAGAACTTTACTTTAAGCACTTCCTCTGTAATCCCTCCTGGAAATGGAAGAACTTTACTTTATGCACTTCCTCTGTAATTCCTCCTGGAAATGTAAGAACTTTACTTTATGCACTTCCTCTGTAATCCCTCCTGGAAATGTAAGAACTTTACTTTATGCACTTCCTCTGTAATCCCTCCTGGAAATGTAAGAAATCTACTTTATGCATTCCTCTGTAATTCCTCCTGGAAATGTAAGAACTTTACTTTTTGCACTTCCTCTGTAAATACTCCTGGAAATGTAAGAACTTTGCTTTATGCACTTCCTCTGTAATCCCTCCTGGAAATGTGAGAACTTTACTTTATGCACTTACTCTGTAATCCCTCCTGGAAATGTAAGAACTTTACGCACTTCCTCTGTAATCCGTCCTGGAAATGTAAGAACTTTACTTTTTGCACTTCCTTTGTAAATACTCCTGGAAATGTAAGAACTCTACCTTGTGCACATCCCCTGTAATCCCTCCTGGAAATGTAAGAACTTTACTTTATGCACTTCCTCTGTAATCCCTCCTGGAAATGGAAGAACTTTACTTTATGCACTTCCTCTGTAATCCCTCCTGGAATTGTAAGAACTTTACTTTAAGCACTTCCTCTGTAATCCCTCCTGGAAATGTAAGAAATCTACTTTGTGGACTTCCTCTGTAATTCCTCCTGGAAATGTAAGAACTTTACTTTATGCACTTCCTCTGTAATCCCTCCTGGAAATGTAGGAAATCTACTTTGTGCACTTCCTCTGTAATCCCTCCTGGAAATGTAAGAACGCTGTGCATTTCCTCTGTAATTCCTCCTGGAAATGTAAGAACTTTACTTTATGCACTTCCTCTGTAATCCCTCCTGGAAATGTAAGAACTTTACTTTATGCACTTCCTCTGTAATCCCTCCTGGAAATGTAAGAAATCTACTTTATGCATTCCTCTGTAATTCCTCCTGGAAATGTAAGAACTTTACTTTTTGCACTTCCTCTGTAAATACTCCTGGAAATGTAAGAACTTTGCTTTATGCACTTCCTCTGTAATCCCTCCTGGAAATGTAAGAACTTTACTTTATGCACTTCCTCTGTAATCCCTGCTGGAAATGTAAGAAATCTACTTTATGCACATCCTCTGTAATCCCTCCTGGAAATGTAAGAACTTTACTTCATGCCCTTCCTCTGTAATCCCTCCTGGAAATGTAAGAACTTTACATTGTGCATTTCCTCTATAATTCCTCCTGGAAATGTAAGAACTTTACTTTATGCACGTCTTCTGTAATCCCTCCTGGAAATGGAAGAAGTTTACTTTATGCACTTCCTCTGTAATCCCTCCTGGAAATGTAAGAACTTTACTTTATGCACTTCCTCTGTAAATACTCCTGGAAATGTAAGAACTCTACTTTGTGCACATCCCTTGTAATCCCTCCTGGAAATGTAAGAACTTTATGCACTTCCTCTGTAATCCCTCCTGGAAATGTAAGAACTTTACTTTATGCACTTCCTCTGTAATCCCTCCTGGAAATGTAAGAAATCTACTTTACGCATTCCTCTGTAATTACTCCTGGAAATGTAAGAACTTTACTTTTTGCACTTCCTCTGTAAATACTCCTGGAAATGTAAGATCTCTACTTTGTGCACTTACTCTGTAATCCCTCGTGGAAATGTAAGAACTTTACTTTATGCACTTCCTCTGTAATCCCTCCTGGAAATTTAAGAACTTTATTTTATGCACTTCCTTTGTAATCCCTCCTGGAAATGTAAGAACTTTACTTTATGCACTTCCTCGGTAATCCCTCCTGGAAATGTAAGAACTTTACTTTATGCACTTCCTCTGTAATCCCTCCTGGAAACGTAAGAACTCTACTTTGTGCATTTCCTCTATAATTCCTCCTGGAAATGTAAGAACTTTACTTTATGCACTTCTTCTGTAATCCCTCCTTTAAATGTAAGAAATCTTCTTTGTGCACTTCCTCTGTAATCCCTCCTGGAAATGTAAGAACTTTATTTTATGCACTTCCTCTGAAATCCCTCCTGGAAATGTAAGAACTTTACTTCATGCACTTCCTCTGTAATCCCTCCTGGAAATGTAAGAACTTTACTTTATGCACTTCCTCTGTAATCCCTCCTGGAAATGTGAGAACTTTACTTTATGCACTTACTCTGTAATCCCTCCTGGAAATGTAAGAACTTTACGCACTTCCTCTGTAATCCGTCCTGGAAATGTAAGAACTTTACTTTTTGCACTTCCTTTGTAAATACTCCTGGAAATGTAAGAACTCTACCTTGTGCACATCCCCTGTAATCCCTCCTGGAAATGTAAGAACTTTACTTTATGCACTTCCTCTGTAATCCCTCCTGGAAATGGAAGAACTTTACTTTATGCACTTCCTCTGTAATCCCTCCTGGAATTGTAAGAACTTTACTTTAAGCACTTCCTCTGTAATCCCTCCTGGAAATGGAAGAACTTTAATCTATGCACTTCCTCTGTAATTCCTCCTGGAAATGTAAGAACTATACTTTATGCACTTCCTCTGTAATCCCTCCTGGAAATGTAAGAACTTTACTTTATGCACTTCCTCTGTAATCCCTCCTGGAAATGTAAGAAATCTACTTTATGCATTCCTCTGTAATTCCTCCTGGAAATGTAAGAACTTTACTTTTTGCACTTCCTCTGTAAATACTCCTGGAAATGTAAGAACTTTGCTTTATGCACTTCCTCTGTAATCCCTCCTGGAAATGTAAGAACTTTACTTTATGCACTTCCTCTGTAATCCCTGCTGGAAATGTAAGAAATCTACTTTATGCACATCCTCTGTAATCCCTCCTGGAAATGTAAGAACTTTACTTCATGCCCTTCCTCTGTAATCCCTCCTGGAAATGTAAGAACTTTACATTGTGCATTTCCTCTATAATTCCTCCTGGAAATGTAAGAACTTTACTTTATGCACGTCTTCTGTAATCCCTCCTGGAAATGGAAGAAGTTTACTTCATGCACTTCCTCTGTAATCCCTCCTGAAAATGTAAGAAATCTACTTTGTGCACTTCCTCTGCAATCACTCCTGGAAATGTAAGAACGTTGTGAATTTCCTCTGTAATTCCTCCTGGAAATGTAAGAACTTTACTTTATGCACTTCCTCTGTAATCCCTCCTGGAAATGTAAGAAATCTACTTTGTGCACTTCCTCTGTAATCCCTCCTGGAAATGTAAGAACTTTACTTTATGCACTTACTCTGTAATCCCTCCTGGAAATGTAAGAACTTTATGCACTTCCTCTGTAATCCGTCCTGGAAATGTAAGAACTTTACTTTATGCACTTCCTCTGTAATCCCTCCTGGAAATGTAAGAACTTTACTTTTTGCACTTCCTCTGTAAATACTTCTGGAAATGTAAGAACTCTACTTTGTGCACATCCCCTGTAATCCCTCCTGGAAATGTAAGAACTTTACTTTATGCACTTCCTCTGTAATCCCTCCTGGAAATGTAAGAATTTTACTTTATGCACTTCCTCTGTAATCCCTCCTGGAAATGTAAGAACTTTACTTTATGCACTTCCTCTGTAATCCCTCCTGGAAATGTAAGAACTTTACTTTATGCACTTCCTCTGTAATCCCTCCTGGAAATGTAAGAAATCTACTTCATGCATTCCTCTGTAATTCCTCCTGGAAACGTAAGAACTTTACTTTTTGCACTTCCTCTGTAAATACTCCTGGAAATGTAAGAACTCTACTTTGTGCACTTACTCTGTAATCCCTCGTGGAAATGTAAGAACTTTACTTTATGCACTTCCTCTGTAATCCCTCCTGGAAATGTAAGAACTTTATTTTATGCACTTCCTTTGTAATCCCTCCTGGAAATGTAAGAACTTTACTTTATGCACTTCCTCTGTAATCCCTCCTGGAAATGTAAGAACTTTACTTTATGCACTTCCTCTGTAATCCCTCCTGGAAACGTAAGAATTCTACTTTGTGCATTTCCTCTATAATTCCTCCTGGAAATGTAAGAACTTTACTTTATGCACTTCTTCTGTAATCCCTCCTGGAAATGTAAGAAATCTACTTTGTGCACTTCCTCTGAAATCCCTCCTGGAAATGTAAGAACGTTGTGCATTTCCTCTGTAATCCCTCCTGGAAATGTAAGAACTCTACTTTGTGCACATCCCTTGTAATCCCTCCTGGAAATGTAAGAAGTTTACTTTATGCACTTCTTCTGTAATCCCTCCTGGAAATGTAAGAATTTTACTTTACGCACTTCCTCTGTAGTCCCTCCTGGAAATGTAAGAACGTTGTGCATTTCCTCTGTAATTCCTCCTGGAAATGTAAGAACTTTACTTTATGCACTTCCTCTGTAATCCCTCCTGGAAATGTAAGAAATCTACTTTATGCATTCCTCTGTAATTCCTCCTGGAAATGTAAGAACTTTACTTTTTGCACTTCCTCTGTAAATACTCCTGGAAATGTAAGAACTCTACTTTGTGCACTTACTCTGTAATCCCTCGTGGAAATGTAAGAACTTTACTTTATGCACTTCCTCTGTAATCCCTCCTGGAAATGTAAGAACTTTATTTTATCCACTTCCTCTGTAATTACTCCTGGAAATGTAAGAACTTTACTTTATGCACTTCCTCTGTAATCCCTCCTGGAAATGTAAGAACTTTACTTTATGCACTTCCTCTGTAATCCCTCCTGGAAACGTAAGAACTCTACTTTGTGCATTTCCTCTATAATTCCTCCAGGAAATGTAAGAACTTTACTTTATGCACTTCTTCTGTAATCCCTCCTGGAAATGTAAGAAATCTACTTCATGCACTTCCTCTGTAATCCCTCCTGGAAATGTAAGAACGTTGTGCATTTCCTCTGTAATTCCTCCTGGAAATGTAAGAACTTTACTTTATGCACTTCCTCTGTAATCCCTCCTGGAAATGTAAGAAATCTACTTTGTGCACTTCCTCTGTAATCCCTCCTGGAAATGTAAGAACTTTACTTTATGCATTTCCTCTGTAATTCCTCCTGAAAATGTAAGAACTTTACTTTATGCACTTCCTCTGTAATCCCTCCTGGAAATGTAAGAACTTTACTTTATGCGCTTCCTCTGTAATCCCTCCTGGAAATGTAAGAAATCTACTTTGTGCACTTCCTCTGTAATCCCTCCTGGAAATGTAAGAACGTTGTGCATTTCCTCTGTAACTCCTCCTGGAAATGTAAGAACTTTACTTTATGCACTTCCTCTGTAATCCCTCCTGGAAATGTAAGAACTTTACTTCATGCACTTCCTCTGTAATCCCTCCTGGAAATGTAAGAACATTATTTTATGCACTTCCTCTGTAATCCCTCCTGGAAATGTAAGAAATTTACTTTATGCACTTCCTCTGTAATCCCTCCTGGAAATGTAAGAACTTTACTTCATGCACTTCCTCTGTAATCCCTCCTGGAAATGTAAGAACTCTACATTGTGCATTTCCTCTATAATTCCTCCTGGAAATGTAAGAACTTTACTTTATGCACGTCTTCTGTAATCCCTCCTGGAAATGTAAGAAGTTTACTTTATGCACTTCCTCTGTAATCCCTCCTGGAAATGTAAGAAATCTACTTTGTGCATTTCCTCTGCAATCCCTCCTGGAAATGTAAGAACGTTGTGCATTTCCTCTGTAATTCCTCCTGGAAATGTAAGAACTTTACTTTATGCACTTCCTCTGTAATCCCTCCTGGAAATGTAAGAAATCTATTTTGTGCACTTCCTCTGTAATCCCTCCTGGAAATGTAAGAAATCTACTTTGTTCACTTCCTCTGTAATCCCTCCTGGAAATGTAAGAACTTTACTTTATGCACTTACTCTGTAATCCCTCCTGGAAATGTAAGAACTTTATACACTTCCTCTGTAATCCGTCCTGGAAATGAAAGAACTTTACTTTATGCACTTCCTCTGCAATCCCTCCTGGAAATGTAAGAACTTTAGTTTTTGCACTTCCTCTGTAAATACTCCTGGAAATGTAAGAACTCTACTTTGTGCACATCCCCTGTAATCCCTCCTGGAAATGTAAGAACTTTACTTTATGCACTTCCTCTGTAATCCCTCCTGGAAATGTAAGAACTTTACTTTATGCACTTCCTCTGTAATCCGTCCTGGAAATGTAAGAACTTTACTTTATGCACTTCCTCTGCAATCCCTCCTGGAAATTTAAGAACTTTACTTTTTGCACTTCCTCTGTAAATACTCCTGGAAATGTAAGAACTCTACTTTGTGCACATCCCCTGTAATCCCTCCTGGAAATGAAAGAACTTTACTTTATGCACTTCCTCTGTAATCCCTCCTGGAAATGTAAGAATTTTACTTTCATGCACTTCCTCTGTAATCACTCCTGGAAATGTAGGAACGTTGTGCATTTCCTCTGTAATTCCTCCTGGAAATGTAAGAACTTTACTTTATGCACTTCCTCTGTAATCCCTCCTGGAAATGTAAGAACTTTACTTTATGCACTTCCTCTGTAATCCCTCCTGGAAATGTAAGAAATCTACCTTGTGCACTTCCTCTGTAATCCCTCCTGGAAATGTAAGAACGTTGTGCATTTCCTCTGTAATTCCTCCTGGAAATGTAAGAACTTTACCTTATGCACTTACTCAGTAATCCCTCCTGGAAATGTAAGAACTTTATGCACTTCCTCTGTAATCCATCCTGGAAATGTAAGAACTTTACTTTATGCACTTCCTCTGTAAATACTCCTGGAAATGTAAGAACTTTATGCACTTCCTCTGTAATCCCTCCTGGAAATGTAAGAACTTTACTTTATGCACTTCCTCTGTAATCCCTCCTGGAAATGTAAGAATTTTACTTTATGCACTTCCTCTGTAATCCCTCCTGGAAATGTAAGAACTTTACTTTTTGCACTTCCTCTGTAAATACTCTTGGAAATGTAAGAACTCTACTTTGTGCACATCCCTTGTAATCCCCCCTGGAAATGTAAGAACTTTACTTTATGCACTTCCTCTGTAATCCCTCCTGGAAATGTAAGAACTTTACTTTATGCACTTCCTCTGTAAATACTCCTGGAAATGTAAGAACTCTACTTTGTGCACATCCCTTGTAATCCCTCCTGGAAATGTAAGAACTTTATGCACTTCCTCTGTAATCCCTCCTGGAAATGTAAGAACTTTACTTTATGCACTTCCTCTGTAATCCCTCCTGGAAATGTAAGAAATCAACTTTATGCATTCCTCTGTAATTACTCCTGGAAATGTAAGAACTTTGCTTTATGCACTTCCTCTGTAATCCCTCCTGGAAATGTGAGAACTTTACTTTATGCACTTACTCTGTAATCCCTCCTGGAAATGTAAGAACTTTACGCACTTCCTCTGTAATCCGTCCTGGAAATGTAAGAACTTTACTTTTTGCACTTCCTTTGTAAATACTCCTGGAAATGTAAGAACTCTACCTTGTGCACATCCCCTGTAATCCCTCCTGGAAATGTAAGAACTTTACTTTATGCACTTCCTCTGTAATCCCTCCTGGAAATGGAAGAACTTTACTTTATGCACTTCCTCTGTAATCCCTCCTGGAATTGTAAGAACTTTACTTTAAGCACTTCCTCTGTAATCCCTCCTGGAAATGTAAGAAATCTACTTTGTGCACTTCCTCTGTAATTCCTCCTGGAAATGTAAGAACTTTACTTTATGCACTTCCTCTGTAATCCCTCCTGGAAATGTAGGAAATCTACTTTGTGCACTTCCTCTGTAATCCCTCCTGGAAATGTAAGAACGCTGTGCATTTCCTCTGTAA
The DNA here is from genome assembly GCF_046119375.1 of Phyllobates terribilis. Classification (NCBI taxonomy): domain Eukaryota; kingdom Metazoa; phylum Chordata; class Amphibia; order Anura; family Dendrobatidae; genus Phyllobates; species Phyllobates terribilis. The sequence continues at coordinate 69,603 of NW_027363741.1, forward strand.
TTCCTCCTGGAAATGTAAGAACTTTACTTTATGCACTTCCTCTGTAATCCCTCCTGGAAATGTAAGAACTTTACTTTATGCACTTCCTCTGTAATCCCTCCTGGAAATGTAAGAAATCTACTTTATGCATTCCTCTGTAATTCCTCCTGGAAATGTAAGAACTTTACTTTTTGCACTTCCTCTGTAAATACTCCTGGAAATGTAAGAACTTTGCTTTATGCACTTCCTCTGTAATCCCTCCTGGAAATGTAAGAACTTTACTTTATGCACTTCCTCTGTAATCCCTGCTGGAAATGTAAGAAATCTACTTTATGCACATCCTCTGTAATCCCTCCTGGAAATGTAAGAACTTTACTTCATGCCCTTCCTCTGTAATCCCTCCTGGAAATGTAAGAACTTTACATTGTGCATTTCCTCTATAATTCCTCCTGGAAATGTAAGAACTTTACTTTATGCACGTCTTCTGTAATCCCTCCTGGAAATGGAAGAAGTTTACTTTATGCACTTCCTCTGTAATCCCTCCTGGAAATGTAAGAACTTTACTTTATGCACTTCCTCTGTAAATACTCCTGGAAATGTAAGAACTCTACTTTGTGCACATCCCTTGTAATCCCTCCTGGAAATGTAAGAACTTTATGCACTTCCTCTGTAATCCCTCCTGGAAATGTAAGAACTTTACTTTATGCACTTCCTCTGTAATCCCTCCTGGAAATGTAAGAAATCTACTTTACGCATTCCTCTGTAATTACTCCTGGAAATGTAAGAACTTTACTTTTTGCACTTCCTCTGTAAATACTCCTGGAAATGTAAGATCTCTACTTTGTGCACTTACTCTGTAATCCCTCGTGGAAATGTAAGAACTTTACTTTATGCACTTCCTCTGTAATCCCTCCTGGAAATTTAAGAACTTTATTTTATGCACTTCCTTTGTAATCCCTCCTGGAAATGTAAGAACTTTACTTTATGCACTTCCTCGGTAATCCCTCCTGGAAATGTAAGAACTTTACTTTATGCACTTCCTCTGTAATCCCTCCTGGAAACGTAAGAACTCTACTTTGTGCATTTCCTCTATAATTCCTCCTGGAAATGTAAGAACTTTACTTTATGCACTTCTTCTGTAATCCCTCCTTTAAATGTAAGAAATCTTCTTTGTGCACTTCCTCTGTAATCCCTCCTGGAAATGTAAGAACTTTATTTTATGCACTTCCTCTGAAATCCCTCCTGGAAATGTAAGAACTTTACTTCATGCACTTCCTCTGTAATCCCTCCTGGAAATGTAAGAACTTTACTTTATGCACTTCCTCTGTAATCCCTCCTGGAAATGTGAGAACTTTACTTTATGCACTTACTCTGTAATCCCTCCTGGAAATGTAAGAACTTTACGCACTTCCTCTGTAATCCGTCCTGGAAATGTAAGAACTTTACTTTTTGCACTTCCTTTGTAAATACTCCTGGAAATGTAAGAACTCTACCTTGTGCACATCCCCTGTAATCCCTCCTGGAAATGTAAGAACTTTACTTTATGCACTTCCTCTGTAATCCCTCCTGGAAATGGAAGAACTTTACTTTATGCACTTCCTCTGTAATCCCTCCTGGAATTGTAAGAACTTTACTTTAAGCACTTCCTCTGTAATCCCTCCTGGAAATGGAAGAACTTTAATCTATGCACTTCCTCTGTAATTCCTCCTGGAAATGTAAGAACTATACTTTATGCACTTCCTCTGTAATCCCTCCTGGAAATGTAAGAACTTTACTTTATGCACTTCCTCTGTAATCCCTCCTGGAAATGTAAGAAATCTACTTTATGCATTCCTCTGTAATTCCTCCTGGAAATGTAAGAACTTTACTTTTTGCACTTCCTCTGTAAATACTCCTGGAAATGTAAGAACTTTGCTTTATGCACTTCCTCTGTAATCCCTCCTGGAAATGTAAGAACTTTACTTTATGCACTTCCTCTGTAATCCCTGCTGGAAATGTAAGAAATCTACTTTATGCACATCCTCTGTAATCCCTCCTGGAAATGTAAGAACTTTACTTCATGCCCTTCCTCTGTAATCCCTCCTGGAAATGTAAGAACTTTACATTGTGCATTTCCTCTATAATTCCTCCTGGAAATGTAAGAACTTTACTTTATGCACGTCTTCTGTAATCCCTCCTGGAAATGGAAGAAGTTTACTTCATGCACTTCCTCTGTAATCCCTCCTGAAAATGTAAGAAATCTACTTTGTGCACTTCCTCTGCAATCCCTCCTGGAAATGTAAGAACGTTGTGAATTTCCTCTGTAATTCCTCCTGGAAATGTAAGAACTTTACTTTATGCACTTCCTCTGTAATCCCTCCTGGAAATGTAAGAAATCTACTTTGTGCACTTCCTCTGTAATCCCTCCTGGAAATGTAAGAACTTTACTTTATGCACTTACTCTGTAATCCCTCCTGGAAATGTAAGAACTTTATGCACTTCCTCTGTAATCCGTCCTGGAAATGTAAGAACTTTACTTTATGCACTTCCTCTGTAATCCCTCCTGGAAATGTAAGAACTTTACTTTTTGCACTTCCTCTGTAAATACTTCTGGAAATGTAAGAACTCTACTTTGTGCACATCCCCTGTAATCCCTCCTGGAAATGTAAGAACTTTACTTTATGCACTTCCTCTGTAATCCCTCCTGGAAATGTAAGAATTTTACTTTATGCACTTCCTCTGTAATCCCTCCTGGAAATGTAAGAACTTTACTTTATGCACTTCCTCTGTAATCCCTCCTGGAAATGTAAGAACTTTACTTTATGCACTTCCTCTGTAATCCCTCCTGGAAATGTAAGAAATCTACTTCATGCATTCCTCTGTAATTCCTCCTGGAAACGTAAGAACTTTACTTTTTGCACTTCCTCTGTAAATACTCCTGGAAATGTAAGAACTCTACTTTGTGCACTTACTCTGTAATCCCTCGTGGAAATGTAAGAACTTTACTTTATGCACTTCCTCTGTAATCCCTCCTGGAAATGTAAGAACTTTATTTTATGCACTTCCTTTGTAATCCCTCCTGGAAATGTAAGAACTTTACTTTATGCACTTCCTCTGTAATCCCTCCTGGAAATGTAAGAACTTTACTTTATGCACTTCCTCTGTAATCCCTCCTGGAAACGTAAGAATTCTACTTTGTGCATTTCCTCTATAATTCCTCCTGGAAATGTAAGAACTTTACTTTATGCACTTCTTCTGTAATCCCTCCTGGAAATGTAAGAAATCTACTTTGTGCACTTCCTCTGAAATCCCTCCTGGAAATGTAAGAACGTTGTGCATTTCCTCTGTAATCCCTCCTGGAAATGTAAGAACTCTACTTTGTGCACATCCCTTGTAATCCCTCCTGGAAATGTAAGAAGTTTACTTTATGCACTTCTTCTGTAATCCCTCCTGGAAATGTAAGAATTTTACTTTACGCACTTCCTCTGTAGTCCCTCCTGGAAATGTAAGAACGTTGTGCATTTCCTCTGTAATTCCTCCTGGAAATGTAAGAACTTTACTTTATGCACTTCCTCTGTAATCCCTCCTGGAAATGTAAGAAATCTACTTTATGCATTCCTCTGTAATTCCTCCTGGAAATGTAAGAACTTTACTTTTTGCACTTCCTCTGTAAATACTCCTGGAAATGTAAGAACTCTACTTTGTGCACTTACTCTGTAATCCCTCGTGGAAATGTAAGAACTTTACTTTATGCACTTCCTCTGTAATCCCTCCTGGAAATGTAAGAACTTTATTTTATCCACTTCCTCTGTAATTACTCCTGGAAATGTAAGAACTTTACTTTATGCACTTCCTCTGTAATCCCTCCTGGAAATGTAAGAACTTTACTTTATGCACTTCCTCTGTAATCCCTCCTGGAAACGTAAGAACTCTACTTTGTGCATTTCCTCTATAATTCCTCCAGGAAATGTAAGAACTTTACTTTATGCACTTCTTCTGTAATCCCTCCTGGAAATGTAAGAAATCTACTTCATGCACTTCCTCTGTAATCCCTCCTGGAAATGTAAGAACGTTGTGCATTTCCTCTGTAATTCCTCCTGGAAATGTAAGAACTTTACTTTATGCACTTCCTCTGTAATCCCTCCTGGAAATGTAAGAAATCTACTTTGTGCACTTCCTCTGTAATCCCTCCTGGAAATGTAAGAACTTTACTTTATGCATTTCCTCTGTAATTCCTCCTGAAAATGTAAGAACTTTACTTTATGCACTTCCTCTGTAATCCCTCCTGGAAATGTAAGAACTTTACTTTATGCGCTTCCTCTGTAATCCCTCCTGGAAATGTAAGAAATCTACTTTGTGCACTTCCTCTGTAATCCCTCCTGGAAATGTAAGAACGTTGTGCATTTCCTCTGTAACTCCTCCTGGAAATGTAAGAACTTTACTTTATGCACTTCCTCTGTAATCCCTCCTGGAAATGTAAGAACTTTACTTCATGCACTTCCTCTGTAATCCCTCCTGGAAATGTAAGAACATTATTTTATGCACTTCCTCTGTAATCCCTCCTGGAAATGTAAGAAATTTACTTTATGCACTTCCTCTGTAATCCCTCCTGGAAATGTAAGAACTTTACTTCATGCACTTCCTCTGTAATCCCTCCTGGAAATGTAAGAACTCTACATTGTGCATTTCCTCTATAATTCCTCCTGGAAATGTAAGAACTTTACTTTATGCACGTCTTCTGTAATCCCTCCTGGAAATGTAAGAAGTTTACTTTATGCACTTCCTCTGTAATCCCTCCTGGAAATGTAAGAAATCTACTTTGTGCATTTCCTCTGCAATCCCTCCTGGAAATGTAAGAACGTTGTGCATTTCCTCTGTAATTCCTCCTGGAAATGTAAGAACTTTACTTTATGCACTTCCTCTGTAATCCCTCCTGGAAATGTAAGAAATCTATTTTGTGCACTTCCTCTGTAATCCCTCCTGGAAATGTAAGAAATCTACTTTGTTCACTTCCTCTGTAATCCCTCCTGGAAATGTAAGAACTTTACTTTATGCACTTACTCTGTAATCCCTCCTGGAAATGTAAGAACTTTATACACTTCCTCTGTAATCCGTCCTGGAAATGAAAGAACTTTACTTTATGCACTTCCTCTGCAATCCCTCCTGGAAATGTAAGAACTTTAGTTTTTGCACTTCCTCTGTAAATACACCTGGAAATGTAAGAACTCTACTTTGTGCACATCCCCTGTAATCCCTCCTGGAAATGTAAGAACTTTACTTTATGCACTTCCTCTGTAATCCCTCCTGGAAATGTAAGAACTTTACTTTATGCACTTCCTCTGTAATCCGTCCTGGAAATGTATGAACTTTACTTTATGCACTTCCTCTGCAATCCCTCCTGGAAATTTAAGAACTTTACTTTTTGCACTTCCTCTGTAAATACTCCTGGAAATGTAAGAACTCTACTTTGTGCACATCCCCTGTAATCCCTCCTGGAAATGAAAGAACTTTACTTTATGCACTTCCTCTGTAATCCCTCCTGGAAATGTAAGAATTTTACTTTCATGCACTTCCTCTGTAATCACTCCTGGAAATGTAGGAACGTTGTGCATTTCCTCTGTAATTCCTCCTGGAAATGTAAGAACTTTACTTTATGCACTTCCTCTGTAATCCCTCCTGGAAATGTAAGAACTTTACTTTATGCACTTCCTCTGTAATCCCTCCTGGAAATGTAAGAAATCTACCTTGTGCACTTCCTCTGTAATCCCTCCTGGAAATGTAAGAACGTTGTGCATTTCCTCTGTAATTCCTCCTGGAAATGTAAGAACTTTACCTTATGCACTTACTCAGTAATCCCTCCTGGAAATGTAAGAACTTTATGCACTTCCTCTGTAATCCATCCTGGAAATGTAAGAACTTTACTTTATGCACTTCCTCTGTAAATACTCCTGGAAATGTAAGAACTTTATGCACTTCCTCTGTAATCCCTCCTGGAAATGTAAGAACTTTACTTTATGCACTTCCTCTGTAATCCCTCCTGGAAATGTAAGAATTTTACTTTATGCACTTCCTCTGTAATCCCTCCTGGAAATGTAAGAACTTTACTTTTTGCACTTCCTCTGTAAATACTCTTGGAAATGTAAGAACTCTACTTTGTGCACATCCCTTGTAATCCCCCCTGGAAATGTAAGAACTTTACTTTATGCACTTCCTCTGTAATCCCTCCTGGAAATGTAAGAACTTTACTTTATGCACTTCCTCTGTAAATACTCCTGGAAATGTAAGAACTCTACTTTGTGCACATCCCTTGTAATCCCTCCTGGAAATGTAAGAACTTTATGCACTTCCTCTGTAATCCCTCCTGGAAATGTAAGAACTTTACTTTATGCACTTCCTCTGTAATCCCTCCTGGAAATGTAAGAAATCAACTTTATGCATTCCTCTGTAATTACTACTGGAAATGTAAGAACTTTACTTTTTACACTTCCTCTGTAAATACTCCTGGAAATGTAAGAACTCTACTTTGTGCACTTACTCTGTAATCCCTCGTGGAAATGTAAGAACTTTACTTTATGCACTTCCTCTGTAATCCCTCCTGGAAATGTAAGAACTTTATTTTATGCACTTCCTTTGTAATCCCTCCTGGAAATGTAAGAACTTTACTTTATGCACTTCCTCGGTAATCCCTCCTGGAAATGTAAGAACTTTACTTTATGCATTTCCTCTGTAATCCCTCCTGGAAACGTAAGAACTCTACTTTGTGCATTTCCTCTATAATTCCTCCTGGAAATGTAAGAACTTTACTTTATGCACTTCTTCTGTAATCCCTCCTTTAAATGTAAGAAATCTACTTTGTGCACTTCCTCTGTAATCCCTCCTGGAAATGTAAGAACTTTATTTTATGCACTTCCTCTGAAATCCCTCCTGGAAATGTAAGAATTTACTTTATGAACTTCCTCTGTAATCCCTCCTGGAAATGTGAGAACTTTACTTTATGCACTTACTCTGAAATCCCTCCTGGAAATGTAAGAACTTTACGCACTTCCTCTGTAATCCGTCCTGGAAATGTAAGAACTTTACTTTTTGCACTTCCTTTGTAAATACTCCTGGAAATGTAAGAACTCTACCTTGTGCACATCCCCTGTAATCCCTCCTGGAAATGTAAGAACTTTACTTTATGCACTTCCTCTGTAATCCCTCCTGGAAATGGAAGAACTTTACTTTATGCACTTCCTCTGTAATCCCTCCTGGAATTGTAAGAACTTTACTTTAAGCACTTCCTCTGTAATCCCTCCTGGAAATGTAAGAAATCTACTTTGTGCACTTCCTCTGTAATTCCTCCTGGAAATGTAAGAACTTTACTTTATGCACTTCCTCTGTAATCCCTCCTGGAAATGTAGGAAATCTACTTTGTGCACTTCCTCTGTAATCCCTCCTGGAAATGTAAGAACGCTGTGCATTTCCTCTGTAATTCCTCCTGGAAATGTAAGAACTTTACTTTATGCACTTCCTCTGTAATCCCTCCTGGAAATGTAAGAACTTTACTTTATGCACTTCCTCTGTAATCCCTCCTGGAAATGTAAGAAATCTACTTTATGCATTCCTCTGTAATTCCTCCTGGAAATGTAAGAACTTTACTTTTTGCACTTCCTCTGTAAATACTCCTGGAAATGTAAGAACTTTGCTTTATGCACTTCCTCTGTAATCCCTCCTGGAAATGTAAGAACTTTACTTTATGCACTTCCTCTGTAATCCCTGCTGGAAATGTAAGAAATCTACTTTATGCACATCCTCTGTAATCCCTCCTGGAAATGTAAGAACTTTACTTCATGCCCTTCCTCTGTAATCCCTCCTGGAAATGTAAGAACTTTACATTGTGCATTTCCTCTATAATTCCTCCTGGAAATGTAAGAACTTTACTTTATGCACGTCTTCTGTAATCCCTCCTGGAAATGGAAGAAGTTTACTTTATGCACTTCCTCTGTAATCCCTCCTGGAAATGTAAGAACTTTACTTTATGCACTTCCTCTGTAAATACTCCTGGAAATGTAAGAACTCTACTTTGTGCACATCCCTTGTAATCCCTCCTGGAAATGTAAGAACTTTATGCACTTCCTCTGTAATCCCTCCTGGAAATGTAAGAACTTTACTTTATGCACTTCCTCTGTAATCCCTCCTGGAAATGTAAGAAATCTACTTTATGCATTCCTCTGTAATTACTCCTGGAAATGTAAGAACTTTACTTTTTGCACTTCCTCTGTAAATACTCCTGGAAATGTAAGAACTCTACTTTGTGCACTTACTCTGTAATCCCTCGTGGAAATGTAAGAACTTTACTTTATGCACTTCCTCTGTAATCCCTCCTGGAAATGTAAGAACTTTATTTTATGCACTTCCTTTGTAATCCCTCCTGGAAATGTAAGAACTTTACTTTATGCACTTCCTCGGTAATCCCTCCTGGAAATGTAAGAACTTTACTTTATGCACTTCCTCTGTAATCCCTCCTGGAAACGTAAGAACTCTACTTTGTGCATTTCCTCTATAATTCCTCCTGTAAATGTAAGAACTTTACTTTATGCACTTCTTCTGTAATCCCTCCTTTAAATGTTAGAAATCTTCTTTGTGCACTTCCTCTGTAATCCCTCCTGGAAATGTAAGAACTTTATTTTATGCACTTCCTCTGAAATCCCTCCTGGAAATGTAAGAACTTTACTTCATGCACTTCCTCTGTAATCCCTCCTGGAAATGTAAGAACTTTACTTTATGCACTTCCTCTGTAATCCCTCCTGGAAATGTGAGAACTTTACTTTATGCACTTACTCTGTAATCCCTCCTGGAAATGTAAGAACTTTACGCACTTCCTCTGTAATCCGTCCTGGAAATGTAAGAACTTTACTTTTTGCACTTCCTTTGTAAATACTCCTGGAAATGTAAGAACTCTACCTTGTGCACATCCCCTGTAATCCCTCCTGGAAATGTAAGAACTTTACTTTATGCACTTCCTCTGTAATCCCTCCTGGAAATGGAAGAACTTTACTTTATGCACTTCCTCTGTAATCCCTCCTGGAATTGTAAGAACTTTACTTTAAGCACTTCCTCTGTAATCCCTCCTGGAAATGGAAGAACTTTACTTTATGCACTTCCTCTGTAATTCCTCCTGGAAATGTAAGAACTTTACTTTATGCACTTCCTCTGTAATCCCTCCTGGAAATGTAAGAACTTTACTTTATGCACTTCCTCTGTAATCCCTCCTGGAAATGTAAGAAATCTACTTTATGCATTCCTCTGTAATTCCTCCTGGAAATGTAAGAACTTTACTTTTTGCACTTCCTCTGTAAATACTCCTGGAAATGTAAGAACTTTGCTTTATGCACTTCCTCTGTAATCCCTCCTGGAAATGTGAGAACTTTACTTTATGCACTTACTCTGTAATCCCTCCTGGAAATGTAAGAACTTTACGCACTTCCTCTGTAATCCGTCCTGGAAATGTAAGAACTTTACTTTTTGCACTTCCTTTGTAAATACTCCTGGAAATGTAAGAACTCTACCTTGTGCACATCCCCTGTAATCCCTCCTGGAAATGTAAGAACTTTACTTTATGCACTTCCTCTGTAATCCCTCCTGGAAATGGAAGAACTTTACTTTATGCACTTCCTCTGTAATCCCTCCTGGAATTGTAAGAACTTTACTTTAAGCACTTCCTCTGTAATCCCTCCTGGAAATGTAAGAAATCTACTTTGTGCACTTCCTCTGTAATTCCTCCTGGAAATGTAAGAACTTTACTTTATGCACTTCCTCTGTAATCCCTCCTGGAAATGTAGGAAATCTACTTTGTGCACTTCCTCTGTAATCCCTCCTGGAAATGTAAGAACGCTGTGCATTTCCTCTGTAATTCCTCCTGGAAATGTAAGAACTTTACTTTATGCACTTCCTCTGTAATCCCTCCTGGAAATGTAAGAACTTTACTTTATGCACTTCCTCTGTAATCCCTCCTGGAAATGTAAGAAATCTACTTTATGCATTCCTCTGTAATTCCTCCTGGAAATGTAAGAACTTTACTTTTTGCACTTCCTCTGTAAATACTCCTGGAAATGTAAGAACTTTGCTTTATGCACTTCCTCTGTAATCCCTCCTGGAAATGTAAGAACTTTACTTTATGCACTTCCTCTGTAATCCCTGCTGGAAATGTAAGAAATCTACTTTATGCACATCCTCTGTAATCCCTCCTGGAAATGTAAGACCTTTACTTCATGCCCTTCCTCTGTAATCCCTCCTGGAAATGTAAGAACTTTACATTGTGCATTTCCTCTATAATTCCTCCTGGAAATGTAAGAACTTTACTTTATGCACGTCTTCTGTAATCCCTCCTGGAAATGGAAGAAGTTTACTTTATGCACTTCCTCTGTAATCCCTCCTGGAAATGTAAGAACTTTACTTTATGCACTTCCTCTGTAAATACTCCTGGAAATGTAAGAACTCTACTTTGTGCACATCCCTTGTAATCCCTCCTGGAAATGTAAGAACTTTATGCACTTCCTCTGTACTCCCTCCTGGAAATGTAAGAACTTTACTTTATGCACTTCCTCTGTAATCCCTCCTGGAAATGTAAGAAATCTACTTTATGCATTCCTCTGTAATTACTCCTGGAAATGTAAGAACTTTACTTTTTGCACTTCCTCTGTAAATACTCCTGGAAATGTAAGATCTCTACTTTGTGCACTTACTCTGTAATCCCTCGTGGAAATGTAAGAACTTTACTTTATGCACTTCCTCTGTAATCCCTCCTGGAAATTTAAGAACTTTATTTTATGCACTTCCTTTGTAATCCCTCCTGGAAATGTAAGAACTTTACTTTATGCACTTCCTCGGTAATCCCTCCTGGAAATGTAAGAACTTTACTTTATGCACTTCCTCTGTAATCCCTCCTGGAAACGTAAGAACTCTACTTTGTGCATTTCCTCTATAATTCCTCCTGGAAATGTAAGAACTTTACTTTATGCACTTCTTCTGTAATCCCTCCTTTAAATGTAAGAAATCTTCTTTGTGCACTTCCTCTGTAATCCCTCCTGGAAATGTAAGAACTTTATTTTATGCACTTCCTCTGAAATCCCTCCTGGAAATGTAAGAACTTTACTTCATGCACTTCCTCTGTAATCCCTCCTGGAAATGTAAGAACTTTACTTTATGCACTTCCTCTGTAATCCCTCCTGGAAATGTGAGAACTTTACTTTATGCACTTACTCTGTAATCCCTCCTGGAAATGTAAGAACTTTACGCACTTCCTCTGTAATCCGTCCTGGAAATGTAAGAACTTTACTTTTTGCACTTCCTTTGTAAATACTCCTGGAAATGTAAGAACTCTACCTTGTGCACATCCCCTGTAATCCCTCCTGGAAATGTAAGAACTTTACTTTATGCACTTCCTCTGTAATCCCTCCTGGAAATGGAAGAACTTTACTTTATGCACTTCCTCTGTAATCCCTCCTGGAATTGTAAGAACTTTACTTTAAGCACTTCCTCTGTAATCCCTCCTGGAAATGGAAGAACTTTACTTTATGCACTTCCTCTGTAATTCCTCCTGGAAATGTAAGAACTATACTTTATGCACTTCCTCTGTAATCCCTCCTGGAAATGTAAGAACTTTACTTTATGCACTTCCTCTGTAATCCCTCCTGGAAATGTAAGAAATCTACTTTATGCATTCCTCTGTAATTCCTCCTGGAAATGTAAGAACTTTACTTTTTGCACTTCCTCTGTAAATACTCCTGGAAATGTAAGAACTTTGCTTTATGCACTTCCTCTGTAATCCCTCCTGGAAATGTAAGAACTTTACTTTATGCACTTCCTCTGTAATCCCTGCTGGAAATGTAAGAAATCTACTTTATGCACATCCTCTGTAATCCCTCCTGGAAATGTAAGAACTTTACTTCATGCCCTTCCTCTGTAATCCCTCCTGGAAATGTAAGAACTTTACATTGTGCATTTCCTCTATAATTCCTCCTGGAAATGTAAGAACTTTACTTTATGCACGTCTTCTGTAATCCCTCCTGGAAATGGAAGAAGTTTACTTTATGCACTTCCTCTGTAATCCCTCCTGAAAATGTAAGAAATCTACTTTGTGCACTTCCTCTGCAATCCCTCCTGGAAATGTAAGAACGTTGTGAATTTCCTCTGTAATTCCTCCTGGAAATGTAAGAACTTTACTTTATGCACTTCCTCTGTAATCCCTCCTGGAAATGTAAGAAATCTACTTTGTGCACTTCCTCTGTAATCCCTCCTGGAAATGTAAGAACTTTACTTTATGCACTTACTCTGTAATCCCTCCTGGAAATGTAAGAACTTTATGCACTTCCTCTGTAATCCGTCCTGGAAATGTAAGAACTTTACTTTATGCACTTCCTCTGTAATCCCTCCTGGAAATGTAAGAACTTTACTTTTTGCACTTCCTCTGTAAATACTTCTGGAAATGTAAGAACTCTACTTTGTGCACATCCCCTGTAATCCCTCCTGGAAATGTAAGAACTTTACTTTATGCACTTCCTCTGTAATCCCTCCTGGAAATGTAAGAATTTTACTTTATGCACTTCCTCTGTAATCCCTCCTGGAAATGTAAGAACTTTACTTTATGCACTTCCTCTGTAATCCCTCCTGGAAATGTAAGAACTTTACTTTATGCACTTCCTCTGTAATCCCTCCTGGAAATGTAAGAAATCTACTTCATGCATTCCTCTGTAATTCCTCCTGGAAACGTAAGAACTTTACTTTTTGCACTTCCTCTGTAAATACTCCTGGAAATGTAAGAACTCTACTTTGTGCACTTACTCTGTAATCCCTCGTGGAAATGTAAGAACTTTACTTTATGCACTTCCTCTGTAATCCCTCCTGGAAATGTAAGAACTTTATTTTATGCACTTCCTTTGTAATCCCTCCTGGAAATGTAAGAACTTTACTTTATGCACTTCCTCTGTAATCCCTCCTGGAAATGTAAGAACTTTACTTTATGCACTTCCTCTGTAATCCCTCCTGGAAACGTAAGAATTCTACTTTGTGCATTTCCTCTATAATTCCTCCTGGAAATGTAAGAACTTTACTTTATGCACTTCTTCTGTAATCCCTCCTGGAAATGTAAGAAATCTACTTTGTGCACTTCCTCTGAAATCCCTCCTGGAAATGTAAGAACGTTGTGCATTTCCTCTGTAATCCCTCCTGGAAATGTAAGAACTCTACTTTGTGCACATCCCTTGTAATCCCTCCTGGAAATGTAAGAAGTTTACTTTATGCACTTCTTCTGTAATCCCTCCTGGAAATGTAAGAATTTTACTTTACGCACTTCCTCTGTAGTCCCTCCTGGAAATGTAAGAACGTTGTGCATTTCCTCTGTAATTCCTCCTGGAAATGTAAGAACTTTACTTTATGCACTTCCTCTGTAATCCCTCCTGGAAATGTAAGAAATCTACTTTATGCATTCCTCTGTAATTCCTCCTGGAAATGTAAGAACTTTACTTTTTGCACTTCCTCTGTAAATACTCCTGGAAATGTAAGAACTCTACTTTGTGCACTTACTCTGTAATCCCTCGTGGAAATGTAAGAACTTTACTTTATGCACTTCCTCTGTAATCCCTCCTGGAAATGTAAGAACTTTATTTTATCCACTTCCTCTGTAATTACTCCTGGAAATGTAAGAACTTTACTTTATGCACTTCCTCTGTAATCCCTCCTGGAAATGTAAGAACTTTACTTTATGCACTTCCTCTGTAATCCCTCCTGGAAACGTAAGAACTCTACTTTGTGCATTTCCTCTATAATTCCTCCAGGAAATGTAAGAACTTTACTTTATGCACTTCTTCTGTAATCCCTCCTGGAAATGTAAGAAATCTACTTCATGCACTTCCTCTGTAATCCCTCCTGGAAATGTAAGAACGTTGTGCATTTCCTCTGTAATTCCTCCTCGAAATGTAAGAACTTTACTTTATGCACTTCCTCTGTAATCCCTCCTGGAAATGTAAGAAATCTACTTTGTGCACTTCCTCTGTAATCCCTCCTGGAAATGTAAGAACTTTACTTTATGCATTTCCTCTGTAATTCCTCCTGAAAATGTAAGAACTTTACTTTATGCACTTCCTCTGTAATCCCTCCTGGAAATGTAAGAACTTTACTTTATGCGCTTCCTCTGTAATCCCTCCTGGAAATGTAAGAAATCTACTTTGTGCACTTCCTCTGTAATCCCTCCTGGAAATGTAAGAACGTTGTGCATTTCCTCTGTAACTCCTCCTGGAAATGTAAGAACTTTACTTTATGCACTTCCTCTGTAATCCCTCCTGGAAATGTAAGAACTTTACTTCATGCACTTCCTCTGTAATCCCTCCTGGAAATGTAAGAACATTATTTTATGCACTTCCTCTGTAATCCCTCCTGGAAATGTAAGAAATTTACTTTATGCACTTCCTCTGTAATCCCTCCTGGAAATGTAAGAACTTTACTTCATGCACTTCCTCTGTAATCCCTCCTGGAAATGTAAGAACTCTACATTGTGCATTTCCTCTATAATTCCTCCTGGAAATGTAAGAACTTTACTTTATGCACGTCTTCTGTAATCCCTCCTGGAAATGTAAGAAGTTTACTTTATGCACTTCCTCTGTAATCCCTCCTGGAAATGTAAGAAATCTACTTTGTGCATTTCCTCTGCAATCCCTCCTGGAAATGTAAGAACGTTGTGCATTTCCTCTGTAATTCCTCCTGGAAATGTAAGAACTTTACTTTATGCACTTCCTCTGTAATCCCTCCTGGAAATGTAAGAAATCTATTTTGTGCACTTCCTCTGTAATCCCTCCTGGAAATGTAAGAAATCTACTTTGTTCACTTCCTCTGTAATCCCTCCTGGAAATGTAAGAACTTTACTTTATGCACTTACTCTGTAATCCCTCCTGGAAATGTAAGAACTTTATACACTTCCTCTGTAATCCGTCCTGGAAATGAAAGAACTTTACTTTATGCACTTCCTCTGCAATCCCTCCTGGAAATGTAAGAACTTTAGTTTTTGCACTTCCTCTGTAAATACTCCTGGAAATGTAAGAACTCTACTTTGTGCACATCCCCTGTAATCCCTCCTGGAAATGTAAGAACTTTACTTTATGCACTTCCTCTGTAATCCCTCCTGGAAATGTAAGAATTTTACTTCATGCACTTCCTCTGTAATCCCTCCTGGAAATGTAAGAACTTTACTTTTTGCACTTCCTCTGTAAATACTCCTGGAAATGTAAGAACTCTACTTCGTGCACATCCCTTGTAATCCCTCCTGGAAATGTAAGAACTTTACTTTATGCACTTCCTCTGTAATCCCTCCTGGAAATGTAAGAACTTTACTTTATGCACTTCCCCTGTAATCCCTCCTGGAAATGTAAGAAATCTACTTTATGCATTCCTCTGTAATTCCTCCTGGAAACGTAAGAACTTTACTTTTTGCACTTCCTCTGTAAATACTCCTGGAAATGTAAGAACTCTACTTTGTGCACTTACTCTGTAATCCCTCGTGGAAATGTAAGAACTTTACTTTATGCACTTCCTCTGTAATCCCTCCTGGAAATGTAAGAACTTTATTTTATGCACTTCCTTTGTAATCCCTCCTGGAAATGTAAGAACTTTACTTTATGCACTTCCTCTGTTATCCCTCCTGGAAATGTAAGAACTTTACTTTATGCACTTCCTCTGTAATCCCTTCTGGAAACGTAAGAACTCTACTTTGTGCATTTCCTCTATAATTCCTCCTGGAAATGTAAGAACTTTACTTTATGCACTTCTTCTGTAATCCCTCCTGGAAATGTAAGAAATCTACTTTGTGCACTTCCTCTGTAATCCCTCCTGGGAATGTAAGAACGTTGTGCATTTCCTCTGTAATTCCTCCGGGAAATGTAAGAACTTTACTTTATGCACTTACTCTGTAATCCCTCCTGGAAATGTAAGAACACTACTTTGTGCACATCCCTTGTAATCCCTCCTGGAAATGTAAGTACTTTACTTTATGCACTTCCTCTGTAATCCCTCCTGGAAATGTAAGAATTTTACTTTATGCACTTCCTCTGTAGTCCCTCCTGGAAATGTAAGAACGTTGTGCATTTCCTCTGTAATTCCTCCTGGAAATGTAAGAACTTTACTTTATGCACTTCCTCTGTAATCCCTCCTGGAAATGTAAGAAATCTACTTTATGCATTCCTCTGTAATTCATCCTGGAAATGTAAGAACTTTACTTTTTGCACTTCCTCTGTAAATACTCCTGGAAATGTAAGAACTCTACTTTGTGCACTTACTCTGTAATCCCTCGTGGAAATGTAAGAACTTTACTTTATGCACTTCCTTTGTAATCCCTCCTGGAAATGTAAGAACTTTATTTTATGCACTTCCTCTGTAATCCCTCCTGGAAATGTAAGAACTTTACTTTATGCACTTCCTCTGTAATCCCTCCTGGAAATGTAAGAACTTTACTTTATGCACTTCCTCTGTAATCCCTCCTGGAAACGTAAGAACTCTACTTTGTGCATTTCCTCTATAATTCCTCCAGGAAATGTAAGAACTTTACTTTATGCACTTCTTCTGTAATCCCTCCTGGAAATGTAAGAAATCTACTTTATGCACTTCCTCTGTAATCCCTCCTGGAAATGTAAGAACGTTGTGCATTTCCTCTGTAATTCCTCCTGGAAATGTAAGAACTCTACTTTGTGCACATCCCCTGTAATCCCTCCTGGAAATGTAAGAACTTTACTTTATGCACTTCCTCTGTAATCCCTCCTGGAAATGTAAGAACTTTACTTTATGCGCTTCCTTTGTAATCCCTCCTGGAAATGTAAGAAATCTACTTTGTGCACTTCCTCTGTAATCCCTCCTGGAAATATAAGAAATCTACTTTGTGCACTTCCTCTGTAATCCCTCCTGGAAATGTAAGAACTTTACTTTATGCATTTCCTCTGTAATTCCTCCTGAAAATGTAAGAACTTTACTTTATGCACTTCCTCTGTAATCCCTCCTGGAAATGTAAGAACTTTACTTTATGCGCTTCCTCTGTAATCCCTCCTGGAAATGTAAGAAATCTACTTTGTGCACTTCCTCTGTAATCCCTCCTGGAAATGTAAGAACGTTGTGCATTTCCTCTGTAACTCCTCCTGGAAATGTAAGAACTTTACTTTATGCACTTCCTCTGTAATCCCTCCTGGAAATGTAAGAACTTTTACTTCATGCACTTCCTTTGTAATCCCTCCTGGAAATGTAAGAACATTATTTTATGCACTTCCTCTGTAATCCCTCCTGGAAATGTAAGAAATTTACTTTATGCACTTCCTCTGTAATCCCTCCTGGAAATGTAAGAACTTTACTTCATACACTTCCTCTGTAATCCCTCCTGGAAATGTAAGAACTCTACATTGTGCATTTCCTCTATAATTCCTCCTGGAAATGTAAGAACTTTACTTTATGCACGTTTCTGTAATCCCTCCTGGAAATGTAAGAAGTTTACTTTATGCACTTCCTCTGTAATCCCTCCTGGAAATGTAAGAAATCTACTTTGTGCATTTCCTCTGCAATCCCTCCTGGAAATGTAAGAACGTTGTGCATTTCCTCTGTAATTCCTCCTGGAAATGTAAGAACTTTACTTTATGCACTTCCTCTGTAATCCCTCCTGGAAATGTAAGAAATCTATTTTGTGCACTTCCTCTGTAATCCCTCCTGGAAATGTAAGAAATCTACTTTGTTCACTTCCTCTGTAATCCCTCCTGGAAATGTAAGAACTTTACTTTATGCACTTACTCTGTAATCCCTCCTGGAAATGTAAGAACTTTATACACTTCCTCTGTAATCCGTCCTGGAAATGAAAGAACTTTACTTTATGCACTTCCTCTGCAATCCCTCCTGGAAATGTAAGAACTTTAGTTTTTGCACTTCCTCTGTAAATACTCCTGGAAATGTAAGAACTCTACTTTGTGCACATCCCCTGTAATCCCTCCTGGAAATGTAAGAACTTTACTTTATGCACTTCCTCTGTAATCCCTCCTGGAAATGTAAGAATTTTACTTCATGCACTTCCTCTGTAATCCCTCCTGGAAATGTAAGAACTTTACTTTTTGCACTTCCTCTGTAAATACTCCTGGAAATGTAAGAACTCTACTTCGTGCACATCCCTTGTAATCCCTCCTGGAAATGTAAGAACTTTACTTTATGCACTTCCTCTGTAATCCCTCCTGGAAATGTAAGAACTTTACTTTATGCACTTCCCCTGTAATCCCTCCTGGAAATGTAAGAAATCTACTTTATGCATTCCTCTGTAATTCCTCCTGGAAACGTAAGAACTTTACTTTTTGCACTTCCTCTGTAAATACTCCTGGAAATGTAAGAACTCTACTTTGTGCACTTACTCTGTAATCCCTCGTGGAAATGTAAGAACTTTACTTTATGCACTTCCTCTGTAATCCCTCCTGGAAATGTAAGAACTTTATTTTATGCACTTCCTTTGTAATCCCTCCTGGAAATGTAAGAACTTTACTTTATGCACTTCCTCTGTTATCCCTCCTGGAAATGTAAGAACTTTACTTTATGCACTTCCTCTGTAATCCCTTCTGGAAACGTAAGAACTCTACTTTGTGCATTTCCTCTATAATTCCTCCTGGAAATGTAAGAACTTTACTTTATGCACTTCTTCTGTAATCCCTCCTGGAAATGTAAGAAATCTACTTTGTGCACTTCCTCTGTAATCCCTCCTGGGAATGTAAGAACGTTGTGCATTTCCTCTGTAATTCCTCCGGGAAATGTAAGAACTTTACTTTATGCACTTACTCTGTAATCCCTCCTGGAAATGTAAGAACACTACTTTGTGCACATCCCTTGTAATCCCTCCTGGAAATGTAAGTACTTTACTTTATGCACTTCCTCTGTAATCCCTCCTGGAAATGTAAGAATTTTACTTTATGCACTTCCTCTGTAGTCCCTCCTGGAAATGTAAGAACGTTGTGCATTTCCTCTGTAATTCCTCCTGGAAATGTAAGAACTTTACTTTATGCACTTCCTCTGTAATCCCTCCTGGAAATGTAAGAAATCTACTTTATGCATTCCTCTGTAATTCATCCTGGAAATGTAAGAACTTTACTTTTTGCACTTCCTCTGTAAATACTCCTGGAAATGTAAGAACTCTACTTTGTGCATTTACTCTGTAATCCCTCGTGGAAATGTAAGAACTTTACTTTATGCACTTCCTTTGTAATCCCTCCTGGAAATGTAAGAACTTTATTTTATGCACTTCCTCTGTAATCCCTCCTGGAAATGTAAGAACTTTACTTTATGCACTTCCTCTGTAATCCCTCCTGGAAATGTAAGAACTTTACTTTATGCACTTCCTCTGTAATCCCTCCTGAAAACGTAAGAACTCTACTTTGTGCATTTCCTCTATAATTCCTCCAGGAAATGTAAGAACTTTACTTTATGCACTTCTTCTGTAATCCCTCCTGGAAATGTAAGAAATCTACTTTATGCACTTCCTCTGTAATCCCTCCTGGAAATGTAAGAACGTTGTGCATTTCCTCTGTAATTCCTCCTGGAAATGTAAGAACTCTACTTTGTGCACATCCCCTGTAATCCCTCCTGGAAATGTAAGAACTTTACTTTATGCACTTCCTCTGTAATCCCTCCTGGAAATGTAAGAACTTTACTTTATGCGCTTCCTTTGTAATCCCTCCTGGAAATGTAAGAAATCTCCTTTGTGCACTTCCTCTGTAATCCCTCCTGGAAATGTAAGAACGTTGTGCATTTCCTCTGTAATTCCTCCTGGAAATGTAAGAACTTTACTTTATGCACTTCCTCTGTAATCCCTCCTGGAAATGTAAGAACTTCACTTTATGCACTTCCTCTGTAATCCCTCCTGGAAATGTAAGAAATCTACTTTATGCATTCCTCTGTAATTCCTCCTGGAAGTGTAAGAACTTTACTTTTTGCACTTCCTCTGTAATCCCTCCTGGAAATGTAAGAAATCTACTTTATGCATTCCTCTGTAATCCCTCCTGGAAATGTAAGAACGTTGTGCATTTCCTCTGTAATTCCTCCTAGAAATGTAAGAACTTTACTTTATGCCCTTCCTCTGTAAATACTCCTGGAAATGTAAGAACTCTACTTTGTGCACATCCCCTGTAAACCCTCCTAGAAATGTAAAAACTTTACTTTATGCACTTCCTCTGTAATCCCTCCTGGAAATGTAAGAACTTTATTTTATGCACTTCCTCTGTAATCCCTCCTGGAAATGTAAGAACTTTACTTTATGCACTTCCTCTGTAATCCCTCCTGGAAATGTAAGAACTTTACTTTATGCAGTTCCTTTGTAATCCCTCCTGGAAATGTAAGAACTTTACTTTATGCACTTCCTCTGTAATCCCTACTGGAAACGTAAGAACTCTACTTTGTGCATTTCCTCTATAATTCCTCCTGGAAATGTAAGAACTTTACTTTATGCACTTCTTCTGTAATCCCTCCTGGAAATGTAAGAACTTTACTTTATGCACTTCCTCTGTAATCCCTCCTGGAAATGTAAGAACTTTACTTTATGCACTTCCTCTGTAATCCCTCCTGGAAATGTAAGAAATCTACATTGTGCACTTCCTCTGTAATCCCTCCTGGAAATGTAAGAACGTTGTGCATTTCCTCTGTAATCCCTCCTGGAAATGTAAGAACTTTATGCACTTCCTCTGTAATCCGTGCTCCAAATGTAAGAACTTTACTTTATGCACTTCCTCTGTAATCCCTCCTGGAAATGTAAGAACTTTACTTTTTGCACTTCCTCTGTAAATACTCCTGGAAATGTAAAAACTCTGCTTTGTGCCCGTCCTCTTTAATTCCTCATGGAAATGTAGGAACTCTACTTTATGCACTTCCTCTTTAAATACTCCTGGAAATGTAAGAACTCTACTTTGTGCACATCCCCTGTAATCCCTCCTGGAAATGTAAGGACTTTACTTTATGCACTTCCTCTGTAATCCCTCCTGGAAATGTAAGAACTTTACTTTATGCACTTCCTCTGTAATCCAAGCACTTTCCACCTATTGTGTCCCCCCATTTCCATGTAGAATGTAAGCAGCGAGCAGGGACCTCACTCCTGATGTAACTGTTAAACTGTCTCACCTTTTATTGAATTTATTGTTTGTACATGTCCCCTCTTAATTGTAAAGTGCTGCGGAATATGTTGGTGCTATATAAATAAAAATTATTATTATTATTATATCCCTCCTGGAAATGTAAGAACTTTACTTTATGCACTTCCTCTCTAAATCCTCCTGGAAATGTAAGAACTTTACTTTGTGCACATCTCCTGTAATCCCTCCTGGAAATGTAAGAACTCTACTTTGTGCATTTCCTCTATAATTCCTCCTGGAAATGTAAGAACTTTACATTATGCAGTTCTTCTGTAATCCCTCCTGGAAATTTAAAAACTCTACTTTGTGCACTTCATCTGTAATCCCTCCTGGAAGTGTAAGAACTTTGTGCACTTCCTCTGTAATTCCTCCTGGAAATGTAAGAACGTTGTGCATTTCCTCTGTAATTCCTCCTGGAAATGTAAGAACTTTACTTTATGCACTTCCTCTGTAATCCCTCCTGGAAATGTAAGAACTTTACTTCATGCACTTCCTCTGTAATCCCTCCTGGAAATGTAAGAACTTTATTTTATGCACTTCCTCTGTAATCCCTCCTGGAAATGTAAGAAATTTACTTTATGCACTTCCTCTGTAATCCCTCCTGGAAATGTAAGAACTTTACTTCATGCACTTCCTCTGTAATCCCTCCTGGAAATGTAAGAACTCTACATTGTGCATTTCCTCTATAATTCCTCCTGGAAATGTAAGAACTTTACTTTATGCACGTCTTCTGTAATCCCTCCTGGAAATGTAAGAAGTTTACTTTATGCACTTCCTCTGTAATCCCTCCTGGAAATGTAAGAAATCTACTTTGTGCATTTCCTCTGCAATCCCTCCTGGAAATGTAAGAACGTTGTGCATTTCCTCTGTAATTCCTCCTGGAAATGTAAGAACTTTACTTTATGCACTACCTCTGTAATCCCTCCTGGAAATGTAAGAAATCTACTTTGTGCTCTTCCTCTGTAATCCCTCCTGGAAATGTAAGAACTTTACTTTATGCACTTACTCTGTAATCCCTCCTGGAAATGTAAGAACTTTATGCACTTCCTCTGTAATCCGTCCTGGAAATGTAAGAACTTTACTTCATGCACTTCCTCTGCAATCCCTCCTGGAAATGTAAGAACTTTAGTTTTTGCACTTCCTCTGTAAATACTCCTGGAAATGTAAGAACTCTACTTTGTGCATATCCCCTGTAATCCCTCCTGGAAATGTAAGAACTTTACTTTATACACTTCCTCTGTAATCCCTCCTTGAAATGTAAGAATTTTACTTTATGCACTTCCTCTGTAATCCCTCCTGGAAATGTAAGAACTTTACTTTTTGAACTTCCTCTGTAAATACTCCTGGAAATGTAAGAACTCTACTTTGTGCACATCCCTTGTAATCCCTCCTGGAAATGTAAGAACTTTACTTTATGCACTTCCTCTGTAATTCCTCCTGGAAATGTAAGAACTTTACTTTATGCACTTACTCTGTAATCCCTCCTGGAAATGTAAGAAATCTACTTTATGCATTCCTCTGTAATTCCTCCTGGAAACGTAAGAACTTTACTTTTTGCACTTCCTCTGTAAATACTCCTGGAAATGTAAGAACTCTACTTTGTGCACTTACTCTGTAATCCCTCGTGGAAATGTAAGAACTTTACTTTATGCACTTCCTCTGTAATCCGTCCTGGAAATGTAAGAACTTTATTTTATGCACTTCCTTTGTAATCCCTCCTGGAAATGTAAGAACTTTACTTTATGCACTTCCTCTGTAATCCCTCCTGGAAATGTAAGAACTTTACTTTATGCACTTCCTCTATAATCCCTCCTGGAAACGTAAGAACTCTACTTTGTGCATTTCCTCTATAATTCCTCCTGGAAATGTAAGAACTTTACTTTATCCACTTCTTCTGTAATCCCTCCTGGAAATGTAAGAAATCTACTTTGTGCACTTCCTCTGTAATCCCTCCTGGGAATGTAAGAACGTTGTGCATTTCCTCTGTAATTCCTCCTGGAAATGTAAGAACTTTACTTTATGCACTTATTCTGTAATCCCTCCTGGAAATGTAAGAACTCTACTTTGTGCACATCCCTTGTAATCCCTCCTGGAAATTTAAGAACTTTACTTTATGCACTTCCTCTGTAGTCGCTCCTGGAAATGTAAGAACTTTACTTTATGCACTTCTTCTGTAATCCCTCCTGGAAATGTAAGAAATCTACTTTATGCACTTCCTCTGTAATCCCTCCTGGAAATGTAAGAACGTTGTGCATTTCCTCTGTAATTCCTCCTGGAAATGTAAGAACTCTACTTTGTGCACATCCCCTGTAATCCCTCCTGGAAATGTAAGAACTTTACTTTATGCACTTCCTCTGTAATCCCTCCTGGAAATGTAAGAACTTTACTTTATGCGCTTCCTTTGTAATCCCTCCTGGAAATGTAAGAAATCTACTTTGTGCACTTCCTCTGTAATCCCTCCTGGAAATGTAAGAACGTTGTGCATTTCCTCTGTAATTCCTCCTGGAAATGTAAGAACTTTACTTTATGCACTTCCTCTGTAATCCCTCCTGGAAATGTAAGAACTTCACTTTATGCACTTCCTCTGTAATCCCTCCTGGAAATGTAAGAAATCTACTTTATGCATTCCTCTGTAATTCCTCCTGGAAGTGTAAGAACTTTACTTTTTGCACTTCCTCTGTAATCCCTCCTGGAAATGTAAGAAATCTACTTTATGCATTCCTCTGTAATCCCTCCTGGAAATGTAAGAACGTTGTGCATTTCCTCTGTAATTCCTCCTAGAAATGTAAGAACTTTACTTTATGCCCTTCCTCTGTAAATACTCCTGGAAATGTAAGAACTCTACTTTGTGCACATCCCCTGTAAACCCTCCTAGAAATGTAAAAACTTTACTTTATGCACTTCCTCTGTAATCCCTCCTGGAAATGTAAGAACTTTATTTTATGCACTTCCTCTGTAATCCCTCCTGGAAATGTAAGAACTTTACTTTATGCACTTCCTCTGTAATCCCTCCTGGAAATGTAAGAACTTTACTTTATGCAGTTCCTTTGTAATCCCTCCTGGAAATGTAAGAACTTTACTTTATGCACTTCCTCTGTAATCCCTACTGGAAACGTAAGAACTCTACTTTGTGCATTTCCTCTATAATTCCTCCTGGAAATGTAAGAACTTTACTTTATGCACTTCTTCTGTAATCCCTCCTGGAAATGTAAGAACTTTACTTTATGCACTTCCTCTGTAATCCCTCCTGGAAATGTAAGAACTTTACTTTATGCACTTCCTCTGTAATCCCTCCTGGAAATGTAAGAAATCTACATTGTGCACTTCCTCTGTAATCCCTCCTGGAAATGTAAGAACGTTGTGCATTTCCTCTGTAATCCCTCCTGGAAATGTAAGAACTTTATGCACTTCCTCTGTAATCCGTGCTCCAAATGTAATAACTTTACTTTATGCACTTCCTCTGTAATCCCTCCTGGAAATGTAAGAACTTTACTTTTTGCACTTCCTCTGTAAATACTCCTGGAAATGTAAAAACTCTGCTTTGTGCCCGTCCTCTTTAATTCCTCATGGAAATGTAGGAACTCTACTTTATGCACTTCCTCTTTAAATACTCCTGGAAATGTAAGAACTCTACTTTGTGCACATCCCCTGTAATCCCTCCTGGAAATGTAAGGACTTTACTTTATGCACTTCCTCTGTAATCGCTCCTGGAAATGTAAGAACTTTACTTTATGCACTTCCTCTGTAATCCAAGCACTTTCCACCTATTGTGTCCCCCCATTTCCATGTAGAATGTAAGCAGCGAGCAGGGACCTCACTCCTGATGTAACTGTTAAACTGTCTCACCTTTTATTGAATTTATTGTTTGTACATGTCCCCTCTTAATTGTAAAGTGCTGCGGAATATGTTGGTGCTATATAAATAAAAATTATTATTATTATTATATCCCTCCTGGAAATGTAAGAACTTTACTTTATGCACTTCCTCTCTAAATCCTCCTGGAAATGTAAGAACTTTACTTTGTGCACATCTCCTGTAATCCCTCCTGGAAATGTAAGAACTCTACTTTGTGCATTTCCTCTATAATTCCTCCTGGAAATGTAAGAACTTTACTTTATGCAGTTCTTCTGTAATCCCTCCTGGAAATTTAAAAACTCTACTTTGTGCACTTCATCTGTAATCCCTCCTGGAAGTGTAAGAACTTTGTGCACTTCCTCTGTAATTCCTCCTGGAAATGTAAGAACGTTGTGCATTTCCTCTGTAATTCCTCCTGGAAATGTAAGAACTTTACTTTATGCACTTCCTCTGTAATCCCTCCTGGAAATGTAAGAACTTTACTTCATGCACTTCCTCTGTAATCCCTCCTGGAAATGTAAGAACTTTATTTTATGCACTTCCTCTGTAATCCCTCCTGGAAATGTAAGAAATTTACTTTATGCACTTCCTCTGTAATCCCTCCTGGAAATGTAAGAACTTTACTTCATGCACTTCCTCTGTAATCCCTCCTGGAAATGTAAGAACTCTACATTGTGCATTTCCTCTATAATTCCTCCTGGAAATGTAAGAACTTTACTTTATGCACGTCTTCTGTAATCCCTCCTGGAAATGTAAGAAGTTTACTTTATGCACTTCCTCTGTAATCCCTCCTGGAAATGTAAGAAATCTACTTTGTGCATTTCCTCTGCAATCCCTCCTGGAAATGTAAGAACGTTGTGCATTTCCTCTGTAATTCCTCCTGGAAATGTAAGAACTTTACTTTATGCACTACCTCTGTAATCCCTCCTGGAAATGTAAGAAATCTACTTTGTGCTCTTCCTCTGTAATCCCTCCTGGAAATGTAAGAACTTTACTTTATGCACTTACTCTGTAATCCCTCCTGGAAATGTAAGAACTTTATGCACTTCCTCTGTAATCCGTCCTGGAAATGTAAGAACTTTACTTCATGCACTTCCTCTGCAATCCCTCCTGGAAATGTAAGAACTTTAGTTTTTGCACTTCCTCTGTAAATACTCCTGGAAATGTAAGAACTCTACTTTGTGCATATCCCCTGTAATCCCTCCTGGAAATGTAAGAACTTTACTTTATACACTTCCTCTGTAATCCCTCCTTGAAATGTAAGAATTTTACTTTATGCACTTCCTCTGTAATCCCTCCTGGAAATGTAAGAACTTTACTTTTTGCACTTCCTCTGTAAATACTCCTGGAAATGTAAGAACTCTACTTTGTGCACATCCCTTGTAATCCCTCCTGGAAATGTAAGAACTTTACTTTATGCACTTCCTCTGTAATTCCTCCTGGAAATGTAAGAACTTTACTTTATGCACTTACTCTGTAATCCCTCCTGGAAATGTAAGAAATCTACTTTATGCATTCCTCTGTAATTCCTCCTGGAAACGTAAGAACTTTACTTTTTGCACTTCCTCTGTAAATACTCCTGGAAATGTAAGAACTCTACTTTGTGCACTTACTCTGTAATCCCTCGTGGAAATGTAAGAACTTTACTTTATGCACTTCCTCTGTAATCCGTCCTGGAAATGTAAGAACTTTATTTTATGCACTTCCTTTGTAATCCCTCCTGGAAATGTAAGAACTTTACTTTATGCACTTCCTCTGTAATCCCTCCTGGAAATGTAAGAACTTTACTTTATGCACTTCCTCTGTAATCCCTCCTGGAAACGTAAGAACTCTACTTTGTGCATTTCCTCTATAATTCCTCCTGGAAATGTAAGAACTTTACTTTATGCACTTCTTCTGTAATCCCTCCTGGAAATGTAAGAAATCTACTTTGTGCACTTCCTCTGTAATCCCTCCTGGGAATGTAAGAACGTTGTGCATTTCCTCTGTAATTCCTCCTGGAAATGTAAGAACTTTACTTTATGCACTTATTCTGTAATCCCTCCTGGAAATGTAAGAACTCTACTTTGTGCACATCCCTTGTAATCCCTCCTGGAAATTTAAGAACTTTACTTTATGCACTTCCTCTGTAGTCCCTCCTGGAAATGTAAGAACGTTGTGCATTTCCTCTGTAATTCCTCCTGGAAATGTAAGAACTTTACTTTATGCACTTCCTCTGTAATCCCTCCTGGAAATGTAAGAAATCTACTTTATGCATTCCTCTGTAATTCCTCCTGGAAATGTAAGAACTTTACTTTTTGCACTTCCTCTGTAAATACTCCTGGAAATGTAAGAACTCTACTTTGTGCACTTACTCTGTAATCCCTCGTGGAAATGTAAGAACTTTACTTTATGCACTTCCTTTGTAATCCCTCCTGGAAATGTAAGAACTTTATTTTATGCACTTCCTCTGTAATCCCTCCTGGAAATGTAAGAACTTTACTTTATGCACTTCCTCTGTAATCCCTCCTGGAAATGTAAGAACTTTACTTTATGCACTTCCTCTGTAATCCCTCCTGGAAACGTAAGAACTCTACTTTTTGCATTTCCTCTATAATTCCTCCAGGAAATGTAAGAACTTTACTTTATGCACTTCTTCTGTAATCCCTCCTGGAAATGTAAGAAATCTACTTTATGCACTTCCTCTGTAATTCCTCCTGGAAATGTAAGAACTCTACTTTGTGCACATCCCCTGTAATCCCTCCTGGAAATGTAAGAACTTTACTTTATGCACTTCCTCTGTAATCCCGCCTGGAAATGTAAGAACTTTACTTTATGCGCTTCCTTTGTAATCCCTCCTGGAAATGTAAGAAATCTACTTTGTGCACTTCCTCTGTAATCCCTCCTGGAAATGTAGGAACGTTGTGCATTTCCTCTGTAATTCCTCCTGGAAATGTAAGAACTTTACTTTATGCACTTCCTCTGTAATCCCTCCTGGAAATGTAAGAACTTCACTTTATGCACTTCCTCTGTAATCCCTCCTGGAAATGTAAGAAATCTACTTTATGCATTCCTCTGTAATTCCTCCTGGAAGTGTAAGAACTTTACTTTTTGCACTTCCTCTGTAATCCCTCCTGGAAATGTAAGAAATCTACTTTATGCATTCCTCTGTAATCCCTCCTGGAAATGTAAGAACGTTGTGCATTTCCTCTGTAATTCCTCCTAGAAATGTAAGAACTTTACTTTATGCCCTTCCTCTGTAAATACTCCTGGAAATGTAAGAACTCTACTTTGTGCACATCCCCTGTAAACCCTCCTGGAAATGTAAGAACTTTACTTTATGCACTTCCTCTGTAATCCCTCCTGGAAATGTAAGAACTTTATTTTATGCACTTCCTCTGTAATTCCTCCTGGAAATGTAAGAACTTTACTTTATGCACTTCCTCTGTAATCCCTCCTGGAAATGTAAGAACTTTACTTTATGCACTTCCTTTGTAATCCCTCCTGGAAATGTAAGAACTTTACTTTATGCACTTCCTCTGTAATCCCTCCTGGAAACGTAAGAACTCTACTTTGTGCATTTCCTCTATAATTCCTCCTGGAAATGTAAGAACTTTACTTTATGCACTTCTTCTGTAATCCCTCCTGGAAATGTAAGAACTTTACTTTATGCACTTCCTCTGTAATCCCTCCTGGAAATGTAAGAACTTTACTTTATGCACTTCCTCTGTAATCCCTCCTGGAAATGTAAGAAATCTATATCGTGCACTTCCTCTGTAATCCCTCCTGGAAATGTAAGAACGTTGTGCATTTCCTCTGTAATCCCTCCTGGAAATGTAAGAACTTTATGCACTTCCTCTGTAATCCGTGCTCCAAATGTAAGAACTTTACTTTATGCACTTCCTCTGTAATCCCTCCTGGAAATGTAAGAACTTTACTTTTTGCACTTCCTCTGTAAATACTCCTGGAAATGTAAGAACTCTGCTTTGTGCCCTTCCTCTTTAATTCCTCATGGAAATGTAGGAACTCTACTTTATGCACTTCCTCTGTAAATACTCCTGGAAATGTAAGAACTTTACTTTGTGCACATCCCCTGTAATCCCTCCTGGAAATGTAAGGACTTTACTTTATGCACTTCCTCTGTAATCCAAGCACTTTCCACCTATTGTGTCCCCCCATTTCCGTGCAGAATGTAAGCAGCGAGCAGGGACCTCACTCCTGATGTAACTGTTAAACTGTCTCACCTTTTATTGAATTTATTGTTTGTACATGTCCCCTCTTAATTGTAAAGTGCTGCGGAATATGTTGGTGCTATATAAATAAAAATTATTATTATTATTATATCCCTCCTGGAAATGTAAGAACTTTACTTTATGCACTTCCTCTGTAATCCCTCCTGGAAATGTAAGAACTTTACTTTATGCACTTCCTCTCTAAATCCTCCTGGAAATGTAAGAACTTTACTTTGTGCACATCTCCTGTAATCCCTCCTGGAAATGTAAGAACTCTACTTTGTGCATTTCCTCTATAATTCCTCCTGGAAATGTAAGAACTTTACTTTATGCAGTTCTGTAATCCCTACTGGAAATTTAAAAACTCTACTTTGTGCACTTCATCTGTAATCCCTCCTGGAAGTGTAAGAACTTTGTGCACTTCCTCTGTAATTCCTCCTGGAAATGTAAGAACGTTGTGCATTTCCTCTATAATTCCTCCTGGAAATGTAAGAACTTTACTTTATGCACTTCCTCTGTAATCCCTCCTGGAAATGTAAGAACTTTACTTCATGCACTTCCTCTGTAATCCCTCCTGGAAATGTAAGAACTTTATTTTATGCACTTCCTCTGTAATCCCTCCTGGAAATGTAAGAAATTTACTTTATGCACTTCCTCTGTAATCCCTCCTGGAAATGTAAGAACTTTACTTCATGCACTTCCTCTGTAATCCCTCCTGGAAATGTAAGAACTCTACATTGTGCATTTCCTCTATAATTCCTCCTGGAAATGTAAGAACTTTATTTTATGCACGTCTTCTGTAATCCCTCCTGGAAATGTAAGAAGTTTACTTTATGCACTTCCTCTGTAATCCCTCCTGGAAATGTAAGAAATCTACTTTGTGCATTTCCTCTGCAATCCCTCCTGGAAATGTAAGAACGTTGTGCATTTCCTCTGTAATTCCTCCTGGAAATGTAAGAACTTTACTTTATGCACTTCCTCTGTAATCCCTCCTGGAAATGTAAGAAATCTACTTTGTGCTCTTCCTGTGTAATCCCTCCTGGAAATGTAAGAACTTTACTTTATGCACTTACTCTGTAATCCCTCCTGGAAATGTAAGAACTTTATGCACTTCCTCTGTAATCCGTCCTGGAAATTTAAGAACTTTACTTTATGCACTTCCTCTGCAATCCCTCCTGGAAATGTAAGAACTTTAGTTTTTGCACTTCCTCTGTAAATACTCCTGGAAATGTAAGAACTCTGCTTTGTGCACATCCTCTGTAATCCCTCCTGGAAATGTAAGAACTTTACTTTATGCACTTCCTCTGTAATCCCTCCTGGAAATGTAAGAATTTTACTTTATGCACTTCCTCTGTAATCCCTCCTGGAAATGTAAGAACTTTACTTTTTGCACTTCCTCTGTAAATACTCCTGGAAATGTAAGAACTCTACTTTGTGCACATCCCTTGTAATCCCTCCTGGAAATGTAAGAACTTTACTTTATGCACTTCCTCTGTAATCCCTCCTGGAAATGTAAGAACGTTGTGCATTTCCTCTGTAATTCCTCCTGGAAATGTAAGAACTCTACTTTGTGCACATCCCCTGTAATCCCTCCTGGAAATGTAAGAACTTTACTTTATGCACTTCCTCTGTAATCCCTCCTGGAAATGTAAGAACTTTACTTTATGCGCTTCCTTTGTAATCCCTCCTGGAAATGTAAGAAATCTCCTTTGTGCACTTCCTCTGTAATCCCTCCTGGAAATGTAAGAACGTTGTGCATTTCCTCTGTAATTCCTCCTGGAAATGTAAGAACTTTACTTTATGCACTTCCTCTGTAATCCCTCCTGGAAATGTAAGAACTTCACTTTATGCACTTCCTCTGTAATCCCTCCTGGAAATGTAAGAAATCTACTTTATGCATTCCTCTGTAATTCCTCCTGGAAGTGTAAGAACTTTACTTTTTGCACTTCCTCTGTAATCCCTCCTGGAAATGTAAGAAATCTACTTTATGCATTCCTCTGTAATTCCTCCTGGAAATGTAAGAACGTTGTGCATTTCCTCTGTAATTCCTCCTAGAAATGTAAGAACTTTACTTTATGCCCTTCCTCTGTAAATACTCCTGGAAATGTAAGAACTCTACTTTGTGCACATCCCCTGTAAACCCTCCTAGAAATGTAAAAACTTTACTTTATGCACTTCCTCTGTAATCCCTCCTGGAAATGTAAGAACTTTATTTTATGCACTTCCTCTGTAATCCCTCCTGGAAATGTAAGAACTTTACTTTATGCACTTCCTCTGTAATCCCTCCTGGAAATGTAAGAACTTTACTTTATGCAGTTCCTTTGTAATCCCTCCTGGAAATGTAAGAACTTTACTTTATGCACTTCCTCTGTAATCCCTACTGGAAACGTAAGAACTCTACTTTGTGCATTTCCTCTATAATTCCTCCTGGAAATGTAAGAACTTTACTTTATGCACTTCTTCTGTAATCCCTCCTGGAAATGTAAGAACTTTACTTTATGCACTTCCTCTGTAATCCCTCCTGGAAATGTAAGAACTTTACTTTATGCACTTCCTCTGTAATCCCTCCTGGAAATGTAAGAAATCTACATTGTGCACTTCCTCTGTAATCCCTCCTGGAAATGTAAGAACGTTGTGCATTTCCTCTGTAATCCCTCCTGGAAATGTAAGAACTTTATGCACTTCCTCTGTAATCCGTGCTCCAAATGTAAGAACTTTACTTTATGCACTTCCTCTGTAATCCCTCCTGGAAATGTAAGAACTTTACTTTTTGCACTTCCTCTGTAAATACTCCTGGAAATGTAAAAACTCTGCTTTGTGCCCGTCCTCTTTAATTCCTCATGGAAATGTAGGAACTCTACTTTATGCACTTCCTCTTTAAATACTCCTGGAAATGTAAGAACTCTACTTTGTGCACATCCCCTGTAATCCCTCCTGGAAATGTAAGGACTTTACTTTATGCACTTCCTCTGTAATCCCTCCTGGAAATGTAAGAACTTTACTTTATGCACTTCCTCTGTAATCCAAGCACTTTCCACCTATTGTGTCCCCCCATTTCCATGTAGAATGTAAGCAGCAAGCAGGGACCTCACTCCTGATGTAACTGTTAAACTGTCTCACCTTTTATTGAATTTATTGTTTGTACATGTCCCCTCTTAATTGTAAAGTGCTGCGGAATATGTTGGTGCTATATAAATAAAAATTATTATTATTATTATATCCCTCCTGGAAATGTAAGAACTTTACTTTATGCACTTCCTCTCTAAATCCTCCTGGAAATGTAAGAACTTTACTTTGTGCACATCTCCTGTAATCCCTCCTGGAAATGTAAGAACTCTACTTTGTGCATTTCCTCTATAATTCCTCCTGGAAATGTAAGAACTTTACATTATGCAGTTCTTCTGTAATCCCTCCTGGAAATTTAAAAACTCTACTTTGTGCACTTCATCTGTAATCCCTCCTGGAAGTGTAAGAACTTTGTGCACTTCCTCTGTAATTCCTCCTGGAAATGTAAGAACGTTGTGCATTTCCTCTGTAATTCCTCCTGGAAATGTAAGAACTTTACTTTATGCACTTCCTCTGTAATCCCTCCTGGAAATGTAAGAACTTTACTTCATGCACTTCCTCTGTAATCCCTCCTGGAAATGTAAGAACTTTATTTTATGCACTTCCTCTGTAATCCCTCCTGGAAATGTAAGAAATTTACTTTATGCACTTCCTCTGTAATCCCTCCTGGAAATGTAAGAACTTTACTTCATGCACTTCCTCTGTAATCCCTCCTGGAAATGTAAGAACTCTACATTGTGCATTTCCTCTATAATTCCTCCTGGAAATGTAAGAACTTTACTTTATGCACGTCTTCTGTAATCCCTCCTGGAAATGTAAGAAGTTTACTTTATGCACTTCCTCTGTAATCCCTCCTGGAAATGTAAGAAATCTACTTTGTGCATTTCCTCTGCAATCCCTCCTGGAAATGTAAGAACGTTGTGCATTTCCTCTGTAATTCCTCCTGGAAATGTAAGAACTTTACTTTATGCACTACCTCTGTAATCCCTCCTGGAAATGTAAGAAATCTACTTTGTGCTCTTCCTCTGTAATCCCTCCTGGAAATGTAAGAACTTTACTTTATGCACTTACTCTGTAATCCCTCCTGGAAATGTAAGAACTTTATGCACTTCCTCTGTAATCCGTCCTGGAAATGTAAGAACTTTACTTCATGCACTTCCTCTGCAATCCCTCCTGGAAATGTAAGAACTTTAGTTTTTGCACTTCCTCTGTAAATACTCCTGGAAATGTAAGAACTCTACTTTGTGCATATCCCCTGTAATCCCTCCTGGAAATGTAAGAACTTTACTTTATACACTTCCTCTGTAATCCCTCCTTGAAATGTAAGAATTTTACTTTATGCACTTCCTCTGTAATCCCTCCTGGAAATGTAAGAACTTTACTTTTTGAACTTCCTCTGTAAATACTCCTGGAAATGTAAGAACTCTACTTTGTGCACATCCCTTGTAATCCCTCCTGGAAATGTAAGAACTTTACTTTATGCACTTCCTCTGTAATTCCTCCTGGAAATGTAAGAACTTTACTTTATGCACTTACTCTGTAATCCCTCCTGGAAATGTAAGAAATCTACTTTATGCATTCCTCTGTAATTCCTCCTGGAAACGTAAGAACTTTACTTTTTGCACTTCCTCTGTAAATACTCCTGGAAATGTAAGAACTCTACTTTGTGCACTTACTCTGTAATCCCTCGTGGAAATGTAAGAACTTTACTTTATGCACTTCCTCTGTAATCCGTCCTGGAAATGTAAGAACTTTATTTTATGCACTTCCTTTGTAATCCCTCCTGGAAATGTAAGAACTTTACTTTATGCACTTCCTCTGTAATCCCTCCTGGAAATGTAAGAACTTTACTTTATGCACTTCCTCTATAATCCCTCCTGGAAACGTAAGAACTCTACTTTGTGCATTTCCTCTATAATTCCTCCTGGAAATGTAAGAACTTTACTTTATCCACTTCTTCTGTAATCCCTCCTGGAAATGTAAGAAATCTACTTTGTGCACTTCCTCTGTAATCCCTCCTGGGAATGTAAGAACGTTGTGCATTTCCTCTGTAATTCCTCCTGGAAATGTAAGAACTTTACTTTATGCACTTATTCTGTAATCCCTCCTGGAAATGTAAGAACTCTACTTTGTGCACATCCCTTGTAATCCCTCCTGGAAATTTAAGAACTTTACTTTATGCACTTCCTCTGTAGTCCCTCCTGGAAATGTAAGAACTTTACTTTATGCACTTCTTCTGTAATCCCTCCTGGAAATGTAAGAAATCTACTTTATGCACTTCCTCTGTAATCCCTCCTGGAAATGTAAGAACGTTGTGCATTTCCTCTGTAATTCCTCCTGGAAATGTAAGAACTCTACTTTGTGCACATCCCCTGTAATCCCTCCTGGAAATGTAAGAACTTTACTTTATGCACTTCCTCTGTAATCCCTCCTGGAAATGTAAGAACTTTACTTTATGCGCTTCCTTTGTAATCCCTCCTGGAAATGTAAGAAATCTACTTTGTGCACTTCCTCTGTAATCCCTCCTGGAAATGTAAGAACGTTGTGCATTTCCTCTGTAATTCCTCCTGGAAATGTAAGAACTTTACTTTATGCACTTCCTCTGTAATCCCTCCTGGAAATGTAAGAACTTCACTTTATGCACTTCCTCTGTAATCCCTCCTGGAAATGTAAGAAATCTACTTTATGCATTCCTCTGTAATTCCTCCTGGAAGTGTAAGAACTTTACTTTTTGCACTTCCTCTGTAATCCCTCCTGGAAATGTAAGAAATCTACTTTATGCATTCCTCTGTAATCCCTCCTGGAAATGTAAGAACGTTGTGCATTTCCTCTGTAATTCCTCCTAGAAATGTAAGAACTTTACTTTATGCCCTTCCTCTGTAAATACTCCTGGAAATGTAAGAACTCTACTTTGTGCACATCCCCTGTAAACCCTCCTAGAAATGTAAAAACTTTACTTTATGCACTTCCTCTGTAATCCCTCCTGGAAATGTAAGAACTTTATTTTATGCACTTCCTCTGTAATCCCTCCTGGAAATGTAAGAACTTTACTTTATGCACTTCCTCTGTAATCCCTCCTGGAAATGTAAGAACTTTACTTTATGCAGTTCCTTTGTAATCCCTCCTGGAAATGTAAGAACTTTACTTTATGCACTTCCTCTGTAATCCCTACTGGAAACGTAAGAACTCTACTTTGTGCATTTCCTCTATAATTCCTCCTGGAAATGTAAGAACTTTACTTTATGCACTTCTTCTGTAATCCCTCCTGGAAATGTAAGAACTTTACTTTATGCACTTCCTCTGTAATCCCTCCTGGAAATGTAAGAACTTTACTTTATGCACTTCCTCTGTAATCCCTCCTGGAAATGTAAGAAATCTACATTGTGCACTTCCTCTGTAATCCCTCCTGGAAATGTAAGAACGTTGTGCATTTCCTCTGTAATCCCTCCTGGAAATGTAAGAACTTTATGCACTTCCTCTGTAATCCGTGCTCCAAATGTAATAACTTTACTTTATGCACTTCCTCTGTAATCCCTCCTGGAAATGTAAGAACTTTACTTTTTGCACTTCCTCTGTAAATACTCCTGGAAATGTAAAAACTCTGCTTTGTGCCCGTCCTCTTTAATTCCTCATGGAAATGTAGGAACTCTACTTTATGCACTTCCTCTTTAAATACTCCTGGAAATGTAAGAACTCTACTTTGTGCACATCCCCTGTAATCCCTCCTGGAAATGTAAGGACTTTACTTTATGCACTTCCTCTGTAATCGCTCCTGGAAATGTAAGAACTTTACTTTATGCACTTCCTCTGTAATCCAAGCACTTTCCACCTATTGTGTCCCCCCATTTCCATGTAGAATGTAAGCAGCGAGCAGGGACCTCACTCCTGATGTAACTGTTAAACTGTCTCACCTTTTATTGAATTTATTGTTTGTACATGTCCCCTCTTAATTGTAAAGTGCTGCGGAATATGTTGGTGCTATATAAATAAAAATTATTATTATTATTATATCCCTCCTGGAAATGTAAGAACTTTACTTTATGCACTTCCTCTCTAAATCCTCCTGGAAATGTAAGAACTTTACTTTGTGCACATCTCCTGTAATCCCTCCTGGAAATGTAAGAACTCTACTTTGTGCATTTCCTCTATAATTCCTCCTGGAAATGTAAGAACTTTACTTTATGCAGTTCTTCTGTAATCCCTCCTGGAAATTTAAAAACTCTACTTTGTGCACTTCATCTGTAATCCCTCCTGGAAGTGTAAGAACTTTGTGCACTTCCTCTGTAATTCCTCCTGGAAATGTAAGAACGTTGTGCATTTCCTCTGTAATTCCTCCTGGAAATGTAAGAACTTTACTTTATGCACTTCCTCTGTAATCCCTCCTGGAAATGTAAGAACTTTACTTCATGCACTTCCTCTGTAATCCCTCCTGGAAATGTAAGAACTTTATTTTATGCACTTCCTCTGTAATCCCTCCTGGAAATGTAAGAAATTTACTTTATGCACTTCCTCTGTAATCCCTCCTGGAAATGTAAGAACTTTACTTCATGCACTTCCTCTGTAATCCCTCCTGGAAATGTAAGAACTCTACATTGTGCATTTCCTCTATAATTCCTCCTGGAAATGTAAGAACTTTACTTTATGCACGTCTTCTGTAATCCCTCCTGGAAATGTAAGAAGTTTACTT
The DNA here is from genome assembly GCF_046119375.1 of Phyllobates terribilis. Lineage (NCBI taxonomy): Eukaryota > Metazoa > Chordata > Amphibia > Anura > Dendrobatidae > Phyllobates > Phyllobates terribilis. The sequence continues at coordinate 106,535 of NW_027363741.1, forward strand.
TATGCACTTCCTCTGTAATCCCTCCTGGAAATGTAAGAAATCTACTTTGTGCATTTCCTCTGCAATCCCTCCTGGAAATGTAAGAACGTTGTGCATTTCCTCTGTAATTCCTCCTGGAAATGTAAGAACTTTACTTTATGCACTACCTCTGTAATCCCTCCTGGAAATGTAAGAAATCTACTTTGTGCTCTTCCTCTGTAATCCCTCCTGGAAATGTAAGAACTTTACTTTATGCACTTACTCTGTAATCCCTCCTGGAAATGTAAGAACTTTATGCACTTCCTCTGTAATCCGTCCTGGAAATGTAAGAACTTTACTTCATGCACTTCCTCTGCAATCCCTCCTGGAAATGTAAGAACTTTAGTTTTTGCACTTCCTCTGTAAATACTCCTGGAAATGTAAGAACTCTACTTTGTGCATATCCCCTGTAATCCCTCCTGGAAATGTAAGAACTTTACTTTATACACTTCCTCTGTAATCCCTCCTTGAAATGTAAGAATTTTACTTTATGCACTTCCTCTGTAATCCCTCCTGGAAATGTAAGAACTTTACTTTTTGCACTTCCTCTGTAAATACTCCTGGAAATGTAAGAACTCTACTTTGTGCACATCCCTTGTAATCCCTCCTGGAAATGTAAGAACTTTACTTTATGCACTTCCTCTGTAATTCCTCCTGGAAATGTAAGAACTTTACTTTATGCACTTACTCTGTAATCCCTCCTGGAAATGTAAGAAATCTACTTTATGCATTCCTCTGTAATTCCTCCTGGAAACGTAAGAACTTTACTTTTTGCACTTCCTCTGTAAATACTCCTGGAAATGTAAGAACTCTACTTTGTGCACTTACTCTGTAATCCCTCGTGGAATTGTAAGAACTTTACTTTATGCACTTCCTCTGTAATCCGTCCTGGAAATGTAAGAACTTTATTTTATGCACTTCCTTTGTAATCCCTCCTGGAAATGTAAGAACTTTACTTTATGCACTTCCTCTGTAATCCCTCCTGGAAATGTAAGAACTTTACTTTATGCACTTCCTCTGTAATCCCTCCTGGAAACGTAAGAACTCTACTTTGTGCATTTCCTCTATAATTCCTCCTGGAAATGTAAGAACTTTACTTTATGCACTTCTTCTGTAATCCCTCCTGGAAATGTAAGAAATCTACTTTGTGCACTTCCTCTGTAATCCCTCCTGGGAATGTAAGAACGTTGTGCATTTCCTCTGTAATTCCTCCTGGAAATGTAAGAACTTTACTTTATGCACTTATTCTGTAATCCCTCCTGGAAATGTAAGAACTCTACTTTGTGCACATCCCTTGTAATCCCTCCTGGAAATTTAAGAACTTTACTTTATGCACTTCCTCTGTAGTCCCTCCTGGAAATGTAAGAACGTTGTGCATTTCCTCTGTAATTCCTCCTGGAAATGTAAGAACTTTACTTTATGCACTTCCTCTGTAATCCCTCCTGGAAATGTAAGAAATCTACTTTATGCATTCCTCTGTAATTCCTCCTGGAAATGTAAGAACTTTACTTTTTGCACTTCCTCTGTAAATACTCCTGGAAATGTAAGAACTCTACTTTGTGCACTTACTCTGTAATCCCTCGTGGAAATGTAAGAACTTTACTTTATGCACTTCCTTTGTAATCCCTCCTGGAAATGTAAGAACTTTATTTTATGCACTTCCTCTGTAATCCCTCCTGGAAATGTAAGAACTTTACTTTATGCACTTCCTCTGTAATCCCTCCTGGAAATGTAAGAACTTTACTTTATGCACTTCCTCTGTAATCCCTCCTGGAAACGTAAGAACTCTACTTTTTGCATTTCCTCTATAATTCCTCCAGGAAATGTAAGAACTTTACTTTATGCACTTCTTCTGTAATCCCTCCTGGAAATGTAAGAAATCTACTTTATGCACTTCCTCTGTAATCCCTCCTGGAAATGTAAGAACGTTGTGCATTTCCTCTGTAATTCCTCCTGGAAATGTAAGAACTCTACTTTGTGCACATCCCCTGTAATCCCTCCTGGAAATGTAAGAACTTTACTTTATGCACTTCCTCTGTAATCCCGCCTGGAAATGTAAGAACTTTACTTTATGCGCTTCCTTTGTAATCCCTCCTGGAAATGTAAGAAATCTACTTTGTGCACTTCCTCTGTAATCCCTCCTGGAAATGTAGGAACGTTGTGCATTTCCTCTGTAATTCCTCCTGGAAATGTAAGAACTTTACTTTATGCACTTCCTCTGTAATCCCTCCTGGAAATGTAAGAACTTCACTTTATGCACTTCCTCTGTAATCCCTCCTGGAAATGTAAGAAATCTACTTTATGCATTCCTCTGTAATTCCTCCTGGAAGTGTAAGAACTTTACTTTTTGCACTTCCTCTGTAATCCCTCCTGGAAATGTAAGAAATCTACTTTATGCATTCCTCTGTAATCCCTCCTGGAAATGTAAGAACGTTGTGCATTTCCTCTGTAATTCCTCCTAGAAATGTAAGAACTTTACTTTATGCCCTTCCTCTGTAAATACTCCTGGAAATGTAAGAACTCTACTTTGTGCACATCCCCTGTAAACCCTCCTGGAAATGTAAGAACTTTACTTTATGCACTTCCTCTGTAATCCCTCCTGGAAATGTAAGAACTTTATTTTATGCACTTCCTCTGTAATTCCTCCTGGAAATGTAAGAACTTTACTTTATGCACTTCCTCTGTAATCCCTCCTGGAAATGTAAGAACTTTACTTTATGCACTTCCTTTGTAATCCCTCCTGGAAATGTAAGAACTTTACTTTATGCACTTCCTCTGTAATCCCTCCTGGAAACGTAAGAACTCTACTTTGTGCATTTCCTCTATAATTCCTCCTGGAAATGTAAGAACTTTACTTTATGCACTTCTTCTGTAATCCCTCCTGGAAATGTAAGAACTTTACTTTATGCACTTCCTCTGTAATCCCTCCTGGAAATGTAAGAACTTTACTTTATGCACTTCCTCTGTAATCCCTCCTGGAAATGTAAGAAATCTATATCGTGCACTTCCTCTGTAATCCCTCCTGGAAATGTAAGAACGTTGTGCATTTCCTCTGTAATCCCTCCTGGAAATGTAAGAACTTTATGCACTTCCTCTGTAATCCGTGCTCCAAATGTAAGAACTTTACTTTATGCACTTCCTCTGTAATCCCTCCTGGAAATGTAAGAACTTTACTTTTTGCACTTCCTCTGTAAATACTCCTGGAAATGTAAGAACTCTGCTTTGTGCCCTTCCTCTTTAATTCCTCATGGAAATGTAGGAACTCTACTTTATGCACTTCCTCTGTAAATACTCCTGGAAATGTAAGAACTTTACTTTGTGCACATCCCCTGTAATCCCTCCTGGAAATGTAAGGACTTTACTTTATGCACTTCCTCTGTAATCCAAGCACTTTCCACCTATTGTGTCCCCCCATTTCCGTGCAGAATGTAAGCAGCGAGCAGGGACCTCACTCCTGATGTAACTGTTAAACTGTCTCACCTTTTATTGAATTTATTGTTTGTACATGTCCCCTCTTAATTGTAAAGTGCTGCGGAATATGTTGGTGCTATATAAATAAAAATTATTATTATTATTATATCCCTCCTGGAAATGTAAGAACTTTACTTTATGCACTTCCTCTGTAATCCCTCCTGGAAATGTAAGAACTTTACTTTATGCACTTCCTCTCTAAATCCTCCTGGAAATGTAAGAACTTTACTTTGTGCACATCTCCTGTAATCCCTCCTGGAAATGTAAGAACTCTACTTTGTGCATTTCCTCTATAATTCCTCCTGGAAATGTAAGAACTTTACTTTATGCAGTTCTGTAATCCCTACTGGAAATTTAAAAACTCTACTTTGTGCACTTCATCTGTAATCCCTCCTGGAAGTGTAAGAACTTTGTGCACTTCCTCTGTAATTCCTCCTGGAAATGTAAGAACGTTGTGCATTTCCTCTATAATTCCTCCTGGAAATGTAAGAACTTTACTTTATGCACTTCCTCTGTAATCCCTCCTGGAAATGTAAGAACTTTACTTCATGCACTTCCTCTGTAATCCCTCCTGGAAATGTAAGAACTTTATTTTATGCACTTCCTCTGTAATCCCTCCTGGAAATGTAAGAAATTTACTTTATGCACTTCCTCTGTAATCCCTCCTGGAAATGTAAGAACTTTACTTCATGCACTTCCTCTGTAATCCCTCCTGGAAATGTAAGAACTCTACATTGTGCATTTCCTCTATAATTCCTCCTGGAAATGTAAGAACTTTATTTTATGCACGTCTTCTGTAATCCCTCCTGGAAATGTAAGAAGTTTACTTTATGCACTTCCTCTGTAATCCCTCCTGGAAATGTAAGAAATCTACTTTGTGCATTTCCTCTGCAATCCCTCCTGGAAATGTAAGAACGTTGTGCATTTCCTCTGTAATTCCTCCTGGAAATGTAAGAACTTTACTTTATGCACTTCCTCTGTAATCCCTCCTGGAAATGTAAGAAATCTACTTTGTGCTCTTCCTGTGTAATCCCTCCTGGAAATGTAAGAACTTTACTTTATGCACTTACTCTGTAATCCCTCCTGGAAATGTAAGAACTTTATGCACTTCCTCTGTAATCCGTCCTGGAAATTTAAGAACTTTACTTTATGCACTTCCTCTGCAATCCCTCCTGGAAATGTAAGAACTTTAGTTTTTGCACTTCCTCTGTAAATACTCCTGGAAATGTAAGAACTCTACTTTGTGCACATCCTCTGTAATCCCTCCTGGAAATGTAAGAACTTTACTTTATGCACTTCCTCTGTAATCCCTCCTGGAAATGTAAGAATTTTACTTTATGCACTTCCTCTGTAATCCCTCCTGGAAATGTAAGAACTTTACTTTTTGCACTTCCTCTGTAAATACTCCTGGAAATGTAAGAACTCTACTTTGTGCACATCCCTTGTAATCCCTCCTGGAAATGTAAGAACTTTACTTTATGCACTTCCTCTGTAATCCCTCCTGGAAATGTAAGAACGTTGTGCATTTCCTCTGTAATTCCTCCTGGAAATGTAAGAACTCTACTTTGTGCACATCCCCTGTAATCCCTCCTGGAAATGTAAGAACTTTACTTTATGCACTTCCTCTGTAATCCCTCCTGGAAATGTAAGAACTTTACTTTATGCGCTTCCTTTGTAATCCCTCCTGGAAATGTAAGAAATCTACTTTGTGCACTTCCTCTGTAATCCCTCCTGGAAATGTAAGAACGTTGTGCATTTCCTCTGTAATTCCTCCTGGAAATGTAAGAACTTTACTTTATGCACTTCCTCTGTAATCCCTCCTGGAAATGTAAGAACTTCACTTTATGCACTTCCTCTGTAATCCCTCCTGGAAATGTAAGAAATCTACTTTATGCATTCCTCTGTAATTCCTCCTGGAAGTGTAAGAACTTTACTTTTTGCACTTCCTCTGTAATCCCTCCTGGAAATGTAAGAAATCTACTTTATGCATTCCTCTGTAATCCCTCCTGGAAATGTAAGAACGTTGTGCATTTCCTCTGTAATTCCTCCTAGAAATGTAAGAACTTTACTTTATGCCCTTCCTCTGTAAATACTCCTGGAAATGTAAGAACTCTACTTTGTGCACATCCCCTGTAAACCCTCCTGGAAATGTAAGAACTTTACTTTATGCACTTCCTCTGTAATCCCTCCTGGAAATGTAAGAACTTTATTTTATGCACTTCCTCTGTAATTCCTCCTGGAAATGTAAGAACTTTACTTTATGCACTTCCTCTGTAATCCCTCCTGGAAATGTAAGAACTTTACTTTATGCACTTCCTTTGTAATCCCTCCTGGAAATGTAAGAACTTTACTTTATGCACTTCCTCTGTAATCCCTCCTGGAAACGTAAGAACTCTACTTTGTGCATTTCCTCTATAATTCCTCCTGGAAATGTAAGAACTTTACTTTATGCACTTCTTCTGTAATCCCTCCTGGAAATGTAAGAACTTTACTTTATGCACTTCCTCTGTAATCCCTCCTGGAAATGTAAGAACTTTACTTTATGCACTTCCTCTGTAATCCCTCCTGGAAATGTAAGAAATCTACATCGTGCACTTCCTCTGTAATCCCTCCTGGAAATGTAAGAACGTTGTGCATTTCCTCTGTAATCCCTCCTGGAAATGTAAGAACTTTATGCACTTCCTCTGTAATCCGTGCTCCAAATGTAAGAACTTTACTTTATGCACTTCCTCTGTAATCCCTCCTGGAAATGTAAGAACTTTACTTTTTGCTCTTCCTCTGTAAATACTCCTGGAAATGTAAGAACTCTGCTTTGTGCCCTTCCTCTTTAATTCCTCATGGAAATGTAGGAACTCTACTTTATGCACTTCCTCTGTAATCCCTCCTGGAAATGTAAGAAATCTATATCGTGCACTTCCTCTGTAATCCCTCCTGGAAATGTAAGAACGTTGTGCATTTCCTCTGTAATCCCTCCTGGAAATGTAAGAACTTTATGCACTTCCTCTGTAATCCGTGCTCCAAATGTAAGAACTTTACTTTATGCACTTCCTCTGTAATCCCTCCTGGAAATGTAAGAACTTTACTTTTTGCACTTCCTCTGTAAATACTCCTGGAAATGTAAGAACTCTGCTTTGTGCCCTTCCTCTTTAATTCCTCATGGAAATGTAGGAACTCTACTTTATGCACTTCCTCTGTAAATACTCCTGGAAATGTAAGAACTTTACTTTGTGCACATCCCCTGTAATCCCTCCTGGAAATGTAAGGACTTTACTTTATGCACTTCCTCTGTAATCCAAGCACTTTCCACCTATTGTGTCCCCCCATTTCCGTGCAGAATGTAAGCAGCGAGCAGGGACCTCACTCCTGATGTAACTGTTAAACTGTCTCACCTTTTATTGAATTTATTGTTTGTACATGTCCCCTCTTAATTGTAAAGTGCTGCGGAATATGTTGGTGCTATATAAATAAAAATTATTATTATTATTATATCCCTCCTGGAAATGTAAGAACTTTACTTTATGCACTTCCTCTGTAATCCCTCCTGGAAATGTAAGAACTTTACTTTATGCACTTCCTCTCTAAATCCTCCTGGAAATGTAAGAACTTTACTTTGTGCACATCTCCTGTAATCCCTCCTGGAAATGTAAGAACTCTACTTTGTGCATTTCCTCTATAATTCCTCCTGGAAATGTAAGAACTTTACTTTATGCAGTTCTGTAATCCCTACTGGAAATTTAAAAACTCTACTTTGTGCACTTCATCTGTAATCCCTCCTGGAAGTGTAAGAACTTTGTGCACTTCCTCTGTAATTCCTCCTGGAAATGTAAGAACGTTGTGCATTTCCTCTATAATTCCTCCTGGAAATGTAAGAACTTTACTTTATGCACTTCCTCTGTAATCCCTCCTGGAAATGTAAGAACTTTACTTCATGCACTTCCTCTGTAATCCCTCCTGGAAATGTAAGAACTTTATTTTATGCACTTCCTCTGTAATCCCTCCTGGAAATGTAAGAAATTTACTTTATGCACTTCCTCTGTAATCCCTCCTGGAAATGTAAGAACTTTACTTCATGCACTTCCTCTGTAATCCCTCCTGGAAATGTAAGAACTCTACATTGTGCATTTCCTCTATAATTCCTCCTGGAAATGTAAGAACTTTATTTTATGCACGTCTTCTGTAATCCCTCCTGGAAATGTAAGAAGTTTACTTTATGCACTTCCTCTGTAATCCCTCCTGGAAATGTAAGAAATCTACTTTGTGCATTTCCTCTGCAATCCCTCCTGGAAATGTAAGAACGTTGTGCATTTCCTCTGTAATTCCTCCTGGAAATGTAAGAACTTTACTTTATGCACTTCCTCTGTAATCCCTCCTGGAAATGTAAGAAATCTACTTTGTGCTCTTCCTGTGTAATCCCTCCTGGAAATGTAAGAACTTTACTTTATGCACTTACTCTGTAATCCCTCCTGGAAATGTAAGAACTTTATGCACTTCCTCTGTAATCCGTCCTGGAAATTTAAGAACTTTACTTTATGCACTTCCTCTGCAATCCCTCCTGGAAATGTAAGAACTTTAGTTTTTGCACTTCCTCTGTAAATACTCCTGGAAATGTAAGAACTCTACTTTGTGCACATCCTCTGTAATCCCTCCTGGAAATGTAAGAACTTTACTTTATGCACTTCCTCTGTAATCCCTCCTGGAAATGTAAGAATTTTACTTTATGCACTTCCTCTGTAATCCCTCCTGGAAATGTAAGAACTTTACTTTTTGCACTTCCTCTGTAAATACTCCTGGAAATGTAAGAACTCTACTTTGTGCACATCCCTTGTAATCCCTCCTGGAAATGTAAGAACTTTACTTTATGCACTTCCTCTGTAATCCCTCCTGGAAATGTAAGAACGTTGTGCATTTCCTCTGTAATTCCTCCTGGAAATGTAAGAACTCTACTTTGTGCACATCCCCTGTAATCCCTCCTGGAAATGTAAGAACTTTACTTTATGCACTTCCTCTGTAATCCCTCCTGGAAATGTAAGAACTTTACTTTATGCGCTTCCTTTGTAATCCCTCCTGGAAATGTAAGAAATCTACTTTGTGCACTTCCTCTGTAATCCCTCCTGGAAATGTAAGAACGTTGTGCATTTCCTCTGTAATTCCTCCTGGAAATGTAAGAACTTTACTTTATGCACTTCCTCTGTAATCCCTCCTGGAAATGTAAGAACTTCACTTTATGCACTTCCTCTGTAATCCCTCCTGGAAATGTAAGAAATCTACTTTATGCATTCCTCTGTAATTCCTCCTGGAAGTGTAAGAACTTTACTTTTTGCACTTCCTCTGTAATCCCTCCTGGAAATGTAAGAAATCTACTTTATGCATTCCTCTGTAATCCCTCCTGGAAATGTAAGAACGTTGTGCATTTCCTCTGTAATTCCTCCTAGAAATGTAAGAACTTTACTTTATGCCCTTCCTCTGTAAATACTCCTGGAAATGTAAGAACTCTACTTTGTGCACATCCCCTGTAAACCCTCCTGGAAATGTAAGAACTTTACTTTATGCACTTCCTCTGTAATCCCTCCTGGAAATGTAAGAACTTTATTTTATGCACTTCCTCTGTAATTCCTCCTGGAAATGTAAGAACTTTACTTTATGCACTTCCTCTGTAATCCCTCCTGGAAATGTAAGAACTTTACTTTATGCACTTCCTTTGTAATCCCTCCTGGAAATGTAAGAACTTTACTTTATGCACTTCCTCTGTAATCCCTCCTGGAAACGTAAGAACTCTACTTTGTGCATTTCCTCTATAATTCCTCCTGGAAATGTAAGAACTTTACTTTATGCACTTCTTCTGTAATCCCTCCTGGAAATGTAAGAACTTTACTTTATGCACTTCCTCTGTAATCCCTCCTGGAAATGTAAGAACTTTACTTTATGCACTTCCTCTGTAATCCCTCCTGGAAATGTAAGAAATCTACATCGTGCACTTCCTCTGTAATCCCTCCTGGAAATGTAAGAACGTTGTGCATTTCCTCTGTAATCCCTCCTGGAAATGTAAGAACTTTATGCACTTCCTCTGTAATCCGTGCTCCAAATGTAAGAACTTTACTTTATGCACTTCCTCTGTAATCCCTCCTGGAAATGTAAGAACTTTACTTTTTGCTCTTCCTCTGTAAATACTCCTGGAAATGTAAGAACTCTGCTTTGTGCCCTTCCTCTTTAATTCCTCATGGAAATGTAGGAACTCTACTTTATGCACTTCCTCTGTAAATACTCCTGGAAATGTAAGAACTTTACTTTGTGCACATCCCCTGTAATCCCTCCTGGAAATGTAAGGACTTTACTTTATGCACTTCCTCTGTAATCCCTCCTGGAAATGTAAGAACTTTACTTTATGCACTTCCTCTGTAATCCAAGCACTTTCCACCTATTGTGTCCCCCCATTTCCGTGCAGAATGTAAGCAGCGAGCAGGGACCTCACTCCTGATGTAACTGTTAAACTGTCTCACCTTTTATTGAATTTATTGTTTGTACATGTCCCCTCTTAATTGTAAAGTGCTGCGGAATATGTTGGTGCTATATAAATAAAAATTATTATTATTATTATATCCCTCCTGGAAATGTAAGAACTTTACTTTATGCACTTCCTCTGTAATCCCTCCTGGAAATGTAAGAACTTTACTTTATGCACTTCCTCTCTAAATCCTCCTGGAAATGTAAGAACTTTACTTTGTGCACATCTCCTGTAATCCCTCCTGGAAATGTAAGAACTCTACTTTGTGCATTTCCTCTATAATTCCTCCTGGAAATGTAAGAACTTTACTTTATGCAGTTCTTCTGTAATCCCTCCTGGAAATTTAAAAACTCTACTTTGTGCACTTCATCTGTAATCCCTCCTGGAAGTGTAAGAACTTTGTGCACTTCCTCTGTAATTCCTCCTGGAAATGTAAGAACGTTGTGCATTTCCTCTATAATTCCTCCTGGAAATGTAAGAACTTTACTTTATGCACTTCCTCTGTAATCCCTCCTGGAAATGTAAGAACTTTACTTCATGCACTTCCTCTGTAATCCCTCCTGGAAATGTAAGAACTTTATTTTATGCACTTCCTCTGTAATCCCTCCTGGAAATGTAAGAAATTTACTTTATGCACTTCCTCTGTAATCCCTCCTGGAAATGTAAGAACTTTACTTCATGCACTTCCTCTGTAATCCCTCCTGGAAATGTAAGAACTCTACATTGTGCATTTCCTCTATAATTCCTCCTGGAAATGTAAGAACTTTACTTTATGCACGTCTTCTGTAATCCCTCCTGGAAATGTAAGAAGTTTACTTTATGCACTTCCTCTGTAATCCCTCCTGGAAATGTAAGAAATCTACTTTGTGCATTTCCTCTGCAATCCTCCTGGAAATGTAAGAACGTTGTGCATTTCCTCTGTAATTCCTCCTGGAAATGTAAGAACTTTACTTTATGCACTTCCTCTGTAATCCCTCCTGGAAATGTAAGAAATCTACTTTGTGCTCTTCCTCTGTAATCCCTCCTGGAAATGTAAGAACTTTACTTTATGCACTTACTCTGTAATCCCTCCTGGAAATGTAAGAACTTTATGCACTTCCTCTGTAATCCGTCCTGGAAATGTAAGAACTTTACTTTATGCACTTCCTCTGCAATCCCTCCTGGAAATGTAAGAACTTTAGTTTTTGCACTTCCTCTGTAAATACTCCTGGAAATGTAAGAACTCTACTTTGTGCACATCCTCTGTAATCCCTCCTGGAAATGTAAGAACTTTACTTTATGCACTTCCTCTGTAATCCCTCCTGGAAATGTAAGAATTTTACTTTATGCACTTCCTCTGTAATCCCTCCTGGAAATGTAAGAACTTTACTTTTTGCACTTCCTCTGTAAATACTCCTGGAAATGTAAGAACTCTACTTTGTGCACATCCCTTGTAATCCCTCCTGGAAATGTAAGAACTTTACTTTATGCACTTCCTCTGTAATCCCTCCTGGAAATGTAAGAACTTTACTTTATGCACTTACTCTGTAATCCCTCCTGGAAATGTAAGAAATCTACTTTATGCATTCCTCTGTAATTCCTCCTGGAAACGTAAGAACTTTACTTTTTGCACTTCCTCTGTAAATACTCCTGGAAATGTAAGAACTCTACTTTGTGCACATCCCTTGTAATCCCTCCTGGAAATGTAAGAACTTTATTTTATGCACTTCCTCTGTAATCCCTCCTGGAAATGTAAGAAATTTACTTTATGCACTTCCTCTGTAATCCCTCCTGGAAATGTAAGAACTTTACTTCATGCACTTCCTCTGTAATCCCTCCTGGAAATGTAAGAACTCTACATTGTGCATTTCCTCTATAATTCCTCCTGGAAATGTAAGAACTTTACTTTATGCACGTCTTCTGTAATCCCTCCTGGAAATGTAAGAAGTTTACTTTATGCACTTCCTCTGTAATCCCTCCTGGAAATGTAAGAAATCTACTTTGTGCATTTCCTCTGCAATCCTCCTGGAAATGTAAGAACGTTGTGCATTTCCTCTGTAATTCCTCCTGGAAATGTAAGAACTTTACTTTATGCACTTCCTCTGTAATCCCTCCTGGAAATGTAAGAAATCTACTTTGTGCTCTTCCTCTGTAATCCCTCCTGGAAATGTAAGAACTTTACTTTATGCACTTACTCTGTAATCCCTCCTGGAAATGTAAGAACTTTATGCACTTCCTCTGTAATCCGTCCTGGAAATGTAAGAACTTTACTTTATGCACTTCCTCTGCAATCCCTCCTGGAAATGTAAGAACTTTAGTTTTTGCACTTCCTCTGTAAATACTCCTGGAAATGTAAGAACTCTACTTTGTGCACATCCTCTGTAATCCCTCCTGGAAATGTAAGAACTTTACTTTATGCACTTCCTCTGTAATCCCTCCTGGAAATGTAAGAATTTTACTTTATGCACTTCCTCTGTAATCCCTCCTGGAAATGTAAGAACTTTACTTTTTGCACTTCCTCTGTAAATACTCCTGGAAATGTAAGAACTCTACTTTGTGCACATCCCTTGTAATCCCTCCTGGAAATGTAAGAACTTTACTTTATGCACTTCCTCTGTAATCCCTCCTGGAAATGTAAGAACTTTACTTTATGCACTTACTCTGTAATCCCTCCTGGAAATGTAAGAAATCTACTTTATGCATTCCTCTGTAATTCCTCCTGGAAACGTAAGAACTTTACTTTTTGCACTTCCTCTGTAAATACTCCTGGAAATGTAAGAACTCTACTTTGTGCACATCCCTTGTAATCCCTCCTGGAAATGTAAGAACTTTATTTTATGCACTTCCTTTGTAATCCCTCCTGGAAATGTAAGAACTTTACTTTATGCACTTCCTCTGTAATCCCTCCTGGAAATGTAAGAACTTTACTTTATGCACTTCCTCTGTAATCCCTCCTGGAAACGTAAGAACTCTACTTTGTGCATTTCCTCTATAATTCCTCTTGGAAATGTAAGAACTTTACTTTATGCACTTCTTCTGTAATCCCTCCTGGAAATGTAAGAAATCTACTTTGTGCACTTCCTCTGTAATCCCTCCTGGGAATGTAAGAACGTTGTGCATTTCCTCTGTAATTCCTCCTGGAAATGTAAGAACTTTACTTTATGCACTTACTCTGTAATCCCTCCTGGAAATGTAAGAACTCTACTTTGTGCACATCCCTTGTAATCCCTCCTGGAAATGTAAGAACTTTACTTTATGCACTTCCTCTGTAATCCCTCCTGGAAATGTAAGAATTTTACTTTATGCACTTCCTCTGTAGTCCCTCCTGGAAATGTAAGAACGTTGTGCATTTCCTCTGTAATTCCTCCTGGAAATGTAAGAACTTTACTTTATGCACTTCCTCTGTAATCCCTCCTGGAAATGTAAGAAATCTACTTTATGCATTCCTCTGTAATTCCTCCTGGAAATGTAAGAACTTTACTTTTTGCACTTCCTGTGTAAATACTCCTGGAAATGTAAGAACTCTACTTTGTGCACTTACTCTGTAATCCCTCGTGGAAATGTAAGAACTTTACTTTATGCACTTCCTCTGTAATCCCTCCTGGAAATGTAAGAACTTTATTTTATGCACTTCCTCTGTAATCCCTCCTGGAAATGTAAGAACTTTACTTTATGCACTTCCTCTGTAATCCCTCCTGGAAATGTAAGAACTTTACTTTATGCACTTCCTCTGTAATCCCTCCTGGAAACGTAAGAACTCTACTTTTTGCATTTCCTCTATAATTCCTCCAGGAAATGTAAGAACTTTACTTTATGCACTTCTTCTGTAATCCCTCCTGGAAATGTAAGAAATCTACTTTATGCACTTCCTCTGTAATCCCTCCTGGAAATGTAAGAACGTTGTGCATTTCCTCTGTAATTCCTCCTGGAAATGTAAGAACTCTACTTTGTGCACATCCCCTGTAATCCCTCCTGGAAATGTAAGAACTTTACTTTATGCACTTCCTCTGTAATCCCTCCTGGAAATGTAAGAACTTTACTTTATGCGCTTCCTTTGTAATCCCTCCTGGAAATGTAAGAAATCTACTTTGTGCACTTCCTCTGTAATCCCTCCTGGAAATGTAAGAACGTTGTGCATTTCCTCTGTAATTCCTCCTGGAAATGTAAGAACTTTACTTTATGCACTTCCTCTGTAATCCCTCCTGGAAATGTAAGAACTTCACTTTATGCACTTCCTCTGTAATCCCTCCTGGAAATGTAAGAAATCTACTTTATGCATTCCTCTGTAATTCCTCCTGGAAGTGTAAGAACTTTACTTTTTGCACTTCCTCTGTAATCCCTCCTGGAAATGTAAGAAATCTACTTTATGCATTCCTCTGTAATCCCTCCTGGAAATGTAAGAACGTTGTGCATTTCCTCTGTAATTCCTCCTAGAAATGTAAGAACTTTACTTTATGCCCTTCCTCTGTAAATACTCCTGGAAATGTAAGAACTCTACTTTGTGCACATCCCCTGTAAACCCTCCTGGAAATGTAAGAACTTTACTTTATGCACTTCCTCTGTAATCCCTACTGGAAATGTAAGAACTTTATTTTATGCACTTCCTCTGTAATTCCTCCTGGAAATGTAAGAACTTTACTTTATGCACTTCCTCTGTAATCCCTCCTGGAAATGTAAGAACTTTACTTTATGCACTTCCTTTGTAATCCCTCCTGGAAATGTAAGAACTTTACTTTATGCACTTCCTCTGTAATCCCTCCTGGAAACGTAAGAACTCTACTTTGTGCATTTCCTCTATAATTCCTCCTGGAAATGTAAGAACTTTACTTTATGCACTTCTTCTGTAATCCCTCCTGGAAATGTAAGAACTTTACTTTATGCACTTCCTCTGTAATCCCTCCTGGAAATGTAAGAACTTTACTTTATGCACTTCCTCTGTAATCCCTCCTGGAAATGTAAGAAATCTACATCGTGCACTTCCTCTGTAATCCCTCCTGGAAATGTAAGAACGTTGTGCATTTCCTCTGTAATCCCTCCTGGAAATGTAAGAACTTTATGCACTTCCTCTGTAATCCGTGCTCCAAATGTAAGAACTTTACTTTATGCACTTCCTCTGTAATCCCTCCTGGAAATGTAAGAACTTTACTTTTTGCACTTCCTCTGTAAATACTCCTGGAAATGTAAGAACTCTGCTTTGTGCCCTTCCTCTTTAATTCCTCATGGAAATGTAGGAACTCTACTTTATGCACTTCCTCTGTAAATACTCCTGGAAATGTAAGAACTTTACTTTGTGCACATCCCCTGTAATCCCTCCTGGAAATGTAAGGACTTTACTTTATGCACTTCCTCTGTAATCCCTCCTGGAAATGTAAGAACTTTACTTTATGCACTTCCTCTGTAATCCAAGCACTTTCCACCTATTGTGTCCCCCCATTTCCGTGCAGAATGTAAGCAGCGAGCAGGGACCTCACTCCTGATGTAACTGTTAAACTGTCTCACCTTTTATTGAATTTATTGTTTGTACATGTCCCCTCTTAATTGTAAAGTGCTGCGGAATATGTTGGTGCTATATAAATAAAAATTATTATTATTATTATATCCCTCCTGGAAATGTAAGAACTTTACTTTATGCACTTCCTCTGTAATCCCTCCTGGAAATGTAAGAACTTTACTTTATGCACTTCCTCTCTAAATCCTCCTGGAAATGTAAGAACTTTACTTTGTGCACATCTCCTGTAATCCCTCCTGGAAATGTAAGAACTCTACTTTGTGCATTTCCTCTATAATTCCTCCTGGAAATGTAAGAACTTTACTTTATGCAGTTCTTCTGTAATCCCTCCTGGAAATTTAAAAACTCTACTTTGTGCACTTCATCTGTAATCCCTCCTGGAAGTGTAAGAATTTTGTGCACTTCCTCTGTAATTCCTCCTGGAAATGTAAGAACGTTGTGCATTTCCTCTATAATTCCTCCTGGAAATGTAAGAACTTTACTTTATGCACTTCCTCTGTAATCCCTCCTGGAAATGTAAGAACTTTACTTCATGCACTTCCTCTGTAATCCCTCCTGGAAATGTAAGAACTTTATTTTATGCACTTCCTCTGTAATCCCTCCTGGAAATGTAAGAAATTTACTTTATGCACTTCCTCTGTAATCCCTCCTGGAAATGTAAGAACTTTACTTCATGCACTTCCTCTGTAATCCCTCCTGGAAATGTAAGAACTCTACATTGTGCATTTCCTCTATAATTCCTCCTGGAAATGTAAGAACTTTACTTTATGCACGTCTTCTGTAATCCCTCCTGGAAATGTAAGAAGTTTACTTTATGCACTTCCTCTGTAATCCCTCCTGGAAATGTAAGAAATCTACTTTGTGCATTTCCTCTGCAATCCCTCCTGGAAATGTAAGAACGTTGTGCATTTCCTCTGTAATTCCTCCTGGAAATGTAAGAACTTTACTTTATGCACTTCCTCTGTAATCCCTCCTGGAAATGTAAGAAATCTACTTTGTGCTCTTCCTCTGTAATCCCTCCTGGAAATGTAAGAACTTTACTTTATGCACTTACTCTGTAATCCCTCCTGGAAATGTAAGAACTTTATGCACTTCCTCTGTAATCCGTCCTGGAAATGTAAGAACTTTACTTTATGCACTTCCTCTGCAATCCCTCCTGGAAATGTAAGAACTTTAGTTTTTGCACTTCCTCTGTAAATACTCCTGGAAATGTAAGAACTCTACTTTGTGCACATCCTCTGTAATCCCTCCTGGAAATGTAAGAACTTTACTTTATGCACTTCCTCTGTAATCCCTCCTGGAAATGTAAGAATTTTACTTTATGCACTTCCTCTGTAATCCCTCCTGGAAATGTAAGAACTTTACTTTTTGCACTTCCTCTGTAAATACTCCTGGAAATGTAAGAACTCTACTTTGTGCACATCCCTTGTAATCCCTCCTGGAAATGTAAGAACTTTACTTTATGCACTTCCTCTGTAATCCCTCCTGGAAATGTAAGAACTTTACTTTATGCACTTACTCTGTAATCCCTCCTGGAAATGTAAGAAATCTACTTTATGCATTCCTCTGTAATTCCTCCTGGAAACGTAAGAACTTTACTTTTTGCACTTCCTCTGTAAATACTCCTGGAAATGTAAGAACTCTACTTTGTGCACTTACTCTGTATTCCCTCGTGGAAATGTAAGAACTTTACTTTATGCACTTCCTCTGTAATCCCTCCTGGAAATGTATGAACTTTATTTTATGCACTTCCTTTGTAATCCCTCCTGGAAATGTAAGAACTTTACTTTATGCACTTCCTCTGTAATCCCTCCTGGAAATGTAAGAACTTTACTTTATGCACTTCCTCTGTAATCCCTCCTGGAAACGTAAGAACTCTACTTTGTGCATTTCCTCTATAATTCCTCTTGGAAATGTAAGAACTTTACTTTATGCACTTCTTCTGTAATCCCTCCTGGAAATGTAAGAAATCTACTTTGTGCACTTCCTCTGTAATCCCTCCTGGGAATGTAAGAACGTTGTGCATTTCCTCTGTAATTCCTCCTGGAAATGTAAGAACTTTACTTTATGCACTTACTCTGTAATCCCTCCTGGAAATGTAAGAACTCTACTTTGTGCACATCCCTTGTAATCCCTCCTGGAAATGTAAGAACTTTACTTTATGCACTTCCTCTGTAATCCCTCCTGGAAATGTAAGAATTTTACTTTATGCACTTCCTCTGTAGTCCCTCCTGGAAATGTAAGAACGTTGTGCATTTCCT
Organism: Phyllobates terribilis; assembly: GCF_046119375.1. NCBI lineage: Eukaryota > Metazoa > Chordata > Amphibia > Anura > Dendrobatidae > Phyllobates > Phyllobates terribilis. The sequence continues at coordinate 124,275 of NW_027363741.1, forward strand.
CTGTAATTCCTCCTGGAAATGTAAGAACTTTACTTTATGCACTTCCTCTGTAATCCCTCCTGGAAATGTAAGAAATCTACTTTATGCATTCCTCTGTAATTCCTCCTGGAAATGTAAGAACTTTACTTTTTGCACTTCCTCTGTAAATACTCCTGGAAATGTAAGAACTCTACTTTGTGCACTTACTCTGTAATCCCTCGTGGAAATGTAAGAACTTTACTTTATGCACTTCCTTTGTAATCCCTCCTGGAAATGTAAGAACTTTATTTTATGCACTTCCTCTGTAATCCCTCCTGGAAATGTAAGAACTTTACTTTATGCACTTCCTCTGTAATCCCTCCTGGAAATGTAAGAACTTTACTTTATGCACTTCCTCTGTAATCCCTCCTGGAAACGTAAGAACTCTACTTTTTGCATTTCCTCTATAATTCCTCCAGGAAATGTAAGAACTTTACTTTATGCACTTCTTCTGTAATCCCTCCTGGAAATGTAAGAAATCTACTTCATGCACTTCCTCTGTAATCCCTCCTGGAAATGTAAGAACGTTGTGCATTTCCTCTGTAATTCCTCCTGGAAATGTAAGAACTCTACTTTGTGCACATCCCCTGTAATCCCTCCTGGAAATGTAAGAACTTTACTTTATGCACTTCCTCTGTAATCCCTCCTGGAAATGTAAGAACTTTACTTTATGCGCTTCCTTTGTAATCCCTCCTGGAAATGTAAGAAATCTACTTTGTGCACTTCCTCTGTAATCCCTCCTGGAAATGTAAGAACGTTGTGCATTTCCTCTGTAATTCCTCCTGGAAATGTAAGAACTTTACTTTATGCACTTCCTCTGTAATCCCTCCTGGAAATGTAAGAACTTCACTTTATGCACTTCCTCTGTAATCCCTCCTGGAAATGTAAGAAATCTACTTTATGCATTCCTCTGTAATTCCTCCTGGAAGTGTAAGAACTTTACTTTTTGCACTTCCTCTGTAATCCCTCCTGGAAATGTAAGAAATCTACTTTATGCATTCCTCTGTAATCCCTCCTGGAAATGTAAGAACGTTGTGCATTTCCTCTGTAATTCCTCCTAGAAATGTAAGAACTTTACTTTATGCCCTTCCTCTGTAAATACTCCTGGAAATGTAAGAACTCTACTTTGTGCACATCCCCTGTAAACCCTCCTGGAAATGTAAGAACTTTACTTTATGAACTTCCTCTGTAATCCCTCCTGGAAATGTAAGAACTTTATTTTATGCACTTCCTCTGTAATTCCTCCTGGAAATGTAAGAACTTTACTTTATGCACTTCCTCTGTAATCCCTCCTGGAAATGTAAGAACTTTACTTTATGCACTTCCTTTGTAATCCCTCCTGGAAATGTAAGAACTTTACTTTATGCACTTCCTCTGTAATCCCTCCTGGAAACGTAAGAACTCTACTTTGTGCATTTCCTCTATAATTCCTCCTGGAAATGTAAGAACTTTACTTTATGCACTTCTTCTGTAATCCCTCCTGGAAATGTAAGAACTTTACTTTATGCACTTCCTCTGTAATCCCTCCTGGAAATGTAAGAACTTTACTTTATGCACTTCCTTTGTAATCCCTCCTGGAAATGTAAGAAATCTACATCGTGCACTTCCTCTGTAATCCCTCCTGGAAATGTAAGAACGTTGTGCATTTCCTCTGTAATCCCTCCTGGAAATGTAAGAACTTTATGCACTTCCTCTGTAATCCGTGCTCCAAATGTAAGAACTTTACTTTATGCACTTCCTCTGTAATCCCTCCAGGAAATGTAAGAACTTTACTTTTTGCACTTCCTCTGTAAATACTCCTGGAAATGTAAGAACTCTGCTTTGTGCCCTTCCTCTTTAATTCCTCATGGAAATGTAGGAACTCTACTTTATGCACTTCCTCTGTAAATACTCCTGGAAATGTAAGAACTTTACTTTGTGCACATCCCCTGTAATCCCTCCTGGAAATGTAAGGACTTTACTTTATGCACTTCCTCTGTAATCCCTCCTGGAAATGTAAGAACTTTACTTTATGCACTTCCTCTGTAATCCAAGCACTTTCCACCTATTGTGTCCCCCCATTTCCGTGTAGAATGTAAGCAGCGAGCAGGGACCTCACTCCTGATGTAACTGTTAAACTGTCTCACCTTTTATTGAATTTATTGTTTGTACATGTCCCCTCTTAATTGTAAAGTGCTGCGGAATATGTTGGTGCTATATAAATAAAAATTATTATTATTATTATATCCCTCCTGGAAATGTAAGAACTTTACTTTATGCACTTCCTCTGTAATCCCTCCTGGAAATGTAAGAACTTTACTTTATGCACTTCCTCTCTAAATCCTCCTGGAAATGTAAGAACTTTACTTTGTGCACATCTCCTGTAATCCCTCCTGGAAATGTAAGAACTCTACTTTGTGCATTTCCTCTATAATTCCTCCTGGAAATGTAAGAACTTTACTTTATGCAGTTCTTCTGTAATCCCTCCTGGAAATTTAAAAACTCTACTTTGTGCACTTCCTCTGTAATCCCTCCTGGAAGTGTAAGAACTTTGTGCACTTCCTCTGTAATTCCTCCTGGAAATGTAAGAACTCTACTTCATGCACTTCCTCTGTAATTCCTCCTGGAAATGTAAGAACTTTACTTTGTGCACTTCCTCTGTAATTCCTCCTGGAAATGTAAGAAATCTACTTTGTGCACTTCCTCTGTAATCCCTCCTGGAAATTTAAGAAAGTTGTGCATATCCTCTGTAATTCCTCCTGGAAAGGTAAGAACTTTACTTTATGCATTTCCTCTGTAATTCCTCCTGGAAAGGTAAGAACTTTACTTTATTCACTTCCTCTGTAATCCTTCCTCGAAATGTAAAAAAAAAAAACATAAAAAATTGACAGCTCTCCTGACAGGTTTATTTTAGTCTATTCCTCAATGAAATACCAATTCAGAAACCTAATTTTTTAAGTAAGGTTTATGCAGTTCCTCTGTTAATTTGATTTGATTGTTGGTTTTTCCATTCTCCTTGTCAATGGGATGTATCCCTATTCCCTAACCATTCTGTCTTGTCTTTAATGGGGAGGTTTTCCAACCAGTTTTTAATTTATTCATACATTTCCAGGATGGATAACTGAGGATCAGCAGATTCAGCACAAACCAGTGTTTGATAAAAGATGCTACAGATTTCAGCTCTCCTGACAAGTTTGTTTTAGTCTATTCTTGTCTACCCATTGAAATACCAATTCAGAAACCTCATATTTTAGAAGGTTTTTGCAGTTCCTCCGTTATCCCTTCTGGAAATTTATGACTAAATTGACTGTTGGTGTTATCATTCTCTTCGTCAATAGGTTGTATCCATACATATACTGTCTTTCCTTAATGGGGAGGGTTACACCCAGCTTTCATTTATTCATACATTTCCAGGAGGACTAACAAGAGGAACAGTATAAAGCAGAGTTAAATAAAAGATATTACAAAATTCAGCTATCCAGACATGTTTGTTTTTAATAAATTCCCATATTTCTCATGAAATACCTATTCAGAAGCCTCATTTCTAAGAACTAAGCTCTATGAAGTTCCTCTGTTATCTCTCCTGGAAATGTGTGAATAAATTGACAGCCAAAGTCCCCATTCTATTTGTCAATGGGATGTCCAATCAAGTGTGTCAATGGCAGACTGTGTAGACACATCTCCATGGGGAAAGGCAAAGCCTAGCTGTCAATTAAAAAAAAAACATTTCCAGGAGGGGTAAAAGAGGAAAAGCACAAAACAGAGTTCAATAAAATATTTTATAGAATTATCCTTTCCAGACATATCTGTTTTAGTACACTCCCATATTCTGCATGAAATGACAATTTTAGAGCATCTCTACTTTGACCCTCTGTTGTCCCTCCTGGGAATGAATGAGTAATCTGAAAACTGGGTGTTGCCATTCCCTTGTCCATACCCACTGTGCAATCAATGATAAAACTGTGTAGAATAACATCCCATGGAGCACGGTAATACTAAGCTGTCAATTTATTTCTACATTTCCAGGAGGGATAACAGAGGAACGGCACAACAGTGAGTTCTAAAATGCTCAGAAGTATCTACTAAAACAGATGGAATTAAGCCCATAGAGATCGTTTGTAAATTGCCGACTTCTCGGAGTCATTTCTCTACACCTAAAAATGCAAATTTTCCTTTCGTACAACAAATAAAAAAAAGATTATTATTCGTTTTATGCAGAACGGAGCAAAAGAAATAAGGGATTATTATTACCGATCTCCTCCGCCCTCCGCGTATATAGCAGGAGGAAACATCCAAAAATTGTTTTTTAATATGGTGTCACATAAAAGGTTGGATGACAAACATCTTCAAGGAGTTCAACCCCTATTATGTGCGGCATAAAGCAGGATGGAACAGCCACACTCGCTCAGTGAGCTCTGCTCGCTCTGCGGCTGCTGCCAGGGGATTATACACAGTGACATATTATTTTTTAGCCAATAGATTACTCATCTAAATGGCGGTAAATAAAGATTACCCAAAATAAGGTGCACGTAAGCCGTCCAGCATTGTTATGGGTGTTTTCTAAAAAATAGAGTGAGGAAGCACAGGAATGGTGGAGGAGTGAGGAAGCACAGGAATGGTGGTGGACTGAGGAAGCACAGGAATGGTGATGGACTGAGGAAGCACACGAACGGTGGAGGGGTGAGGAAGAACAGGAATTGTGGAGGGGTGAGGAAGCACAGGAATGGTGGAGGAGTGAGGAAGCACAGGAATGGTGGAGGAGTGAGGAAACACAGGAATGGTGGAGGAGTGAGGAAGCACAGGAATGGTGGAGGAGTGAGGAAGCACAGGAATGGTGGAGGAGTGAGGAAGCAGAGGAATGGTGGAGGAGTGAGGAAGCACAGGAATGGTGGAGGAGTGAGGAAGCACAGGAATGGTGGAGGGGTGAGGAAGCACAGGAATGGTGGAGGAGTGAGGAAGCACAGGAATGGTGGAGGGGTGAGGAAGTACAGGAATGGTGGAGGGGTGAGGAAGCACAGGAATGGTGGAGGGATGAGGAAGCACAGGAATGGTGGAGGGGTGAGGAAGCACAGGAATGGTGGAGGGGTGAGGAAGCACAGGAATGGTGGAGGAGTGAGGAAGCACAGGAATGGTGGAGGAGTGAGGAAGCACAGGAATGGTGGAGGAGTGAGGAAGCAGAGGAATGGTGGAGGAGTGAGGAAGCAGAGGAATGGTGGAGGAGTGAGGAAGCAGAGGAATGGCAGAAGACTGACTGAGGAAGCACAGGAATGGCAGAAGACTGACTGAGGAAGCACAGGAATGGCAGAAGACTGACTGAGGAAGCACAGGAATGGTAGAAGACTGACTGAGGAAGCACAGGAATGGTAGAAGACTGACTGAGGAAGCACAGGAATGGCAGAAGACTGACTGAGGAAGCACAGGAATGGCAGAAGACTGACTGAGGAAGCACAGGAATGGTAGAAGACTGAGGAAGCACAGGAATGGCAGAAGACTGACTGAGGAAGCACAGGAATGACGGTGGTCCTCATGTGAGCCAGTTTCTTTGTAGCGCTTGATGGTTTTTGCAACTGCACTTGGGGATACATTCAAAGTTTTCCCAATTTTTCGCACTGACTGACCTTCATTTCTTAAAGTAATGATATCCACTCGTTTTTCTTTACTTAGCTGCTTTTTCTTGCCATAATACAAATTCTAACAGTCTATTCAGTAGGACTATCAGCTGTGTATCCACCAGACTTCGGCACAACACAACTGATGGTCCCAACCCCATTTATAAGGCAAGAAATCCCACTTATTAAACCTGACAGGGCACACCTGTGAAGTGAAAACCATTTCCGGTGACTACCTCTTGAAGCTCATCAAGAGAATGCCAAGAGTGTGCAAAGCAGTCATCAAAGCAAAAGGTGGCTACTTTGAAGAACCTAGAATATAAGACATATTTTCAGTTGTTTCACACTTTTTTGTTAAGTATATAATTCCACATGTGTTAATTCATAGTTTTGATGCCTTCAGTGTGAATGCACAATTTTAAAAGTCATGAAAATACAGAAAAATCTTTAAATGAGAAGGTGTGTCCAAACTTTTGGTCTGTACTGTATATATATGTTGTGTAATACCTATACTAACAGGACGTTCAATGGACCCTCTTGCACTATATGCACTGCAGTCTGCAACATACACTGCCTGCCTTCCTGCCTAACTCCTGCTATCACTTTCACTACTGAAAATATGCAGCTGGATTAGTCCTCAGAAGGACTGTTAGTTCAGATAGATATATATACAGCTCTGGCAAAAATTAAGATTTTTTGAGTAAAATGTACATTGTTGTTTTAATCTATAAACTACTGACAACTTGTCTCTGAAATTCAAAGCTAAAAATTTTGTATTTATTTGCAGAAAATGATAAAGCGTCAAAATACTAAAAAAGAAACAGTGCTTTCAGACCTCAAATTACTCATGTTTTAACTCAGGAACAGTTCAGAAATCAATATTTGGTGGACTAACCATGATTTTTAATCACAGCTTTCATGCGTTTTGCCATGCTTTCCACCAGTCTTTACATGCTTTCCAATAGAAAACTGTTCAATCGCTGTAATCACACCGACCCGAAGAATAAATCCATCTAAACACTTATACCGCACGAGGAACGGCATAAAAATAGATAAAAAGAATTCTTGAATTGCTGTTTATTTGTTTATTCTGCCTCCCAAAGATCACACTATGGCTCGGCTCACATTAAGGCCGGTTTCACACGTCCGCATATCTCTGGTACCGGAAAAAACGGTACCGGAGATATCCGTGTGTCACACGTGTGCCGCATCACGTTCACATAGACAGGCGCCTGGAAATCAGCGCTACAGGTAGCGCTGTTCCCAAGCGACAGTGCTGAACACTGCCCTCATCATGGATACCTGCCGGCGCTGCAATCAGCTCGGTTCTGTTCCCATATTTATGTAGTAAGCTCGGTTCTGTTCCCATATTTATGTAGTAAGCTCGGTTCTGTTCCCATATTTATGTAGTAAGCTCGGTTCTGTTCCCATATTTATGTAGTAATCTCGGTTCTGTTCCCATATTCATGTAGTAAGCTCGGTTCTGTTCCCATATTTATGTAGTAAGCTCGGTTCTGTTCCCATATTTATGTAGTAAGCTCGGTTCTGTTCCCATATTTATGTAGTAAGCTTGGTTCAGGATACCCATCATATAATGTACACTCCCCATACATTCATGTACATTCAGGAGTGTATAATGAGAGGCAATTATTCCTTATATAGTACTCCTTATTAGTGTTGAGCCACCCCCGTAGTGTTCGAGTTCGGTTCGGTTCGTCGAACACCCGTGTGTTCGCTGAACTGTTCGTCGAACTGTTCGTCGAACACCTTCGAACACCGTTAAAACCAATGGCAGGCAAACAAAAACACATAGAAACACATAGAAAACACCTTCAAAGGTGTCCAAAAGCTGACAAACTGCTCAGAAGACACAACTAACACATGGAAAAGTGACAAGTACATATAGTCATGCGAAAAGAAAAGAGGTGGAGGAGTAAAAGGAGGGGGAGACACAGATATAGGCATGTCATGCCCTTCTAAAATCCAAAAAGTGAGAAGCCGAGACGGCCAGTCCGCTCCTGCCCGTGCCACCTCCGTGTCGCCGGGTTTGTGCCAGAGCCGCGGTGAACCCTGACGGCCAGCCCCCCTCTCCCAATACTGGTGCCTGTCCGCTGGTGGGTCGAGAGAGCCCCCCTGTGGTGGAGGCAGCTCTAAGCTTTTTAATTTAAATTGTCCCTCTAATTTGAATGAATACACTTTAAATCCATTTACAAGGATCTATTGGAGGGCAAGTCTCATGCCAGCAGCCGCGTAATTCCAGCTCCAGTAGCGTCCACTAAAGCTGCTGCAGTTAAAAAGCTTTTATAAGGATCGAGCTCGGCTGTCCACCGCAAGGCATCCTAGTGCCAGTCCCAGCCCCTATGCCTTGGGGTGCCTCCTGATGCTCTTCACTAAGTATCCCGTGGTCCCGAAGCATTTCCTTTGAAAAAATTAAGTGTCCAAACTACAGGTGGTGTAGCTTGCTTAACAGCCGGGATAATCCGCTGACTAGCAGACACTGCTACTAGGCACAAAGTATTTCCTGGGCTAGATGCAGTTAAAAATTTGTAAGTAGATACTCTCGTTGGATGCTGAGAAAGCATTCCATAGAGTCTCCTGGCACGCCATATATGATTCTCTTAAAAAGCTTGGGGTAGGGGTCTAGGGGACCCTTTTATAGCCAAAATCACGGCCCTGTATCACAATACGTCACCTAGGCTGAAGATAAATGGAACTGTAGCACCGAGGGCTCGGTTGCTACAGACGTATTGCACCTCACCCAGAGGTGTGATATCTCACTCTCAGATAAGGATGGAGTGTGGATCAGGACCCGACACCTGCATGCATTACACCACATTGCCGTGGGGCAGGGCGACCAATATGCCCCTGAGATGGGCACGACAGTCCCTGTCCCTGGCTGGAGTGGGGGGAGGGAACACTGAGGAAGGGGAACCCTGCAGTGCAGGAGCAGGGAGGAAGCAGTTCCTGGGTGCATTGAGAAGGGAGTATAAAAGGTGGGCACCATCTTAGTTCAGTGCAGAGAAGTCTGAGCAGAAGTGGCAGGGAGCAGGGGCTCTGCATGAGCTCTGCTCCGGAGGCGGGCCTAGTAACAGAGGCCCAGGCCTGCAAGAGGGAGAAGGAAGGAAGAGGAGCGGAGAAGGCTCCAGGAACGAGGAATGAAGGGATCCCAGGGGTGCGGACGGGCGAGTCGCCACCGCACGCCCGAATCCACCTGCGTGGAGGGGTCAGGCCAAAGGGGGAGACCGGTCCCCGAACTAGTGGAGGCAGGAAACGACCCTCAGCTAGAAACCGGAGGCTCTGACATTTTATGTGGCGCAGCCCCTTGCTCCACCCGCTAGGAAGGCACCACATAGGGTCAGGGAAACTGGCGCCAAGTTTACCAAGAGGAGGCCCGAGGCAGCCGGACAGAAGTGTTGGTAAGAAAGGCCAGACAAAGGACACACAAAGGGGGTCCTGTGAAGCGCTCCAAAGTTATCTGGGAGTTGTCTGAGCCCCTCACCTGGTGAGCACAGTACGACGTGGGCAGCCGTTACCTGCAGACGTGGTCTGGATAATAAGAACTGTGAGTAAAGGCCCTGAACTGCATCACTGACTCCGTGTCGTTACTGCTGCTGCCCTGCACCATCACCCCCATCCTCCGCATACACTGCCCTGAGGCTATACTCCTCCCGTGGGGAGTTATGCTACGCTCTGCTGCACCCACAACACCAGCCTTAGCGGTCTGCCCTGTAGCGGCGGTTCACTCTGACCGCAATCCACGGGTGGCGTAGTCGGACATTTAAACATCAAAACCACATAAATAGTTCCGCCACTGGTTTGACCGCCCTGAGCCACGGAACCGGATCGCCGCCACGAAGACTACAACCACCAGCATCCACCAAAAAGGGTCCGGCTCCGGGTGTCCCAAGGCCCAGGGGGTGCGTCAGAACATTTTCATCACCTTTCACAATCACCAATGGGACAAGGCAGGGATGTCCTCTGTCCCCTCTCTTATACATCCTAGTGACGGAGCACCTGCTCTCATCAATTCGCCATAACCCCAATATTAGGTGGATTGAGGTGGGAGGCACCGAGTACAAGTGCTCTCTATTTGCTGATGATGTCCTAGTATATATCACTCAATCACATATATCCATCCCTGCTGTTATGGCTGAAATAGATCACTTTGTTACATGGTAAAATTTTAAAATCAATGCAGCGAAGTCTGAGGCCCTCGATGTCTCCCTCCCCAAATCCATATAGGATTCCATCCAGTCCAACTTTCCCTTTGCCTGGCCCTCACAGGGTATCAAATACTTAGGAATTCCTATTCATAGAGACCTCTCCCATCTATGTTATCTTAATTTTGGGCCCTTTATTGAACAATTCCATACAGACCACGGTTGGCAAGTTAGAACTGTAAGATTCACTACGTGAACCACTGGTGTTTTGTGGAAAAGCACATGTACACCGCGTTCCAAATTATTATGCAAAAAGTGTTTAGGAGTGATAAGGGAAGAATTTGTTTGTTTGTCAGTTAAACTCATTGATGGTGATGTGTGTCAGGGCTCTTTATATCACTGTAAGCAATTGCAGACACCTGTGCTAATTAGTTTGGCAGGTGTGTCCAATGAAAGGCAAGACTACTTAAGAAGGCTCTCTCACATTATTAAGCAGCCTACATTTTCTGCCAAAATGGGAAAGAAAAAGGATGTGTCGGCTGCTGAGAAGCAACAAATTGTGGAGTGTTTAGGTCAAGGCATGACTACAATCAACATTGTGCGATGATCAGGATGAAGTGTCTTGGCAATCAAGAAGTATGTAGCTGATTCACAGTACACACGTGTGCGTGCTGATAAGGGCAAATTGAGGACTCTTTCCTACAGGCAATTACGTCAGGTTGAAACAGCAGCGGCAAAAAAGCCTTGTCATAGCAGCAGACAAGTTTTTGAAGCTGCTTGTGCCTCCAACGTCCCCCGAACAACAAGATGCAGGGTCCTTCAGAGGTTTGCAGCTGTGCATATGCCATCCTGTCGACCTCCTCTATCCACTTCACACAAGCAGAAACGGCTCCAGTGGGCCAAACATTACATGAAGACTGATTTCAAAACTGTTTTGTTCACGGATGAGTGCCGTGCAGCGCTCGATGGTCCAGATGAATGGAGTGGAGGATGGCTGGTTGATGGACACCCCACGCAAACACGGCTACAGCGCCAACAAGGAGGAGGTGGAGTAATGTTTTGGGCTGGAATCATGGGGAGAGAGATTGTCGGCCCCTTTAGGATCCCTGAAGGCGCTAAAGATGAACTCCATAATGTATGTGGATTTTCTCAAACAGCACTTCCTGCCATGGTTCAAGAAGAAGAACCGTGTATTTCACAGCAAGATCATTTTTCTGCATGATAATGCACCATCTCATGCTGCACATAAAACATCTGCATCTCTGGCTGATATGGGCATAAAAGGGGACAAACTTATGGTGTGACCCCCATGCTCCCCTGACCTCTACCCCATTCAGAACCTTTGGAGCATCATTAAAAGGAGTGTCTATGATGGCGGGAGGCAGTTCACATCTAAGCAACAGCTCTGGGAGGGTATTCTGTCCTCATGCAAAACAATTGAAGCAGAAACCATCCAAAACCTGACAAATTCAATGGACGAGAGAGTTCAGAAGCTCCTTTCGAACAAGGGGTCCTATGTGAAAATGTAACATCACCTAGAATAAAGTTTTGAGTTGAAAACTGTTTGATTTCAGTTTCTAACAACCTGCTAATGCTTATAATTTCAAAAATGACCATTTTTTTGGTCTTTATTAAAATGAAAAGGTTGATCGAAAAGTTTGGGGGATCTAAGAGTGTGGCAACCCAGTAGTCATGATTACTTCGAATTCTGACAATATGAGGGTCATGCTGCAGGTAGTGCCGCAAGAAGGCACTTATGTGTCTTGCGCATCTCGGAGCCCCAAAATTATTTTCCGGGCTAGATGCAGCTAAAAATTATTTTTAATTTTAAATCTGGTGAAGCTTATTATAGATGGCCTAATAGGATCAGTGCTGCACACTGCTACAAAGCCCAAATTATTTTCCAGTCAAGATACAGATAAACATGATTAGTAATTTGAAAGCTTAAAACGGTTGGTAGGGTGATTTTAACCAATCATCAAGCTTTTACTCTCCCCAGGATGACACAGGGGTAGAAAAGTCGTTTCGGATCTATGATTTGTTCATCTTTATGAACGTGAGTCTGTCTACATTATCAGTGGAGAGCCGCGTGCGCTTATCTGTCAGCACACCACCAGCAGCGCTGAACACACGTTCAGACAGAACGCTGGCTGCGGGGCATGACAAGATCTCCAAGGCGTAAGTGGCTAGCTCCGGCCATTTATCCAGATTGGAAGCCCAAAAAGAGCAAGGGTCCAGTGACACAGTCGTGGCTTCAATGTTTACTTGGAGATACTCCTGTACCATCGTCTCTAGGCGTTGACTATGTGTCAGACTTCTTGTCTCCTGTGGCCTTGCAAAGGATGGGCTAAAAAAGTGGTGAAATGATTCCGCAAAATTGATGTTACCAGCAGATACTGTGGTTCTGTTACGGTTTGAGTGCTGAACACTTGACGGTCCCACGGTTGGCAAGTTGGAACTGTGAGATTCACTACGTGCACCACTGGTATTTTGTGGAAAAGCACATGTAAGATTCTGCAACAGTCTCTGCTGATACTCCTGCATGCGTGCATCCCTTTCTATGGCAGGAATAATTTCTGCAAATTTACTTTTGTACCGGGGATCTAACAGTGTGGCAACCCAGTAGTCAGGATTATTTCTAATTCTCACAATTCGAGGGTCATGTTGCAGGTAGTGCAGCAAGAAGGCACTCATGTGTGTTGCGCATCCAGGAGCACCAAGTCCCTGTTGTGTTGGTGGCGAGGTAACAATCATGCTTCCTTCCTCTGTCCTCTCCCCCCAACCTGGCACAACAGAAATGTGATCAAGGTCTCCCTCATCTGATGAGTCTTCCATCAGTTCGTCCTCCACTTCTTCCTGGGCTCCTGCACCTTCCTCACTAGTTTGGCTGCTACCATGCGCCCTGGTAAAACCATCTCCCCCACCCTCACATGCCTGCCGCCTTGGTGCTGCCGACCGTCTGGACCTTGCAGATGTTAGCCCTTCCGCATACAACTCCTCCTCCTCTACTTCCTCCACCTCCTCTTGTGCCACCACCTGACTCCGAATTCTGTTTAACATGTGCTCCAGCATGTAAATCACCGGAATAGTCATGCTGATAATGGCATCGTCAGCACTAAACATCTTCGTCGCCATTTCAAAACTGTGCAGAAGGGTGCATAGGTCCCTGATCTGAGACCACTCCTCCAGCGTGATTTGCCCCACCTCTGAATCTCGTTGGCCCAGGCTATACGTCAGAACGTATTGCACCAGGGCTTGTCGGTGCTGCCACAGTCGCTGCAACATGTGCAGAGTTGAATTCCACCGGGTAGGCACATCGCATTTTAGCCGGTGAAGTGGCAGGCCCAACGACTTCTGTAGAGATGTAAGTCGTTGAGCTGCGGGATGCGAACGGCGGAAGTGAGCACACAGCGACCGTGCCCTCTGCAGAAGGCCATCTAGTCTGGGATAGTGGGCTAAAAATTGCTGGACAACCAGGTTCAACACGTGAGCCATACAAGGCACGTGTGTGACATTGCCCCGGCGAAGGGCCGCACCCAGGTTTGCAGCATTGTCGCACACGGCCTTCCCTGGTTTCAGGTCCAGTGGAGACAACCATTCATGAAATTGGTTCTCCAGAGCTGACCACAACTCCTCAGCTGTGTGACTCACATTTCCCAGACATTTCAATGTAAAAACCGCCTGATGACGTTGAGCCCTACTGCCAGCATAGTAAGGAGGTGTGCAGGATCCCTTCTGCGCAGTTAGAAAGCTTGTGGCATGACCAGACAGGCTTTGGGTGCAGGTGGAAGACCGAGAGGAGGTTGAGGAGGCAGAAGCAGTGGAGGAACTTTGACATAAAGAGGATTGACGCACAACTCGTGGGGACGGCAAGACTTGGACAGCAGCCCCTTGTCCTCCTGTCACCATAGTTACCCAGTGCCCAGTCAGCGACATGTAACGCCCCTGTCCATGCCTACTCGTCCAAGTGTCTGTGGTGAAATGCACCCTGTCACACACAGAGTTTCTCAAAGAAGCGGTGATGTTGTGTGCGACATGCTGGTGGAGCGCAGGCACACCTTTGAGAAGTAGTGCCGACTGGGCATCTGGTACTGGGGCACTGCGACGGACATAAGGTCTCGAAAATCCTCTGTGTCCACCAGGCGGAAAGGCAGCATTTCTGTAGCCAAGAGCTTGCAGATGGTGAAATTCAACCTCTTAGCTTTCTCATGGCTAGGAGGAAATGGTCTTTTACTTGTCCACATCTGAGGGACCGAGGGCTGGCTATTGTGCTTAGACGGGGTTGATAAGGGTGTCCCCGGCAAACTGCCGGTCTGTGAGGAAGATGCAGGCGGACATGTTAGGTTGCCTTGATCCAAAGGTGGTGCTATCGATGTCGGACAGCGCTCAACACCAGCTGGTGTTACCACCTCCAAAGAAAATGATGACCTGCCAATCACGCTGGCTGTTGCGGGTAAAGAGGTGGCAGGTCTGCGCCCCAAAACAGGTGTGACTGCTGTCCCCCCAGTCACAGAGGATGAAGAGGCCGCGGATGCACAAGATATGGCAGACGGTGATTGGCCCGGCCGGCTAGGCCGCATTGTAGCACACTGAGCTTCCCACTGCAACTTATGCTTCATGTCCATGTGCCGGTTCATGCATGAAGTACTCAAACTATGTATTTTTTGGCCTCTACTTAGCTTTTGCTGACAAATGTTACAGATAACACGAGTTGGGTCATCTTTATCGATCTGAAAAAATGCCCAGGCTATGCAAGGCTTAGCACCCATGCGACCTGAAGAGCCACCACGACTTGTGGTGAGAGGCAGAGTTGTGTTTGAGGATGCAGTTGTTGACGTGCTTCCAGTACTACGTCTCTGTCCAGGAAGGAGCAACCTGACCTCGTCGTCACTAGCATCTTCCTCCACCTCCTCTGCTGACCTCATCTCTTGGCTGACTGTGGGTTGACAGTAAGTGGGATCTCCGACCTCATCATCATCACCCTGTGCGTTATCACACCCGTCGTCCTCAGAGCCAACCTGTTCCTGCCCTGACAAAAAACTAAAGTTGTCGCTCCAATCAGGTATTTGAGTCTTATCATCGTCTTCCTCATTGTCTCCACCAACAGGAGTTACAGTTTGGGAATGAGGGTCTACATTATGGTCAGAACCTTCTGCGTCTGGTCCTGGATCCGACTCATAAAGATTCTGGGCATCAGTGCAGATCATTTCCTAGTCTGGATTCACAGAAGCGCTGGAGTCGACCTCTGATTCCCAGGCTATAGTATGAGTAAACAGCTCTGCAGACTCAACCATCTGTTCTACCTCATACTCAGACGGGCAGCTGGAGATTTGGGAGCTGTGAGGAAGCAAGTGCGATTTGGGTGACACCTTTGAGGACTGGAGTATTTGTGATGTTGAAGTTGATGTGGAGGAGAGCCCACTTAAAGGAGCACTTGATATCCGTTGAAGCACCTGCTGTTTTTGTGCCTCATCTGGAATTTGTAGCGATTGGCGTGGCCGTAAGAAAGGGATCTTATCACATTGTCCGCTAAAAGAAGTAGACATTTTAGTTTGGCTGGAAGATGGTCTTTCTTCTGCACCTACCCCACGGACACAACCTTTTTTCCCCTTCCCAACACGCCTATTCCCCTTTCCACCAGCAGCAGGCCTTTTTCCACTCATTTTGGTGGTTAACTAATTCACAACTCTGGAGTTGTTTGCACAAAAAAACAATGGATGGTAACCGAGCAGAGCTGAGTGGCCAAACTGTGGTATTAGGCCAAAACTATTGGCTGGGCTAGATGCAGAAAAAAATTATTTTTAATTTGCAACCTGATGGAGGTCAGTATAGATGGACTAATAGAACAAGTCCCACACGCTGCTAGAAGCCCAAATATTTTTTCAGAGATAAATGAAGAAAAAAATTATTTTTAATTTGCAACCTGATGGAGGTCAGTATAGATGGACTAATAGACCAAGTCCCACACACAGCTAGAAGCCTAAATATTTTTTCAGAGCTAGATGCAGAAAAAAATTATTTTTAATTTGCAACCTGATGGAGGTCAGTATAGATGGACTAATAGACCAAGTCCCACACACTGCTAGAAGCCCAAATATTTTTTCAGAGCTAGATGCAGAAAAAAATTATTTTTAATTTGCAACCTGATGGAGGTCAGTATAGATGGACTAATAGACCAAGTCCCACACACCGCTAGAAGCCCAAATATTTTTTCAGAGCTAGATGCAGAAAAAAATTATTTTTAATTTGCAACCTGATGGAGGTCAGTATAGATGGACTAATAGACCAAGTCCCACACACTGCTAGAAGCCCAAATATTTTTTCAGAGCTAGATGCAGAAAAAAATTATTTTTAATTTGCAACCTGATGGAGGTCAGTATAGATGGACTAATAGACCAAGTCCCACACACTGCTAGAAGCCCAAATATTTTTTCAGAGCTAGATGCAGAAAAAAAATATTTTTAATTTGCAACCTGATGGAGGTCAGTATAGATGGACTAATAGACCAAGTCCCACACACCGCTAGAAGCCCAAATATTTTTTCAGAGCTAGATGCAGAAATTTTTTTTATTCAATTTGCAACCTGATGGAGGTCAGTATAGATGGACTAATAGACCAAGTCCCACACACTGCTAGAAGCCCAAATATTTTTTCAGAGCTAGATGCAGAAAATTTTTTTATTCAATTTGCAACCTGATGGAGGTCAGTATAGATGGACTAATAGACCAAGTCCCACACACTGCTAGAAGCCCAAATATTTTTTCAGAGCTAGATGCAGAAAAAAATTATTTTTAATTTGCAACCTGATGGAGGTCAGTATAGATGGACTAATAGACCAAGTCCCACACACTGCTAGAAGCCCAAATATTTTTTCAGAGCTAGATGCAGAAAAAAATTATTTTTAATTTGCAACCTGATGGAGGTCAGTATAGATGGACTAATAGACCAAGTCCCACACACCGCTAGAAGCCCAAATATTTTTTCAGAGCTAGATGCAGAAAAAAAATATTTTTAATTTGCAACCTGATGGAGGTCAGTATAGATGGACTAATAGACCAAGTCCCACACACTGCTAGAAGCCCAAATATTTTTTCAGAGCTAGATGCAGAAAAAAATTATTTTTAATTTGCAACCTGATGGAGGTCAGTATAGATGGACTAATAGAACAAGTCCCACACGCTGCTAGAAGCCCAAATATTTTTTCAGAGATAAATGAAGAAAAAAAATATTTTTAATTTGCAACCTGATGGAGGTCAGTATAGATGGACTAATAGACCAAGTCCCACACACTGCTAGAAGCCCAAATATTTTTTCAGAGCTAGATGCAGAAAAAAATTATTTTTAATTTGCAACCTGATGGAGGTCAGTATAGATGGACTAATAGACCAAGTCCCACACACTGCTAGAAGCCCAAATATTTTTTCAGAGCTAGATGCAGAAAAAAATTATTTTTAATTTGCAACCTGATGGAGGTCAGTATAGATGGACTAATAGACCAAGTCCCACACACCGCTAGAAGCCCAAATATTTTTTCAGAGCTAGATGCAGAAAAAAATTATATTCAGTTTGCAACCTGATGGAGGTCAGTATAGATGGACTAATAGAATGATGCTATGCCCAAAAGATTTTACTTCACTAGGTGCAGTAAAAAAATTGGTATTCTATACACAGGTGGTATATCTTGCAACACAGATAGGCTACTCCACTGACTAACACACTCTGCAATAGGCCAAAAAGGATTAGCTTTGCTAGATTCAGCCAAATGCTGTGAAAAAAACTTGCACAGCGCTGGCACAGACCTGCCTGGCAAAAACTGATAGGAACTGATGTAACCTAGTCCTGAAAAGGACTCCAATTACAATTAGTCTTTACTCCCACAATCTATCTATTTAAGAGCACAGACCTGCCTGATAAAAGTCGTAGGAAATGCTGTAACCTAGTCCTTAAAAGGACTGCAATCACAACTATTCCCTACTCCCAAGCTATCTGTATATTTGTGCGAAAATTGGCTTGAAATTAACAAGGTATAGCGCACACAGCAACAGCGGTGCCGTCTAACACGCAGCTGCAGCAGTGAGAAAATGGTGGCGACGGGGAAAATGGCTTGGTCTTATAGGGCAAGGACATGTGACATACACTGCCAATCACACATGCCCTTGCTTGTGTGAAAAAAAGCACTTCGCTCCGTGTGTGCGCTGCTGATAGGCTGACAGATTGCACCTCCCCACTGCAAATGCGGGAAAGAGAAAAAAAAATGGAGATCTTCATTGTTCCTGCAGAGATCCATCCCCTGCCCCTCCCCCCGCCCTGCTGTACACTCAAACTGCGTATTAACATTAATTTTCATCATTACTGAGAAAAAATCCAGTTATGATTTTGGTGCACGAACAGTTATCGAACATAACCTCGAACAGCCGAATTTTTCTCAAATTGTTCGTGTTCGCCGACCGGCTCGAACACCGCCCAAAACAGCTCGAATTTGAGATTGGCGAACAGTTCGAGTAGAACAACGCTCATCTCTACTCCTTATTCTAAAAAGTCATCTGAAAGTGCAGTTAAATCATAAGGGAATCTGCCACCCGGTTTTAGATGCCCCATCTGAGAGCAGCATGATATAAGGGGTGAGACCCTGATTACAGTGATATCTCACGCTTTTTGCTGCTTGCTGCTATTTTGATAAAATCAGTGTTTTATCTGCTGCAGCTCTAGTAGTTCTCTGAATGCTGAGCTTTGTATAACCTCGCCCACACCACTGATTGGCAGCTTTCCGCCAATCAGTGGTGGGGATCGGGTTATACAGAGCACATGAATACGGAGGACTACCTAGCAGCAGGCTTACTAGTCCTCTAGTGATAATCTCCTGCTGATAAAACTGTCATTTTATAAAAACTACAGCAAGCAGCCCAATAAATAACACATCGCTGGAATCAGGGTCTCTGCCTATACATTATGTTGCTGTCAGATTAGATAGCAAAAACCTGGTGACAGATTCACTTTAAGGGGGTTATCCTGTTTCAGACAACCCCTATTCCAACATAGCATTTTTTTTTTTTTAAGAAACAAACCGTGCTTCAAACCACATATCCAAGCCCTTTCCACTTCCTGCCAACGTCAACTCAAAAACATCTCCCGGATCCGCACATTCCTCAACCACAAATCTGCAAAAATACTAGTACACGCCCTCATCATCTCCTGCCTCGATTATTGCAACCTCCTGCTCTGTGGCCTCCCCTCCAACACTCTTGCACCCCTCCAATCTATCCTAAACTCTGCTGCCCGACTAATCCACCTGTCCCCCCGCTATTCCCCGGCCTCTCCTCTCTGTCAATCTCTTCACTGGCTCCCCATTGCCCAGAGACTCCAGTTCAAAACCCTAACCATGGTGACGCGCCCCCAGGGCCGTGGGGTACTCGGCAGCCGGGCCTCTAGATGCCGGTTGGCAGGGGATATCACGGTGGCTGGCCCAGTCCGTGACCCAGGGCGGTCAGTGCAAAAAGGGGTTATTGTTAGAAAGTTTGTGACGCCACCTGTTGTGTCTGGTGAGGATCACCAGCGCTGCAACAGTCCTCTGAGGCAGATGTTAGGGCAGCAAGTGATAGGACGGCTCCCCACAGGTGGAGCAGGCCTCAGGGCAGTGTAAGATGGAGTGGTGGTCGGGCTGGGCATTGTAGTGCAGGGGGAACAATAGTGCCGCTGAAAGAATGGACGGAGGCAATGCAGTGCAGTCATCCAAGATTTTACTCACAGTTCTTAAGACACTTCACAGGTGCACTGTGCAGGTAAAGGCCTCCCTCATCGCGCTGCGTTCACCGGGCAGGGGTTCAATCCTTCCTCAGGCAATTTGGGAATACCTGGCAGAACCCCACTTTCTCGTGTTCCTATTTTGACCGTCTTCACACTGGGTCTTTCTCCCTCCTGCTCTGCGCTGCCCACTCTCAATCCTGCTCGGGTGCTCTGAAGTCCTTCCAGTACGTCGGATCCTGGACCTACTTGACCCTCCTGGGGATTAGAATGCTGCAACGATCCCTCTGTCTTCTGACAGATGCGGGGCGTACGGGTGCCGTCCTGCACGCACCGTACCCACTGGGATCCTTTCTGTAGAACGGAGCCTACTCCCTGCTCCCCACCTGGGCCTCCTGACTTCGCCCTACTTGTGGAGCAGATGTCCTAATGAGACTCTGCCCCCGGACTGTTCTTCTGAACTGTCCCGAGCTGTTCTTCTGAACTGCTCCATAGAACTGACCTAACTGAACTCTTCAGACTTGGGCCTCACTGGCTAGGCCCGCCTCTGGAGCAGAGCTCCTGCAGAGCCTCTGCTCCTCTCACTCTCCTCCTCTGACTGAACACACTCTCTAAGATGGCTTCCCTATTTATATCTCCTTCTACGAGTGCTTCCTCTAACTACTTCCTCCACCCACACCCACTACTGGTTCCCCCTACCTTTGGTTCCCCCCACTCCAGCCAGGGACAGGGCTCAGCAGAAAACACATTGCATCTTGCCCTTCCAGCTGGCCTAGAGCAGTGTAGTGTTGGATGCAGGTGTTGGGGTTCCGGGCAGCACTCCCTCCTTACCTGAGAGAAGAGAGACACCACACCTCTGGTTGAGGTGCAGTACCTCTGTGGCGACTGAACCCTCAGGGGCGCCACAATGGCATACAAAGCCATTCACAACCTGTCTCCCCCATATATCTTGTGTTTCAATGTTTTTTATCGAAATTTTTTATAAACCTTCATACATCTCTGACCTAGTCTCCCAGTACTTACCTGCATGCAGCCTCTGATCCTCACAAGATCTCCTTTTCTACTCCCCTCTTATCTCCTCTTCCCACAATCGCATACAAGATTTCTCCTGTGCATCCTCCCTACTCTGGAACTCTCTACCCCAACATATCAGACTATCGCCTACCGTGGAAACCATCAAAAGGAACCTGAAGACCAATGCCCACCCACCCTGCTCCCTCTCTTTGGAGCACTCTGGAACACCCGTTATGTCTGCAACAAGCTCCATTTTGTCCACGACCTCTTTACCTCTCGTCATCTCTTTTTCCTCCGACACTGCCTCCCCTGCTGCTCTGTGTTACGGTGGCCTCCACTTCACCCACACTCCTCGCCCTGGTAACAGACATGGTGAAGGAGTGGGTCTTCTCCTTTCTACCAAATGCACCTTTAGCCCTATCCCACCTCTACCCTCCCTTACTCTCCCTTCTTTTGAAGTCCACTCTGTCCTCATCTACTCTCCTTCCAATTAGCTGTCATATACCGACCTCCAGGCCCAGTCACTGCCTTTATTGACCAATTCTCCACCTGGCTTCTTTACTTTCTCTCTGCTGACATTGCACAATCATCATGGGTGATTTCAACATCCCCACTGACACTGGCCAGTCAACAGCATCCAAATTCCTGTCGCTTACTTCATCCTTTGGACTTACTCAGTGGTCCTCCTCAGCCACCCACACAGACGGACACACACTAGACCTCATCTTCTTCACCCAACTCTGCTCCCTATCTAACCTCACAACCTCCCCCCTACCCCTATCTGACCACTGTCTACTCACTTTCTCATCCCTGTCCTCCTCACCTGTCACACATGTCCAGCAACTAGCAAACCCCCTCAGAAATCTTGCATATCTAGACACTCACACACTCTCTGACTCTGTTCTACCACTGACATCCATATCTTTACTCCACGACACTGACAGCACCACTGCTTTCTACAATGCCACTCTTACATCAGCTATTGACGCGGTCGCCCCTCTTGTGCATGGCAGAGCGCGACGAGTCAATAGGCAACCCTGGCACAACACCCTCACTAAACCGCTTTGGCAAGCGTCCAGAGATGCGGAACGGCGTTGGAAGAAAACACATTCGCAAGATGACTTCACTGCATTCAAACAACAACACTCGCATTCAAATCAGCCCTCGCCTCTGTTAAGCAGGCCTACTTCACAATTCTCATATCTTCCTTATCCTACAACCCCAAACAGTTATTCAACACTTTTAACTCTCTCCTCCGCCCACCACAGCCTCCTCCGACCTCCGTTATCTCTGCTGAGGAGTTTGCCACACACTTCAAAAACAAGATTGACCAAACACGGCAAATCTTTACTGTCCGACCACCACAACCCCTTTGTTTCCCAGACCATTGCCCTTCCCCCATAACCTCCCTTTCCAACATCATGGAAGGAGACCTCACTCATCTCCTTTCCAAATCACACCTCACCACTTATGCACTTGACCCCATCCCAGCCCCCCCAACCTCACCCCCACACTCATCCCATCCCTAACCCATCTTTTCAACCTATCACTAACTTCTGGTACCTTCCCCTCTGCCTTCAAACATGCCACAATCACTCCCATCCTCAAAAAGCCATCCCTCAACCCTACCGCCTTGTCCAGCTACCGCCCCATATCGCTTCTCCAATTTGCCTCCAAACTCCTTGAGCAACACGTTCACGCTGAACTTTCCTCTCACTTCTCATCAATCTCTCTCTTCAATAACCAGCAATCGGGTTTCCGCCCCCACCATTCAACCAAAACTGCCCTTACCAAAATTACTAATGACTTACTTACAGACAAAGCTAACAGACAATTCACTGTACTCCTTCTTCTTGACCTGTCCTCTGCCTTCGACACAGTTGACCACTGCCTCCTACTGCAGATCCTCTCTTCCTTTGGAGTCAAAGACCTTGCCCTATCCTGGATCTCCTCATACCTTTCCAACCGCACTTTTAGCGTCTCCCACTCCCACACTACCTCCTCATCCCGCCACCTCTCTATTGGAGTCCCTCAAGGTTCTGTCCTAGGACCCCTACTCTTCTCAATCTATACCCTTGGCCTGGGACAGCTCATAAAATCCCATGGCTTCCAGTACCATCTGTACGCTGATGACACCCAGATCTACCTCTCTGGCCCAGATGTCCCCTATCTGCTGTCCAGAATTCCAGCATATCTATCAGCCATATCTTCCTTTTTCTCCTCTCGCTTCCTCAAGCTCAATGTGGACAAAACTGAACTCATCATCTTTCCTTCATCTCGCATATCTTCCCCACCTGATCTTTCTATCACAATAAATGACATCACACTTTCCCCTGTACTGGCAATCCTCTGCCTCGGAGTAACCCTTGACTCTGCCCTGTCCTTCTAACCCCAAATCCAGGCTCTTGCAACCTCCTATCACCTCCAGCTCAAAAATATTTCCAGAATCTGTCCTTTCCTCAACCCTCAATCTACTAAACTGCTTGTGCATGCCCTCATCATCTCCCGCCTCGACTACTGCAACATCCTCCACTGTGACCTACCTGCTAACACTGTCGCACCCCTCCAGTCCATCCTCAACTCTGCTGCGCGACTGGTTCATCTCTCGCCTCGCTACTCCTCTGCTACCCCCCTTTGCAAGTCCCTTCACTGGCTCCCAATTTCCCAGCATATCCAGTTCAAACTACTAACACTGACCTTCAAAGCCATCCATAACCTTTCTCTTCCATACATCTCTGAACTAATCTCCCGATATATATTCCCTTACGTAATCTCCGGTCCTCCCAAGACCACCTCCTCTCCTCCTCACTTATTAGTTCCTCACCCAATCGCCTCCAAGATTTCTCCCGAATATCCCCCATCCTAGGGAAATCTGTGCCCCAACATGTCTGATTAGCCTCCACATTTGGATCCTTCAGACGGAACCTGAAAATCCATCTCTTCAAACAAGCTTACAGCCTGCCATGACCTTGCTTGCTGCCACCTGAACAACGCCAGAGCTACTGCAACCCCCCAACCTACTGTCTTTCCCCATTCCTGTAGAATGTAAGCCTGCAAGGGCAGCGTCCTCTTCCCTCTGTAGCAGTCTATCATTGTTAGTTTGTTTACTGTAAGTGCTATCTGTATTTTGTATGTAACCCCTTCTAATGTACAGCACCATGGAATCAATGGCGCTATATAAACAAATAATAATAATAGTGGCTGAAATTTTTGCCCATTCTTTCTTGCACACTCGCTCTAGCTCAGTGAGATTGGATGGAGGCGTCTGTGAGCAGCAATTTTCAAGTCTTGCTACAGATTCTCAAAGAGATTTAGATCTGGACTGTGACTGGGCCATTCACACACATGTATAAGCTTTTATTTAGACCAGGGGTCCTCAACCTGTAGCTTGAGAGCCACATGTAGCTCGCGGGCCCGTGATGTGTGGCTCGTGGCTGTCTGCCAGCTTAGTGCATTAGCACCAGGTGTAGCAAACTGCTATTGAGAGTAGATCTCTAGATAGTGACGTTTGTGTGTATCCCTGTACAGAAGAGCAGATCTGAATGGGGGTAAGATAGGAAACTCTGGAGCTTGGCATATTGCCCTGGTGTGATTTCAGTGGAAAAGCTTTGGCTGTCATTATATTGGTAATAGGGGTTCTGGGTGTCACTACTGTGAGTGGGTCAGGAGCTGGATGTGGCTCGCAACCCTCTTTCATAGCTGAATGTGGCTCTCAAGGTCAGAAAGGTTGGGGACCTCTAATCTAGACCATTCCACTGTATCTCTGGCAGTATGTTTAGGGTCGTTGTTCTGCTGGAAAGTGAACCTACACCCCAGTCTCAAGTCTTTTGCAGCCTCTAACAGGTTTTCCTCCAGGATTTCCCTCCATCTTCCCATCAACTCTGACCAGCTTCTTTGTCTCTGCTGAAGAAAAGCATCCCCACAGCTTGATGTTGTCACCACCATATTTGACGGTGGGGGTGTTTTTTTAGGATGATGTGTAGTGTTAGGTTTCCACCACACATAACATTTTCTTTTTAGCCCAAAAACTTCTACTTTGGTCTCATCTTAACAGAACACCTTTTTCCACGTGCTAGCTATGTCTCCTACATGGCTTTTTGCAATAAGCAATATGAAAGCATCAAAATGTGATCAAACCAAATATAAAGAATAAGAGCCACAACAGACCACATACCACAAAGTATGTACAGTACCTAGTCACAGATCTACATAAGCGTACACAAATGAACGCAGAATTACCGAAGCCAATAAAGATAAGGAAAAAATATGGTAGTATAGAGGTAAACAAAAAATGGAAAAAATTGAAAAAATAGCCAGGGGTCACTGAGCTCACATACCGACACAAACAGTGTATGGCAAGGTGGGAAAAAGGGGGGAGAAAGGAGAGGATCTAGCCTGTCCCCATGGTAGCTGGACTCAACTAGCCCTACCTACCGTGGAGGTTGGCACCCTAAGGGAAACGAGAATGGCGCCCCACTCGTCGATGGCTGACCCTCTCTAAGATAACCCTGATTGGCCCTCTCACTATAAAAAAAGAGTTGAAGGATAGTTGTTCATTTAAACCTGAGGGTTGTGTTGTCCTGTGCCAGAAAATCCACTTGCATTCTTTTTGTAGGATTTTCTGATCCCAATTACCACCTCTGACTGAGGGTGCAATCCTGTCAATTCCCATAAACTGAATGAAGTTAACATCATCCCCATGATTGATATTAATGTGATTCGATATCGGGGTGTCACGTTTGTTTACAATATCACGGACATGTTTTCTTATCCTTCTTCTAAATTCCCGTCTAGTCTTGCCCACATATTCTATTCCACAACGGCATGTAGCTTTATAAATCACTCCTGTTGTGCGACAGTTGATAAAATGACGTATAGCATACTCTTTCCCAGTCACATTCCCTACCAAGGATCTGCCCTTTATCACGGATTTACATGCGCAGCAATTGCCACAACTGTAGCAACCCTTTGTCTGGTTACCCAACCATGATGGATCTGATGTTTCTTTGAAAAAACTATGAACCAACCTGTCCTTGAGCGATCTGCCTTTACGAAAGGTAATCTGAGGAAAGGGACCTACCGTATCTTTGATGTCTGCATCCATAAGTAAGATCGGCCAGTGGCGTTTCAAAATCTCTCTGACTCCCTTGGCCCCACTGGAGAAGGTAGTAATGAACCTTGAAATCTCCTCCTTTTCTTTCATAACCTTTGGGGTCAACAAAGTCTTTCGATCTCTAGATAGTGAGTCATTATAGGCCTCAGCAAGTATGTATTCAGGATAGCCTCTCTCTACAAAACGTCCACGTAAATCATGGGCCTGTTTCTTAAAAGTACCGAGATCAGAGCAATTCCTGCGTATCCTTAAATATTGTCCTTTCGGAATTCCTCTCTTAAGAGGGCCAGGATGACTACTCTCTCATCTCAAGAGAGAGTTTGTAGCCGTTGGTTTCCTATAGTTACTAGTGCTCAATTCACCAGTGTTATTTCTCTGAACACAGACATCAAGAAACGGTAGTTTGTTATAATTGCATTCATGTGTGTATCTTAAACCAATGTTGTTCACATTAAGTTGTGTAACGAAATCACCAAACGAAGATTCCGATCCCCTCCAGATAACAAAAATGTCGTCAATGTAGCGGAGCCAAACAATGACGTTGTCACTCAGAGGGATGGCTGGTTCACAAAAGACCATAGTTTCCTCCCACCAGCCCAGGAAAAGGTTAGCATACGAGGGGGCACAGGGGCTCCCCATCGCGGTACCCCTGAGCTGGTGGAAGTACTTCCTATCAAAAAGAAAAAAATTATTTTTGAGACAAAATTCCAGAGGACGCAAGACAAAGGTATTGTGTCTATGAAACTGACGACCTCTAGTGCTCAAATAGTGGTCAACGGCTAGTAATCCCAATGCATGAGGAATGGAGGCATAAAGTGCTTCCACATCAATGCTGCACAACAGCATATCAGGTTCCAAACAAATTCCATCTAATTTACTCAAAGGGTCCGTTGTGTCGTTGTGTACGAGCTCAGTGACCCCACAAATGGCTTAAGTATACAATCAAGGTAAACACCCAATTTTTGTGTTAGACTGTCGGTCCCTGCCACTATAGGTCTACCCTTTAAGGGATTAAGCCCTTTATGAATTTTGGGTAAACAATAAAAAGTGGCCATGATCGGAAATTGTGGATAGAGAAATTCTCTTTCTTTACTATCCAGGACCCAAGCAGCAACCCCTTCATCAACAAGAAGCTTCAGCTCCCTTAAGAGACCGTTGGTGGGATTAGTGGTTACAACCTCGTAACTAGTATGGTCATTCAATAATGTCAGACATACATAGTAACATAGTAACATAGTTTGTAAAGCCGAATAAAGACTTGCGTCCATCAAGTTCGACCTGTTAGTTCTGTAATTGCTAAAGTTGATCCAGAGGAGGGCAAAAACCCCAAATGATTTAGCCAATCTTCACCTGAGGAAAAATTCCCTCCCGACTCTGAAACCAGCAGTCAGAATAAATCCCTGTATCAACTTACTATTTTATCCTATTTTTAAGTATATGCTGAAATCTGCCTGGTATCTAGAAATGCATCCAGTCCCCGCTTGAACTGGTTTAGTGAATCCGACATTACCGTCTCCTCACTCAGTGAATTCCATATTCTCACTGCTCTTACTGTAAAGAACCCCTTCCTATGCTGGTGCTGAAACCTTTTCTCTTCCAGTCTTAGTGAGTGCCCTCTTGTCCCCTAACATATTTGTACACATTTATTATGTCCCCCCTCAACCTTCTCTTTTCCAGGCTGAATAGTCCTAGTTTTGCCAACCTCTCTGGGTATTGCAGTCCCTCCATTAGGTTCTTATATTCACAAGTATTCATTACCACTATATTCCCACCTTTGTCAGACTGCTTGATGGTTATACTCTTGTCACTCTCAAGATTGCAAAGACTCTGCATTTCAAGCCTAGTCAAATTGTTTTTATAAAAAGGTTTTTTACGAGGTAAATCCATAATGTCCAGAGTAGCGAGATCAAGAAAAACTTCAATGGATCCAGGATCACCAGACACTGGAGGCATATTTCTACTTTTATTTTTAAGGGGGGTAAAAGGACCATTCCCATGGTCCAGCCACTAAAGCATATCCAACGAATGGGGGCATGATTATAGGCACTTTACTCCCCTGATGATCAAAGGGAAACGCATCGGGAGCCTGCCTGCGTTGAGACTGCATACCCATCATTAATGGAGGATCAGATAAGTTGAAAAATTTCCTCTATGATTATATAATAATGTTTAATGCCACAAAATAGTTTATTCAGTTGTGGATATAATGAATACATTTGTGCTGTTGTTGTTCTATATGGTTGGCTGAGTAGCTTTATACATTTACTAGCATATACCTTTCCCATACGCTGTGTATTGTATCTACATCAATACCTTATCTTATTTGGCTGAATTATGGATGGGAAATAGCTAGAGAGGACACGGTTGTTTGGTGGACTATACCAGCGAGATTATCTTTGTTAGTATTCATCATTTACCTGAGAAATCAGTTCCTCAAAGGTCTTGTATGACCTATTTTTTTTATATAGGAACATCATCAGGATAAGGATAAGTTTCCTATTGTGTCGTAATATTATTGTACTTTGGTACTTCTTGTACTTATGCATGCACCTTGCACCTTTTTGAACCTTTTTTTAAAATAATACTGAATAAAAGGTTATGTTTTACCCTCTTGCTATTTATTATAACTAACTGGGTAGCACTTTTTTGCTATTTATGGCTTTTTGTAAACTGCAGACGTGACTTCTTATGCCATGCTTTCTTCTTGCCAGTCTTCCATAAAGGGCAGATTTGTGGATTATATGACTAATAGTTGTCCTGTTGACAGAATCGCACACCTGAGCTGTGGATCCCTGCAGCTCCTTCAGAGTGACCATGGACCTCTTGACTGCTTCCTTAAGTAGTGCTCTCCTTGCTTGGGTTGTCACTTTGGCTGGACAGCCATATCTTGGTGCGTTTGTGACTCGCCCCCTGGGCCGTGGGGCACCCGGAACCGGGCTTCTGTACGATGCTGGGGGTAGTAGTGGCAGCCCGATCCTGTGGCTCAGGGTGGTCAGACCAAATTGTGTGGCAGTCTATTTATCAGTGTTTTGTGAATGTCCGACTACGCCACCCGTGGATTGCGGTCAGAGATAACCGCCGCTGCGAGGCAGACCGCTGAGGCTGATGTTGATGTGCAGCACAGGGGTAGGATAACTCCCCACGGGAGTTAACTCCTCGGTTCATGTTCCCATGGTAGATGGCGAGCAATGGTCTTCAGGCAGCTGAAACAATTCACAAAAATAAAAATGCATCAGCTCTAAAGAGCACGGCTGCTCCGTAGTCAGTAATGTCGCCTTACTGCACTGAAGTGGTGCAGACATACACAGTATATAGTGGGTGTACATATCCAGGCACAACCTAGAAGGAGGTAGATACAGTACATTTTACTTATCTCCTGAACTCTGTGTAACATTAAAATATTAGTTCATAATTACTCAATTATGTTGCAGCCATATAAAAGCTTGTACAATTTATAAGGTCAATGTTGACTTATGGGATTGCTACTTACAAGAGTCAGAGACCATTTGTGCTTCCTCTGTGAAGAGGCTCTCTGCATATTTTATTTCCCAAGGAGCATTGCTTGGTTTATAAGTCTCCCTACACCACCTCAGTGGTCTCATTAAAGGGAATCTGTCACCAGATCGTTTGCTACTTAATCTGAGTGCAACATACTGTAGAGACAGAGACCCTGATTCCAGCCATGTGTCACTTACTGGGCTATTTGGTGTAGTGTTATTATTATTTATTATTATAGTACCATTTATTCCATGGCACTTTACATGTGAAAAAGGTGTATACATAGAAAAAATAATTACAATAATCTTGAACACAATGTGACGGCGACTGGTACAGGAGGAGAGAGGACCCTGCCCGCGAGGGCTCACAATCTACAAGGGATGGGTGAGGATACAGAAGGTCAGGGTAGAGCTGGTCGTGCAGCGGTATGGTGGAGTGAGGGCTACTGCAGGTTGTAGGCTTGTCAGAAGAGGTAGGTCTTCAGGTTCCTTTTGAAGGCTTCCATGGTAGGCGAGAGTCTGATATGTTGGGGTAGAGAGTTCCAGAGTAGGAGGGATGCACAGGAGGAATCTTGCATGCAATTGTGGGAAGAAGAGATAAGAGGGGAGTAGAGAAGGAGATCTTGTGAGGATCGGAGGTTGCATGCAGGCCAGTACCAGGAGACTAGGTCACAAATGTAAGGAGGAGACAGGTTGTGGATGGTTTTGTATACCAAGGTTAGGGTTTTGAACTGGAGTCTCTGGGCAATGGGGAGCCAGTGAAGAGATTGACAGAGGGGAGAAGCCGGGGACTAGTGGGGTGACAGGTGGATTAGTCGGCCAGCACAGTTTAGGATGGATTGGAGGGGTGCGAGAGTTGTAGAAAGGAGGCCACAAAGCAGAAGGTTGCAGTAGTTGAGGCGGGAGATGATGAGGGCGTGCACTAGTGTTTTTGCAGATTCATGGTTGAGGAATGTGAGGATCCGGGAGATATTTTTGCGTTGGAGTCGGCAGGAAGTGAAAAGGGCATGGGGATATGTGGTTTGAAGGAGAGATTAGAGTCCAGGGTTACCCAAAGGCAGCGAGCTTGTGGGACTGGGGAGAGTGGACAGCCATTGAGGTTGATAGATAGGTCAGATGAGGGGGTTGAGTGAGATGGGGGAAAGATGATGAATTCTGTTTTATCCATGTTAAGTTTTAGAAATCTAGCAGAGAAGAAGGATGAAATAGCAGATCAACATTGTGGGATTCTGGTTAGTAGGAAGGAGATATCGGGTCCAGATAGGTAGATCTGTGCGTCATCAGCATAGAGGTGATACTGAAAGCCGTGAGACTATGAGCTGTCCCAGGCCAAAAGGTGTAAATTGAGGTGTAAATTCATATTCATGAGCCACACAACTGATTGGCAGCTTTCTCCCTATGCACAGTGTACATAGAAAGCAGCCAATCAGTGGTGTGGGCAGGGTTATAAAGAGTTCTGCATTCAGAGAACTGGTAGATCTGAAGCAGAAAAAATAATGCTATTCTCAAAATGACAGCAAGGAGACCAGTAAGTGACACAACACTAGAATCAGGGTCTCTGCCCCTATATTATGCTGCTCTCAGATGGTGTAGCAAAAAACCTAGCGACAGATTCCTTTGAAGGTTGTAAGGTGATTACACGCGTGTCCTGGTGCTGAGTTGCTGCATAAGTCAGATTTATCTCGGAATTGAAATGCACTCTAAAATGTGTCAATTTCACAATATAGCAGATCCAATGATGTTACAGTATCAGAAATGACTCTTATTTATTATCTATAGGTAACTCACCCCCTGCCCTGGTTCCAAAGAGGCGCCTACATGGCAAGGGACCTGAGAAGGCTGAATGACTTTTATCAAGTTCCTTTACGGAGACCAAGTGATGTCTTTAATGTTATGATTAATGAAGGTTAGTATTTCCTGTGTCTGAGAAGGAATAGGAGGGTAGGATGGCCGTGTGGTGCAAAATAGGGACTGCAAAACCACCATTTACCCATATACTTCTATCCTATGTATCATGTAACATCACCTTTCCTGGGTGAGGACTATGCTATAAGTGTGGTGAGCCGGCAGCATGTGAACGCTATACTCACCTAAACATTGTTACAGAGCAAGGACCCCTTCATGGCAGCGATGTCCCCCAATAGCAGTGGCCCCGTTCAGCAGGATAATGCCTTTACCACTCTGCAAAAACTACTCAGGAACATTTTGAAGAACCTGTCAAAAAGCCAAAGAATAAATGTTAGTTCCGTTCTTGGACACAGTTCAGGTCTTTGAATTATTTGGACTTTATTTATTATTATCCTAAGTCATATTGCACGACTCGTTAAAGGGTTGATTGTGACTTGTAGGATTGCTGCTTCCAATAGGTGGCGCTATAGAGTTCAAGTCCTCTTTTTCTCTGAAGAGGCAATTTGCATATTGGCCTTTACAGGGAGCCTTTCAGCCATGCGGTTTGTGACTGCTGCTCAGATGTCACATCCAGAGTTCCTCGAGGAGGTCTCCAGGAAGTTGTGGATGCGGATCTGCTCTGAGGTTGCTGTTACATTGTGTGCTATAGTATTCTTTCCATTAGCTTCTGATAACTGTACTTTTTGTTCCATTATATTACTTGGTAAAGGACAAGGAACACAGATCTAGTTATTTATTCTTCCACTGTGGGGTAAACTACAGATGTGGCATATCGCACATAGCACAGTGAGAAAAGTCCACACCTACAGTGGTGGCCAAAAGTATTGGCACCCCTGCAATTCTGTCAGATAATACTCAGTTTCTTCCTGAAAATGATTGCAATCACAAATTCTTTGGTATTATTATCTTCATTTAATTTATCTTCAATGAAAAAACACAAAAAGAATTGTCCTAAAGCCAAATTGGATATAATTCCACACCAAACCTAAAAAAGGGGGTGGACAAAAGTATTGGCACTGTTTGAAAAATCATGTGATGCTTCTCTAATTCGTGTAATTAACAGCACCTGTAACTTACCTGTGGCACCTAACAGGTGTTGGCAATAACTAAATCACACTTGCAGCCAGTTAACATGGATTAAAGTTGACTCAACCTCTGTCCTGTGTCCTTGTGTGTACCACATTGAGCATGGAGAAAAGAAAGAAGGCCAAAGAACTGTCTGAGGACTTGAGAAACCAAATTGTGAGGAAGCATGAGCAATCTCAAGGCTACAAGTCCATCTCCAAAGACCTGAATGTTCCTGTGTCTTCCGTGCGCAGTGTCATCAAGAAGTTTAAAGCCCATGGCACTGTGGCTAACCTCCCTAGATGTGGACGGAAAAGAAAAATTGACGAGAGATTTCAACGCAAGATTGTGCGGATGGTGGATAAAGAACCTCGACTAACATCCAAACAAGTTCAAGCTGCCCTGCAGTCCGAAGGTACAACAGTGTCAACCCGTACTATCCGTCGGGTTCTGAATGAAAAGGGACTGTATGGTAGGATACCTAGGAAGACCCCACTTCTTACCCCGAGACATAAAAAAGCCAGGCTGGAGTTTGCCAAAACTTACCTAAGAAAGCCTAAAACGTTTTGGAAGAATGTTCTCTGGTCAGATGAGACAAAAGTAGAGCTTTTTGGGAAAAAGCATCAACAGAGTGTACAGGAAGAAAAAAGAGGCATTCAAAAGAAAAGAACACGGTCCCTACAGTCAAACATGGCAGAGGTTCCCTGATGTTTTGGGGTTGCTTTGCTGCCTCTGGCACTGGACTGCTTGACCGAGTGCATGGCATTATGAAGTCTGAAGACTACCAACAAATTTTGCAGCATAATGTAGGGCCCAGTGTGAGAAAGCTGGGTCTCCCTCAGAGGTCATGGGTCTTCCAGCAGGACAATGACCCAAAACACACTTCCAAAAGCACTATAAAATGGTTTTAGAGAAAGCACTGGAGACTTCTAAGTTGGCCAGCAATGAGTCCAGACCTGAATCCCATAGAACACCTGTGGAGAGATCTCAAAATGGCAGTTTGGAGAAGGCACCCTTCAAATATCAGGGACCTGGAGCAGTTTGCCAAAGAAGAATGGTCTACAATTCCAGCAGAGCATTGTAAGAAACTCATTGATGGTTACCGGAAGCGGTTGTTCACAGTTATTTTGGCTAAAGGTTGTGCAACGAAGTATTAGGCTGAGGGTGCCAATACTTTTGTCTGGCCCATTTTTGGAGTTTTGTGTGAAATGATCAATGATTTGATTTTTGCTTCATTCTCTTTTGTGTTTTTTCCTTGCAAGCAAATTAAATGAAGATAATAATACCAAAGAATTTGTGATTGCAATCATTTTCAGGAAGAAACTGAGTATTATCTGACAGAATTGCAGGGGTGCCAATACTTTTGGCCACCACTGTAGCTTGACATGTTTAGTGGCTTTTGATGTGTTACGTGTCCATTTACAGTTTCTGCATCAGGATATTTTTCGGCATCATGGTGTAGTTACCATGTCATGATTTAGATTAGATAATAATACATCTGTATTAAATTGCAACACCAAGAAGGAAAAATTATGGAATTAATTACATCGTATGATCGATAGACATGTTAATGATATGCAAATGCTGAAAAATTGTATGCTTGTCATAGAATCATAGAATGGTAGAGTTGGAAGGGACCTCCTGGGTCATCTGGTCCAACCCCCTGCTCAAAGCAGGATTCACTAGATCATCTCAGACAGATGTCTGTCCAGCCTCTGTTTGAAGATGTCCATTGAAGGGGAACTCACCACCTCTCGTGGCAGCCTGTTCCACTCATTAATCACCCTAACTGTCAAAAAGTTTTTTCTAATATCTAATCTGTGTCTCCTCCCATTTAGTTTCATCCCATTGCTTCTAGTCTTTCCTTGTGCAAATGAGAATAAAGATGATCCTTCTACAATGTGACAGCCCTTGACATATTTGTAGACAGCTATTAAGTCTCCTCTCAGTCTTCTTTTTTGCAAGCTAAACATTCCCAAATCCTGCAACCGTTCCTCATAGGACATGGTTTGCAGACCAGTCACCATTCTGGTCGCTCTTCTCTGAACTTGCTCCAGTTTGTCTATGTCTTTTTTAAAATGTGGTGCCCAAAACTGTACACAATATTCCAGATGAGGTCTGACCAAAGAGGAGTAAAGACCGATAATGACTTCACGTGATCTAGACTGTATGCTTCTGTTAATACATCCCAGAATTGTATTTGCCTTTTTTGCTGCTGCATCACACTGTTGACTCATGTTCAGTCTATGATCTATTAGTATACCTAAGTCTTTTTCACATGTACTGTTGCTTAGCTCTATTCCTCCCATTCTGTATATGCTTTTTTCATTTTTATTGCCCAGATGAAGTACTTTGCATTTTTCCCTGTTAAAAACCATTCTGTTGGTTGCTGCCCACTGCTCCAGTTTATTTAGGTCTTTTTGAATCCTCTCTCTCTCTTCTCTAGTATTAGCTATCCCTCCTAGCTTTGTGTCATCAGCAAATTTAATCAGTTTACCCTCAATTCCTTCATCTAAATCATTGATAAAGATGTTGAACAATACAGGTCCCAGGACGGAGCCCTGTGGTACCCCACTTGAGACATTCATCCAGCTGGATGTGAAGCCATTTACAACCACCCTTTGAGTCCGATCACTAAGCCAGTTATGAATCCACCTAACAGTTGCCTGGTCCATTGCATACTTGGTCATTTTTTCAATAAGGATGATGTGAGATACTTTGTCAAATGCTTTGCTGAAGTCAAGATATACTATATCTACAGCATTTCCCTGATCCACCCAGTCAGTGATTCTGTCATAGAAGGAAATTAAGTTAGTCTGACATGACTTGTTAGTTACAAACCCATGCTGACTCTGGTTAATCACTTCATTCTTATCCATGTACTTACATACATGTTGTTTAATAATTTGTTCAAAGATCTTTCCTGGTATAGAAGTCAGACTCACCGGCCTATAGTTCCCTGGGTCCACCTTCTTCCCCTTTTTGAAGATAGGAACAACATTTGCTCTTCTCCAGTCTTCTGGGACTTCTCCTGTTCTCCAAGAATTTTCAAAGATTATGGAGAGTGGTTCTAAAATTTCTTCTACAATCTCCTTCAGTACTCTGGGGTGTAATTCATCTGGACCTGGAGACTTGAACTCATTTATGTTAGCTAAATATTCCCTCACAATCTTTCTGTTTACTGATAACTTGGATTCCTCTATTCCTTTAAAAGGACAGTGAAGATCAGTTGATGTTACATTTTCTTTCTGAGAGAAAACAGATGCAAAATAGGAATTAAAAAGTTCGGCCTTCTCAACATCCTCTCTTACCATTTCTCCATTTTCATCCTGTAAAAATCCTATAGCATCTTTGACTTCTCTTTTACTTTTGACATACCCCCAAAATTCTTTTTTATTGCTTTTGACATCTCTTGCAAGCCTTAATTCATTGTCAGCTTTAGCTAACCTGATACGTGCCCTGCAGGATCTGCAGACTGCATTATAATCTTCTTTAGATATGCCTCCCTCTTTCCATTTAATAAACATTTCTTTCTTTCTTTTTAGCATGTGTTTAAGTTCTGTGTTCATCCATCCTGGTTTCCTTAAATGCTTCCCATTCTTCCTACTTTTCGGGATTGTTAACGATTGTGCTTTGAGAATCTCATTTTTAAAAATTTCCCATCCTTCCTGGACATTTTTGTTCTTAAGGACATCCAGCCATTGGATCCCTCCTATTCTCTTTCTGAGTCTCTTAAAATCTGCCTTTCTAAAATCTAACCTTGAAGTTTGAGTCTTCACATGTCTTCCTCCTCTAGTTATCCAAAATTCTATAATAGCATGATCGCTGCCTCCTAGGGTCCCAGCCACCTTTACCTCCTCAACCATTTCCTCCCTATTTATAAGGATTAGATCCAAAGTAGCAGATCCCCTTGTTTTCTCCCCTACCTTTTGGAAGATAAAGTTGTCAGCAAGAGAGGATAAGAATTTGCTTGACCTGTTAGTTTTACTTGAGAGAGATTCCCAACAAATGTCTGGATAGTTGAAATCTCCCATGACCACTACGTCATATTTTTTGGAGAACTTGGTCATTTGATACATAAAGAGTTCATCCATATCTTCAGCTTGCCCAGGTGGCCTGTAGTAAATGCCTACAATGGTGTCCTTTCCGTTGTTCTCTCCTTGTATTCTTACCCAAACAGTTTCCACAGAACTCCCAGTCTCTGAAGCTTCAATCTCTGTGCAGATATACGCTTTTCTAACATACAATGCAACACCTCCTCCTCGTTTATCAAGTCTGTTTCTTGCAAATAAGTTGTATCCTTTTAGCCTTTTATTCCAATCATGTGTATCGTCCCACCAAGTTTCAGTGATTCCAATGACATCATATTCCTTTTCCTGCATTAGTAGTTCCAATTCTCCTTGTTTGTTGCCCATGCTTTGTGCATTTGTATAAAAACATTTTAGTTTGTGATTGATTTCTCTTCCTCCCATATTTTTATTATTTAGATTTTTTTGTCTTTGTTCTTCTTTTCCACTTCCAGTAGCAGAGATCTCAATAGTATTTGTCAGCTGTATGGCTTTTTCTGGCCTTTTGCTTCCCTTCCCACATTGTTCTAGTTTAAAGCTCTTCTGATGAGTGTAGCAAGGCGACTTCCAAATACATGTTTTCCAGTCTTCGTAAGGTGCACCCCATCTCTAGCAAGTAGTCCATCGTATAGGTAATTCATTCCGTGATCCAGAAATCCAAATCCTTGTTGACGGCACCATCGACGTAGCCAGTTGTTCACCTGTAGAATCTTATTCCACCTCATTGTTCCATGGCCATCCACTGGGAGGATGGATGAGAAGACCACCTGCGCTCCCAATTCTTTCACTTTCTTGCCTAAGTCTTCAAAGTCACTGCAGATGGTTTCCAGGTCCTTTCTTGCGGTGTCATTTGTCCCCACATGTATTAGCAGGAATGGGTAGTGATCTGTAGGTCTGAAGAGTCTTGATATCCTGTCAGACACATCTTTAATTTTTGCTCCTGGAAGACAGCACATTTCTCTTGAGGTTATGTCTGGTCTGCAGATAGCGGCCTCTGTTCCTCTTAACAGGGAATCCCCCATGACCACCACTCTCCGTTTTTTCTTCACAACATTCTTCTTTCTCCATCCAGGAGGATTCTGAGGGCTTACAAGGTTATTCATTGCTGGCAAAGTCTTATCTTGCTGTATTTCTTCATGGTTCTCCTGTGTGAGAGCCTGGTACTGGTTCCTGAGCAGTATGGGTGCTGACTGCCTCTCGATCCTCCTGCTTCTGTGGGTCACATGCTTCCATTCCTCTGTTTCGTCAGGTGCAGTTCGAATTTCTTCTCTTTCTGAATCATGAAGAGATAATTCTGCTCTGTCTAACTCTTCACCTTCCTTAATGATTTTCAAGGTAGTTAACCTCTCTTCTAGATTTCGCAACTTTTCCTCCAACAGGGACACAAGCTTGCATTTCTGGCATGTGAAGTCTGGCTTTTCCACTGGCAAGTCTGTGAACATGTAGCAGGATATGCAGCTCACCAAATGGCTCCTGGACTCTTCCATGTTCTTATTGTTAATGTTCTGAAAACAGTGAAAAAAGCTTAAAAAAAAAGCTTCAAAATGCGCGCGCCGGTAGGCGCGCGGTTTACCGATGTCCTCTTTTCAGCTCCAACAGCCAAAATCCAGTGTTCTTTGAGCTCGCGGAGACTCTTCACTTACCCCAAAATGCAGTGGGAATATGCAAATTATCTCCTCAGGACTCCTCCCCTGGTTTACCGATGTCCTCTTTTCAGCTCCAACAGCCAAAATCCAGTGTTCTTTGAGCTCGCGGAGACTCTTCACTTACCCCAAAATGCAGTGGGAATATGCAAATTATCTCCTCAGGACTCCTCCCCTGGTTTACCGATGTCCTCTTTTCAGCTCCAACAGCCAAAATCCAGTGTTCTTTGAGCTCGCGGAGACTCTTCACTTACCCCAAAATGCAGTGGGAATATGCAAATTATCTCCTCAGGACTCCTCCCCTGGTTTACCGATGTCCTCTTTTCAGCTCCAACAGCCAAAATCCAGTGTTCTTTGAGCTCGCGGAGACTCTTCACTTACCCCAAAATGCAGTGGGAATATGCAAATTATCTCCTCAGGACTCCTCCCCTGGTTTACCGATGTCCTCTTTTCAGCTCCAACAGCCAAAATCCAGTGTTCTTTGAGCTCGCGGAGACTCTTCACTTACCCCAAAATGCAGTGGGAATATGCAAATTATCTCCTCAGGACTCCTCCCCTGGTTTACCGATGTCCTCTTTTCAGCTCCAACAGCCAAAATCCAGTGTTCTTTGAGCTCGCGGAGACTCTTCACTTACCCCAAAATGCAGTGGGAATATGCAAATTATCTCCTCAGGACTCCTCCCCTGGTTTACCGATGTCCTCTTTTCAGCTCCAACAGCCAAAATCCAGTGTTCTTTGAGCTCGCGGAGACTCTTCACTTACCCCAAAATGCAGTGGGAATATGCAAATTATCTCCTCAGGACTCCTCCCCTGGTTTACCGATGTCCTCTTTTCAGCTCCAACAGCCAAAATCCAGTGTTCTTTGAGCTCGCGGAGACTCTTCACTTACCCCAAAATGCAGTGGGAATATGCAAATTATCTCCTCAGGACTCCTCCCCTGGTTTACCGATGTCCTCTTTTCAGCTCCAACAGCCAAAATCCAGTGTTCTTTGAGCTCGCGGAGACTCTTCACTTACCCCAAAATGCAGTGGGAATATGCAAATTATCTCCTCAGGACTCCTCCCCTGGTTTACCGATGTCCTCTTTTCAGCTCCAACAGCCAAAATCCAGTGTTCTTTGAGCTCGCGGAGACTCTTCACTTACCCCAAAATGCAGTGGGAATATGCAAATTATCTCCTCAGGACTCCTCCCCTGGTTTACCGATGTCCTCTTTTCAGCTCCAACAGCCAAAATCCAGTGTTCTTTGAGCTCGCGGAGACTCTTCACTTACCCCAAAATGCAGTGGGAATATGCAAATTATCTCCTCAGGACTCCTCCCCTGGTTTACCGATGTCCTCTTTTCAGCTCCAACAGCCAAAATCCAGTGTTCTTTGAGCTCGCGGAGACTCTTCACTTACCCCAAAATGCAGTGGGAATATGCAAATTATCTCCTCAGGACTCCTCCCCTGGTTTACCGATGTCCTCTTTTCAGCTCCAACAGCCAAAATCCAGTGTTCTTTGAGCTCGCGGAGACTCTTCACTTACCCCAAAATGCAGTGGGAATATGCAAATTATCTCCTCAGGACTCCTCCCCTGGTTTGTTGGTCTAAGCGTGCTACCATGTCTAGCAGCATCTCCAGACTTGTCTCCCATTGAGTGCATTTGTGAGGTCATTGGCCGACATTTACATGGGGAGCTGCCAGCAGCGGATCTTGATGATTTGCCAAAGTGACAGAACATTCCTTAAACAACCAATAATAAGCTAATTGAAAGCAGACAAAGCATACAAGTGTAGGGATTTCTGTGCATGGCTCTTTCATAGTCCATATTGAATAAATTGAGAGGTTTTAAATCATTTGTTTCCATTTTTTTTCATCGTTTGCATATCATTGACATGTCAATCCATCCTGTGATTTCCATAATGGTTTCATTGTTCCAGAGTTTCATTGTTGCATCTATGGAAACTGGAAACAAATTTATAATGAGCCAAATCTTGCAATACATTATTTCCTCCCTTCTTAAAAAAATGGACCAATTTTTTTTAGAATTGTTAAATCTTTGAATAGTCTGAAAATTAAGCATTTGTTTTTAATCCATTTTCATGCATTCAGTGTTCTTAGAGAGGTTTACTGGTCTAAAATTACAAGTCTGCAGTCACTCTATGTGACTGCAGACTAGTGAATAGTAACATCGCATGCACTGCGCACTGTAAGGATTCTCCGGTGCCGACACAGAGCGAGCAGTCGCTCCTAGCCACATATTGCGACTACACTGTTTCTGGCCTTGTTCAATGCAAGTATGCTAAGCGAGGCTTCCACGTCTAGTCGGAATGTGGACGGGGATGTGCGTAACGCATACTTGGAGTGACATGACTGCTGTTCCCGGCACTGAAACCGTTGAATCCTCATATAGCGCTGTGCACACAATGTGGGGATTCCCAGGTCTGCAGTCACATAAGCTACAATATCTGCAGTCACTTAAGACCGGACAACCACTTTAATATTATGGTCTCTTGTGAATTGTTTTATCTCTCTTATTTACCTGTGATTTCTTCTTCCAGGATGAAGACATTACACAACCAGAGAGCTAGGCCCGGATTGGCAATGTTCTAAAGCGGGCAGATGCCCGGTGGCTCAAGTACTACAGAGTGGGCTGGTAGCCCTTTAAAAGTCTCACCAAAGGCCCGGTGTGCGCGGGCGGCCGCGTGCCCTTTCACTTCTACACACTGGCAAGGGCCGCTGCGGCCCCTGTGAGAGCGTGCGCGCCGTGGCTGCGGCCCTGTCAGTCAGTGAGTGCGTGAGTGCGTCATTTGTCAGTGTGTGCAAGAAAGAGAGCGTGCGGCCTCGCGCGCACAATGGGCCTTCAACCAAAGGTTTAAAAGGGCCACCGCGGCGCGCACAAGCATGTACCAGCGTCAGACCACCATTTTTATGGTTCCGAATCCTGCTTCAATCACCAGCCCCAGCCAGGGATCCACTCTTCTCCACACCTAACGATGGACCCTCTTAAGCTTTTCATCCTACCCCCTTCTCAGGGATCTGAGTGAGTCCCAATATGGAAAGTTTTATGTATATACAGCAGTTGCAGTATCACCTGTAGACTGTATATAGACTACTGTATATACAATATATAGGTGATAAGGTGACTGCTGTGTATACAATATATATATGTGATACTGTGACTGCTGTATATATATTACATAGCTGATACTGTGATTATATACAGTAGTCCCAGTATCACCTATATATTATATATATTTAGCAGTCGCAGTATCACCTGTATATTGTATATACAGCAGTCGTAGTATCACCTGTATAATGTATATAGACAGCTGTGTATAAGTTATGGATGTGATACTGCAACTGCTGTTTACATTATATAGGTGATACTGCTGTATACACTGTGTGCAGACTTATTAGGCAAATGAGTATTTTGATCACATGATACTTTTTATACATGTTGTCCTACTCCAAGCTGCATAGGCTTGAGAGACAACTACCAATTAAGTAAATCTGGTGATGTGCATCTCTGTAATGAGGAGGGGTGTTGACTAATGACATCAACACCCTATATAAGGTGTGCTTAATTATTAGGAAACTTCATTTCCTTTGGCAAAATGGGTCAGAAGAGAGAGTTGACGGGCTCTGAAAAGTCCAAAATTGTAAGATGTCTTGCAGAGGGATGCAGCAGTCTTGAAATTTCCAAACTTTTGAAGCGTGATCACCGAACAATCAAGCGTTTCATGGCAAATAGCCAACAGGGTCGCAAGAAGCGTGTTGGCCAAAAAAGGCGCAAAATAACTGCCCATGAATTGAGGAAAATCAAGCGTGAAGCTGCCAAGATGCCATTCGCCACCAGTTTTGCCATATTTCAGAGCTGCAACGTTACTGGAGTATCAAAAAGCACAAGGTGTGCGATTCCTCAAGGTAAGGAAGGCTGAAAGACGACCACCTTTGAACAAGAAACATAAGATAAAAAGTCAAGCATGGGCCAAGAAATATCTTCAGACTGATTTTTCAAAGGTTTTATGGACTGATGAAATGAGAGTAACTCTTGATGGGCCAGATGGATGGGCCAGAGGCTGGATCAGTAAAGGGCAGAGAGCTCCACTCCGACTCAGACCCAAGCAAGGTGGAGGTGGGGTACTGGTATGGGCTGGTATCATCAAAGATGAACTTGTGGGACCTTTTCGGGTTGAGGATGGAGTGAAGCTCAACTCCCAGACCTACTGCCAGTTTCTGGAAGACAACTTCTTCAAGCAGTGGTACAGGAAGAAGTCGGTATCGTTCAAAAAAAACATGATTTTCATGCAGGACAATGCTCCATCACATGCATCCAACTACTCCACAGCGTGGCTGGCCAGTAAAGGTCTAAAAGAAGAAAAAATAATGACATGGTCCCCTTGTTCACCTGATCTGAACCCCATAGAGAACCACTTTCCAGTTTTTAATTTATTAAAAAAGTTTAAAATATCCAATAAATTTCATTCCACTTCACGATTGTGTCCCACTTGTTGTTGATTCTTCCAAATAAAAATATAATTTTATATCTTTATGTTTGAAGCCAGAAATGTGGCAAAAGGTAGAAAAGTTCAAGGGGGCCAAATACTTTCTCAAGGCACTGTATAGTGTACAGGTGTTTAAATAGTATGGTGCTGTGTATATAGTGTGGAATCCACACTATATACACAGCACACCGCTCCACTGTATATTACCTAACACAGTATATATTGTGGAGCTATGCATGTCGTGCATACTTCCGCTGTCCTGTATACATGAAACATTGCCACATGGGCTAATAAAGTGTCCTCCATTTATTTCACAATTAATCGGAGTGCTGCATATATATATCTATATATATAATCGTCTTATCCCATCTGTCTGTCCTGGAAATCCCGCGTCGCTCATTGGTCCGGCAGCGGCCAATCAGCGCCGCGGGATTTCTGAAAAAAGATGGCGGCCGTTAGCGGCTCATCTGCGGGACGGAGATGCAGCCGGGAGATGACCGGCGTGAGGTGCTCATCTCCCGGCCGGTAGCAGCAGAAGGACCGCCGGCGCCGCTGACCTCCATGCGGAAGGGAGGACCGGGGAGCGGCGATGCGGGTCGGGATACTTCTGCTGCGAGCAGTCACTCATCTCTCGGCTTCTCGCAGCGGAAGTAGCCGCACAGGCAGCGGCACTCCCCGGTCCTCACCAATACGATTCCGCTCCCCGGTCCTTACAATACGATTCGATGATTGGTCGCGGTCTTCGGCCGCGACCAATCACTGATGTTGCCGCAAAAGTTAAACACCGCTGTGCTGATTGGTCACGGACGCTGCCCGCGACCAATCACCGATTTGGGCGCCACATTTAAATAGCGGCCGCAACCAATCACCGATCTTGCAGACACATTTAAACACCGCTGTGCTGATTGGTCGCGGACGCTATTTAAATGTGGCGCCCAAATCCATGATTGGTCGCGGGCAGCGTCGACGACCAATCAGCACAGTGGTGTTTAAATGTGGCGCCAAGATCGGTGATTGGTCGTGCCCGCTATTTAAATTTGGCGCCCAAATCGGTGATTGGTCGCGAACAATCGGCGACTTTGAACACAAATGTCCGGTCCTTAGTAACACCATGTGGCTACTGTCGGGAGATCAGCGGCTAGCGTGTCAAGGGAGGACCGGGGAGCGGCGCTGCGGGTCGGGATACTTCTGCTGCGAGCAATCGCTCATCTCCCGGCTTCTCGGAGCGGAAGTAGCCGCACAGGCAGCCCCTCCCCGGTCCTCACTAATACAATTCGCTGATTGGTCGCGCCCTCCTGCCGCGCCAATCAGAGATTTTAACGCTAAATTCAAACACGATGTCTGCTCCTTAGTAACACGGCGCGCGCGATTTTTAACCCGCTTCTATGATTGGTCGCAGACGCCGCCCGCGACCAATCACAGATTTTCGCGCCAAATTTAAACACGCTCTCCGGCCAATTACCGCAACATTTCAAATAGCTACGCCACCTTCGGGAGCTAGCAGGGCTAACTCCGCCCATGTGGTCATATGACTCACAAACTGCTCATAACGTACTGAGCAGGTTTTCTCAGTCACACTGTGCGAGGGACTTCAGTCACACTGTGCGAGGGACTTCAGTCACACTGTGCGAGGGACTTCAGTCACACTGTGCGAGGGACTTCAGTCACACTGTGCGAGGGACTTCAGTCAGGTTTACTGAACACGTTCTGCCAGTGACATCGCACTGTAGAGATACTTCTTTACGCTTCCTGTTTTATAATGGGTCGTAAGCGAAAATACGCCACGGAGGAAGACAGAAAAGCAGCAGAAGCAGCAAGAAAACGACAACGTCGAGAGCAACAGACACCACAACATACTGCCGCCAGACAAGCCCAGGATGCGGAATCTCACCAAAAACGCAGGGAACAGTAGACACCGCAACACACTGCCGCCAGACAAGCCCAGGATGCGGAATCTCAAAAAAAAAATGCAGAGAACAGGAGACACCGCAACACACTGCTGCCAGACAAGCCCAGGATGCGGAATCTCACAAAAAACGCCAGGAACAGGAGACACCGCAACACACTGCCGCCAGACAAGCCAAGGATGCGGAATCTCAAAAAAAAGGAAGAGAACAGGAGACACCGCAACACACTGCCGCCAGACAAGCCCAGGATGCGGAATCTCACAAAAAACGCCGGGAACAGGAGACACCGCAACACACTGCCGCCAGACAAGCCCAGGATGCGGAAGCTCAACAAAAACGCCGGGAACAGGAGACACTGCAGCACACTGCCGCCAGACAAGCCCAGGATGCGGAAGCTCACCAAAAACGCCGGGAACAGGAGACACTGCAACACACTGCCGCCAGACAAGCCCAGGATGCGG
This sequence comes from Phyllobates terribilis, assembly GCF_046119375.1. Taxonomy (NCBI): domain Eukaryota; kingdom Metazoa; phylum Chordata; class Amphibia; order Anura; family Dendrobatidae; genus Phyllobates; species Phyllobates terribilis. The sequence goes on from NW_027363741.1 coordinate 168,943, forward strand.
AATCTCAAGAAAAACGCCGGGAACAGGAGACACCGCAACACACTGCCGCCAGACAAGCCAAGGATGCAGAATATCGCCAAAAAAGCCGGGAACAGGAGACACCGCAACACACTGCCGGCAGACAAGCCCAGGATGCGGAAGCTCACAGAAAACTTCAGAAGCAGGAGACAACACCACACACTGACGCCAGACAAGCCCAGGATGCGGAAGCTCACAGAAAAATTTGGCAACAGGAGACACCACGACACACTGCCGGCAGACAAGCCCAGGATGCGGAATCTCACAGAAAACGTCGGGAACAGGAGACACCACAACACACTGTCGCCAGACAAGCCCAGGATGCCGAATGTCACCAAAAATGCCGGGAACAAGAGACACCACAACACACTGCCGCCAGACAAGCCCAGGATGCGGAATCTCACAGACAACGTCGGGAACGGGAAACACCGCAACACAATTCAGCTAGACAGGAACACGATGCGGAATCCCATAGACAATGTCGGCTGAATGAATCTCCAGAATCCAGGACAAACCAAGAACAACACAATCGACAAATTTATCAAAAACGAATGCTCTACCAACTAAGGCAAACCCAGCAGAACATTCAACAACTTGCACGTTACGTAACAGACAATGAAACTATAATTATTCAACACTACTGTGGGAAGATGAATATAGTTTGTTCAAAATGCGACTCTCTGAATTTCATCGAGGAAAAACCATCTGATAATCAGTTTACTCAACGCTGCCAAAAAGGAAAAGTGATGCTACCAAGATGTCACTACTCAGATCTGTTTGAGCAGTTGATGAAAGGAACGCTTGAACACAGTAGAAATTTTATGGAAAATATCAGAAGTATCCACAGTTCTCATGCGTTTGCTTCATTTGGTGCCAACATTGCACCGCCCCCTGGATTCGGACCGTATTGTTTTAAAATTCATGGCCGGATCTACCACCGCACTGGAACACTTCACCCAGAACTAGGACAACCACCAACATTTGCACAATTATACATCTTTGATCCAAATGAGGCTACAGAACAAAGGATGAACCAAAAAGAAAATGAAAAGGGTAATGCATAACTAATGAACCTAATTGCCATACATCGACAAACAATCAGCCCATTTGCTGCTGCATATCGCATGCTAAAAGACGTTGAAGCTGAGGAGGAACAGAGAGCTATACAAAATGGGACGGAAATGCCTTCTATTATCATGGCCATTAAACAAGAACGTCAACAAGATCCCCGATGTTACAACAAACCACGTGTAAGTGAGGTCGCAGTTGTTTTTCAAAACGATGATGGAGAGCCTCCTTTTCAAAGAGATATATTAGTCCATCTTAAGCCAGACAAAAACAACCCTTTCGTTCCTAAAACACAACGTATTAGCATTTTGCACAGCAACCTTGATGCTCTTCTGTATCCGCTATTCTTTCCAAGCGGTGATCAAGGGTGGCATGAAAACCTACACCAGCAAGGAACTTCAAGAAGAATTACACAACTACAGTACTACAGTTTTCTTCTGTCTGTGCGAAATTACTTCAATCCTATTTTAAACTGTGGGAAAATGACACAACAGTACTTAGTCGACGCATGCGTTAAAATTGAAGCTAATCGGCTCAATTTCATACGAATGAACCAAAAACAACTTAAAGTTGAAGACTACTGCGTTCTTCAAGAACATTTGCAAAAACAATCCATTCAAAAAGGAATTACAATTGGAAAAACAGTAATTCTCCCATCGTCCTTTGAAGGTAGCCCCCGCAACATGCAACAGCGTTATCAAGATGGAATGGCAATAGTAACAAAGTATGGAAGACCTGACATTTTTTTAACAATGACCTGTAATCCTAAATGGCCGGAAATTACCGAAAATCTACAACCCTGGCAGCAAGTTGAACACAGGCCGGACTTAGTTGCACGCGTATTTCGACTAAAACTCAGCAGCCTTTTTAAAGACATCAAAAATGGGCTTTTTGGAACAGTCGTAGCAATGGTACACGTCATAGAGTTTCAGAAACGAGGTCTCCCACATGCGCAAATACTAATTATTTTAGACGCGGATTCCAAGTTTCGCGCGGAGGACGAAATTGACAACATAGTGTGGGCTGAAATTCCTAACCAAGAAAAGTATCCTGAATTGTATAATATTGTAATCTGTAATATGGTTCATGGCCCATGCGGTGTAGCAAATCCAAAAAGTCCATGCATGGAAAACGGAAAGTGTACAAAAGGGTTTCCAAAGCAGTTGAAACAGCACACTGTTAAAGATTTGGACGGCTACCCATCCTACCGGAGACAACTGATTGATAACATTGTACACAACAAAAGATTATAAATAACTCATGGATAGTTCCATACAACCCGTACTTATTAAAACGCTACAACTGTCACATCAAAGTTGAAATCTGCGCTTCAATAAAAAGTGTTAAATATCTTTTCAAGTACACCTACAAGGGGCATGACAAAGCTAACGTCGAAATACAACAAAAAACAGTCAATTCCGATAAATCATCACAGTTCGTTGACTCAAGATATGTCAGTGCTCCAGAAGCTGCTTGGAGAATATTTGCGTTTCCAATGCATTCACAGTCCCATGCCATTATACGTTTAGCTATTCATTTACCAAATCAACAGCAGCTTTATTTCTTTGAAAATGCTCAAGTCGAAGATGTCTCAAAAAATGTAAGCACAACGTCAACATTAATGGAATGGTTTTTGCTGAACCAACGTGACGAAAACGCAAGGCAGTATTTGTATCGAGAGATTCCAGAGCATTACGTTTGGAATAAAACTTGGAAGCCAAGACAACGAGGACTTTGCAGAATAATTGGACGCATGTATACTGTTAGTGTCAAGGATCAAGAAAGATATTGCCTTCGGCTGTTACTACTGCATGTCAAAGGAGCTAGAAGTTACGAAGATTTGAAAACAGTTAATGGAGTATTGCACGATACATTTAAAGCTGCAGCTTTGGCTTTAGGACTTCTATTGGATGATACTATGTGGACACTTACTTTAGAAGACGTAGTTACCCTACATATGCCTAAGAAACTTTGTGAATTGTTTGCCTACATTTGTGTCTTTGGACCGCCTACAAATCCGGCTCAACTTTGGACAAATTTCAAAGAACATATAATTGAAGATTACGTCTTCACAACAAAAGTGGAAATTGTCAAAATTGCGAATCTTATGCCATGCAAGATGTCCAAAATGTCCTACTACTGCATGGAAAAACGTTTTCAGACTTTATTTTGCCACAGCCTGCAAGTCAAGTTGCACAAATTCAAGAGTATGACGAAGCTTATGAATTATTGTTGGCAACAGAGAAGAAAAACTCCTTAAATCAACAACAACGGATTGCATATGACACTATTGTGAGCGCTGTAGAAAACCAAGCCGATCCAACGCCAAAATGTTTCTTTATTGACGGTCTTGGAGGCAGAGGTAAAACATACCTCTATGAAGTTTTAATGCATCACGTTAGAGGGTTGGGAAAAGTCGTATTGCCATCGGCTACAACAGGTATTGCAGCAAACCTTTTAAGAGGAGGTCGCACTATGCATTCACTCTTTGGGATACCAGTTCCAGTCAATGAAATCTCCGTTTCCAGAATCAAACAAGACACATTTGCAGGAAAACAGTTAAACAGTGCAAATCTTTTGATACTTGATGAGTGCACCATGGCACCCAAATATGCTTTGAGCTTAATTGACAGACTTCTGCGTGAAGTTATGACTACAAATATTGCAGAAAAAAATGAAATTCCTTTTGGAGGTAAAGTTTTTGTCCTTGGCGGAGATTTTAGGCAATGCCTTCCAGTTGTACCAAATGGAACAAGAACAAATATTATCGAGTCAACCTTAAAAATGTCAGACCTTTGGAAAGAGTTTAATAAACTCCAACTAATTAACAACATACGATCTTCTGACCCAGAGTACAGCAATTGGCTTCTTAAACTTGGTAATGGTGAACTTAGCAATGAATATAACCTTGGAGAAGACATTATTGAAATACCAGAAGACATGTTGTGCACTGACTGCATCGCAAGTGATGTTTTTGGACAACGCGTTGAAATAGATGTGAACGACCAAAGCAGTGTTGAGAGGGCCTCTTCCTATGCAATTCTCTGTCCCAAGAACGATGACGTAGCTCTGCTAAATTCCCGTGTGATGGATAGAATGCCTGGAGAGTATAAATTGTACAAAAGTGATGATTCAGTGGATGTCGACAATGAAGATGAACGCGAGCATTATCCAGTTGAATTTTTAAATAGTGTTACGACATCAGGAATGCCATCCCACAGACTACAACTTAAAGTTGGAGCAATCGTAATGTTGCTGCGGAATCTAAATACAAGAAATGGTCTATGTAATGGAACTCGCCTTATTGTTACTGGACTCCATTCCCACATAATTCAAGCAACAGTGATCACTGGATCTGCAAAAGGAGACAAAGTGTTCATTCCACACATTGATTTATGTCCTTCAGACACCGGTCTTCCATTTAGGCTTCGACGTCGACAGTTTCCAGTAAAACCAGCATTTGCCATGACAATAAACAAGTCACAAGGTCAAACTCTACACCGTGTTGGCATATATTTACCGGAGCCCGTTTTTGGTCATGGACAACTCTATGTTGCATTTTCAAGAGTTAAAATGAGATCCAATGTCAAGGTGCAAGTTTTGGATACCCATTTACAAGGAAAGTTGCTTACAGATAGTCCAAAAGTATTCACCAAAAATGTTGTGTACAAAAATATTTTAGGTTGATATTGTTAAGAAATATATTCTAGGGTCGTACTTCTTTTGTCCGATGATTTATTGTAAAATATTGTTACATATTCATGGAATAGTTTATATATTTTGATCATCTGTTTAATAATTTGTTCAGTTGTATTAAGTTCTATAACCAATAATAGTTAATAATAAAGTATTATTTTGTGTATTCATAGTATTATTCTTAAATCTTCATAGCCGCATCTGCAGCATGTGCTACTAAAGTGAATGCAGATTTGTGCCTCTCCACGCACTTAGTCCCGGCGTGGAAAGCAGCGAATCTACAGACAGCAGCTAATCACAGCAGTATCTGAGAGCGCGTGCTGTGCCTCCGATCCTGCGAGGAGCTGCTGAAAACAGGACACACAGCGCTGGAGCAGAGAAAGGAAACAAGGGGAGGATTAGGGTTTAGTTATTTAACTGTGCTGTGGAGATGGGAGACTGAGTAGGTCATACAAAACCAGGATAAGGAGGCCATACAAGCTAAGATGAGGAAGGCGTACAATCCAAAATAAGTCAGCCATACAAAACAAGATTAGAGGAATGACGGAGCCATACAAACCACATTGACAGACCGCGCTGTGGATGCTGGATGCAACACGATGTGGGATAACCCCGGCCACAGCCCGTCATTCACTGTGGTGCGCGGAACAGCAGACCCCTGGCTGCAGCCGCAAATAGTCGCGATGTAAACGGAAGCAAGATCCGGCTGCAGGCGGGAGAATTACGTGCTGGCTGTGCGTCGTCAGCGATGTGGTCACAAGCAGGATTCACAACATGACGTAATGACAAAATTCATTAGGGGCACCGAGGGGATACATTGTGAAGTGTAACGGGTCTGGGAGGTGGAACCTCTGAGCAACTATACAAGGGGGCAGTCCTTGTAAGGAAGCGGGTGGCTCCCAGGGAAGACGGGCAGGTAGTCACGGCAAGTGACAGGGACAGTCTCTGGGTAGAAGGGCAGGTAGTCACGGCAAGTGACAGGGACAGTCTCTGGGTAGAAGGGCAGGTAGTCACGGCAAGTGACAGGGACAGTCTCTGGGTAGAAGGACAGCAGGCTGGTGGCTGGTGAGCGCTCCCAGGTGAGCGGGCGAGAGTCTCTGGACAGGCAGGTGGTCACGGCAAGTGACGGCAGAACCTCCAGGTAGACTAGCAGACAGGTAGCGGGTGGACGCTCCCAGGTGAGCGGGCAAGAATCTCTGGACAGGCAGGTGGTAACGGCAAGTGACGGCAGAGCCTCCAGGTAGGCTAGCAGGCAGGTAGCAGGTGAGCGCTCCCAGGTGAGCGGGCAGGCTGGTCCATAGACAGACTGATAGGTGTCGGAGGGCAGACCGTCGGACCGCAGGCTTGCAAGCAGGTAAGCGGATATCAGGCAGGTATCAAGCAGGAATCTGGCAGGTAACAGGCAGGAATCTGGCAGGTGACTGGCAGGTAACAAGCAGGAATCTGGCAGGTGACTGGCAGGTAACTGGTAACGGGGACCTGAGGGCTGAAGCAGAGTGAAGGCTTTGCAACAACATTGCTCGGGCACCTCCATTTTGGAGGAGGTGCCTTATATATGGAAGGTCCTCCGGCAATTGGCCGGGGACTCCTTAGGACGGCGCGCGCGGTCCCTTTAAGAGAGGGGGAGCGCGCGCGCGCGCGCTCCCTAAGCACACTGCCGGGGAAGGAGCGCGTGCCGGAAGCAGCGGGGAGAGAAGCGCTGGAGGACGTCGCGCCAGGAGCGGGGAGGTGAGAGGGACGGCGTCTCTGCCTAGTACGGGGCAGAGATGCCGATGCTACATGAAGTTAATTAAAAGTAGTGCACAACCCATTTAAACACTGCTTCGCTGCTTAGTCACGCCCGGTCAGCCGCATGCATATTCTAGAATACCCGATGCATTAGAATCGGGCCACCATCTAGTATATATATATTAGCCCATGTGGCAATGTTTCGGATCCACAACAGAACATTTCTCTGCTATGGAACTGAAATGTTGTTACATGGGCTAATAAAGAGTCCACTTCTTAAATGGAATCTGTCACCCCCTGGGACGTTTTTTAGCTATTAATACGGGCATACAGGTGATAGAATGGTTATAATAGTCCTACCTGTATGCCTCATATCGGCGGTCTTGTTGTGGAGAAATCATCTTATTTCTTTATGGTAATGATTTCTTCCAGGCTCTGCGGGGTGTGATGCCTGGAAGAAAACTCTGCCTCCGGTGTCTTCATTTGCGTGTCACCTCTCCCATTAGCGTCACAGGACCCTGTGACCTGTACTCTGCCCATTGAATGACAGAAAAGGTGCGTATAATCACACTATTGCAGCGGCGGGATTCCTGGGCCACCAATACACATCACAGGACCCCGTGACGCTGATGGGAGAGGGATGGTAAGGCAAATAAAAACCGGAGGCAGAGTTTTCTTCCAGGCACCGTGCGCCCCTGAACCTGGAAGAAATCATTACCATAAAGAAATAAAAGATGATTTCTCCACAACAAGACCACAGATATGAGCGTACAGGTAGAATGGTGATAATAGTCCTATCACTTGTATGCTCGTATTAATAGCTTAAAAACTTCCCAAGGGGTGACAGATTCCTTTGATTTAGTGCTGCACATGTTCTGTATATATACACACCACACAGTACCACTTGTCCTGTCCTGTCTATATACACACACCGCACAGTACCACTCCTCCTGTCCTGTATACATACACACCGCACAGTACCACTTGTCCTGTCCTGTCTATATACACACACCGCACAGTACCACTCCTCCTGTCCTGTATACATACACACCGCACAGTACCACTTGTCCTGTCCTGTATATATACACACACCGCACAGTACCACTCCTCCTGTCCTGTATACAGTGCCTACAAGTAATATTCAACCCCCTGCAGATTTAGCTGGTTTGATAAGATGCAAATAAGTTAGAGCCTTCAAACTGCAAACGAGAGTAGGTTTTATTTACAGAAGCATAAATCTTACAAACCTAAAAGTTATGTTGCTCAGTTGAATTTTATTAAATTTTAAACATAAAAGTGTGGGTCAATTATTATACAACCCCTATGTTTAATATTTTGTGGAATAACCCTTGTTTGCAATTACAGCTAATAATCGTCTTTTATAAGACTTGATCAGGCCGGCACAGGTCTGTGGAGTTATCTTGGCCCACTCCTCCATGCAGATCTTCTCCAAGTTATCTAGGTTCTTTGGGTGTCTCATGTGGACTTTATTCTTGAGCTCCTTCCACAAGTTTTCAATTGGGTTAAGGTCAGGAGACTGACTAGGCCACTCCAACACCTTGACTTTTTCCCTCTTGAACCAGGCCTTGGTTTTCTTGGCTGTGTGCTTTGGGTCGTTGTCTTGTTGGAAGATGAAATTAAGACCCATCTTAAGATCCTTGATGGAGGAGCGGAGGTTCTTGGCCAAAATCTCCAGGTAGGCCGTGCTATCCATCTTCCCATGGATGCGGACCAGATGGCCAGGCCCCTTGGCAGAGAAACAGCCCCACAGCATGATGCTGCCACCACCATGCTTGACTGTAGGGATGGTATTCTTGGGGTCATATGCAGTGCCATCCAGTCTCCAAACGTCAAGTGTGTGGTTGGCACCAAAGATCTCGATCTTGGTCTCATCAGACCATAGAACCTTGAACCAGTCTGTCTCAGAGTCCTCCAAGTGATCATGAGCAAACTGTAGACGAGCCTTGACATGACGCTTTGAAAGTAAAGGTACCTTACGGACTCGTCTGGAACGGAGACCATTGCGGTGGAGTACGTTACTTATGGTATTGACTGAAACCAATGTCCCCAGTGCCATGAGATCTTCCCGGAGCTCCTTCCTTGTTGTCCTTGGGTTAGCCTTGACTCTTCGGACAAGCCTGGCCTCGGCATGGGAGGACACTTTCAAAGGCTGTCCTGGCCGTGGAAGGCTAACAGTAGTTCCATAAGCCTTCCACTTACGGATGATGCTCCCAACAGTGGAGACAGGTAGGCCCAACTCCTTGGAAAGGGTTTTGTACCCCTTGCCAGCCTTGTGACCCTCCACGATCTTGTCTCTGATGGCCTTGGAATGCTCCTTTGTCTTTCCCATGTTGACCATGTCTGAGTGCTGTTCACAAGTTTGGGGAGGGTCTTAAATAGTCAGAAAAGGCTGGCAAAAAAGATCTTTAATCCACACATGTGAAGCTCATTATTCTTGGTGCCTGAACTACTTCTTAATACTTTTGGGGGACCAAACAGAATTCTTGTGGTTTGAGGGGTTGAATAATAAATGACACTCTGAATTAACTTTTAACGTTTTTTTTAAAAAAAAAAAAAAAAAAATTGCTGCAGTGCATTTCCCACTTCCAGGCTGATCTACAGTACAAATGTCACAATGCCAAGTTAATTCCGCATGTGTCAACCAGCTAAATCTGCAGGGGGTTGAATACTACTTGTAGGCACTGTACATACACACCGCACAGTACCACTTGTCCTATCCTGTATATATACACACCGCACAGTACCACTTGTCCTGTCCTGTATATATACACACACCGCACAGTACCACTTGTCCTGTCCTGTCTATATACACACACTGTACAGTACCACTCCTCCTGTCCTGTATACATACACTCCGCACAGTAGCACTTGTCCTGTCCTGTATATATATATATATATATATATATATATATATATATATATATACACATATGCATATACACACACACACATATACATACATACACACACTACCGTTCAAAAGTTTGGGGTCACCCAGACAATTTTGTGTTTTCCATGAAAACTCATACTTATATTTATCAAATGAGTTGCAAAATGAATAGAAAATATAGTCCAGACATTGACAAGGTTAGAAATAATAATTTTTATTTGAAAGAATAATTTTCTCCTTCAAACTTAGCTTTCGTCACAGAATGCTCCTTTGCAGCAATTGCAGCATTGCAGACCTTTGCAATTCTAGCTGTTAATTTGCTGAGGTAATCTTGAGAAATTTCCCCCTATGCTTCCTGAAGCCCCTCCCACAAGTTGGATTGGCTTGATGGGCACTTTTTGCGCACCATACAGTCAAGCTGCTCCCACAACAGCTGAATGGGGTTGAGATCTGGTGACTGCGCTGGCCACTCCATTACAGATAGAATACCAGCTGCCTGCTTCTTCCCTAAATAGTTCATGCATAATTTGGAGGTGTGCTTTGGGTCATTGTCCGGTTGTAGGATGAAATAGGCTCCAATCAAGCCCTGTCCACAGGGTATGGCATGGCGTTGCAAATGGAGTGATAGCCTTCCTACTCAAAATCCCATTTACCTTGTACAAATCTCCCACTTTACCAGCACCAAAGCAACCCCAGACCATCACATTACCTCCACCATGCTTGACAGATGGCGTTAGGCACTCATCCAGCATCTTTTCAGTTGTTCTGCGTCTCACAAATGTTCTTCTGTGTGATCCAAACACCTCAAACTTTGATTCGTCTGTCCATAAAACTTTTTTCCAATCTTCCTCTGTCCAATGTCTGTGTTCTTTTGCCCATATTAATCTTTTCCTTTTATTAGCCAGTCTCAGATATGGCTTTTTCTTTGCCACTTTGCCCTGAAGGCCATCATCCCGGAGTCGCCTCTTCACTGTAGACGTGGATACTGGCGTTTTGCGTGTACTATTTAATGAAGCTGCCAGTTGAGGAGCTGTGAGGCGTCGATTTCTCAAACTAGAGACTCTAATGTCCTTGTCTTGTTGCTCAGTTGTGCAGCGGGGCCTCCCACTTTTCTTTCTACTCTGGTTAGAGCCTGTTTGTGCTCTCCTCTGAAGGGAGTAGTACACACCGTTGTAGGAAATCTTCAGTTTCTTGGCAATTTCTCGCATGGAATAGCCTTCATTTCTAAGAACAAGAATAGACTGTCGAGTTTCACATGAAAGTTCTCTTTTTCTGGCCATTTTTAAAGATTCATAGAACAAACAAATGTAATGCTCCAGATTCTCAACTAGCTCAAAGGAAGGTCAATTTTATAGCTTCTCAAATCAGCCAAACCGTTTTCAGCTGGGCTAACATACTTGTGCAAGGGTTTTCTAGGGTTTTCTAAACATCCATTAGCCTTCTTACACAGTTAGCAAACACAATGTACCATTAAAACACTTCAGTGGTGATTTTTGGAAATGGGCCTCTATACTCCTATGTAGATATTGCAATAAAAACAAGACGTTTGCAGCTAGAATAGTCATTTACCACATTAACCATGTATAGAGTGTATTTCTGACTCATTTAATGTTATTAGCTTCATTGAAAAAAAATTAGCTTCTTTCAAAAATAATGAAATTTCTAAATGACCCCAAACTTTTGAACGGTAGTGTGTGTATATATATATATATATATATACATATATATATATATATATATACACACACACACACACACCGCACAGTACCACTTGTCCTGTCCTGTGTATATACACACACCGCACAGTACCACTTCTCCTGTCCAGTATATATACACATTGCACAGTACCACTTCTCCTGTCCTGTATACAGTGGGTTCGAAAAGTATTCAGACCCCTTTCCATTTTTCACTTTTTGTTTCATTGCAGCCATTTGGTAAATTCTAAAAAAGTTCATTTTTTTCTCATTAAAGTACACTCTGCACCCCATCTTGACTGAAAAAAAAACAGAAATGTAGAAATTTTTGCAAATTTATTAAAGAAAAACTGAAATATCACAGTCATAAGTATTCAGACCCTTTGCTCAGACACTCATATTTAAGTCACATGCTGTCCATTTCCTTGTGATCCTCCTTCAGATAGTTCTACTCCTTCACTAGAGTCCAGCTGTCTATATATGACCTCACAGATCACAGTGCATGTCAGACCCTTTTGAGCTCATGATTCTCATTTGAACTGCCCAAGGAGCTCAGAGACAGAATTGTGGCAAGGCAGGGATTTGGCCAAGGTTACAGAATTTCTGCATTACTCAAGGTTCCTAAGAGCACAGTGGCTTCCATAATATTTAAATGGAAGAAGTTTGGGACCACCAGAAGACTTCATAGACCTGGTCATCCAGCCAAACTGAGCAATCGGGGGAGAAGAGCCTTGGTGAGAGATGTAAAGAAGAACCCCAAGATCACTGTGGCTGAGCTCCAGAGATGCAGTAGGGAGATGGGAGAAAGTTCCACAAAGTCAACTATCACTGCAGCCCTCCACCAGTCAGGTCTTTATGGCAGAGTGGCTTGATGGAAGCCTCTCCTCAGTGCAAGACATATGAAAGGCCTCATATAGTTTGCTCAAAAACACATGAAGGACTCCCAGACTATGAGAAATAAGATTGGTCTGATGAGACGAAGATAGAATTATCATCAAAAGTTCTAAGCGGTATGTGTGGAGAAAACCAGGCACTGCTCACCACCTGCCCAATATAATCCCAACAGTGAAACGTGGTGGCAGCATCATGCTATGGGGGTGTTTTTCAGCTGCAGGGACAGGACGACTGGTTGCAATTGAAGGAAACATGAATGCGACCAAGTACAGAGATATCTTGGATGAAAACCTCTTTCAGAGTGCTCTGGACCTCAGACATGGCCGAAGGTTCACCTTCCAACAAGACAATGACCCAGCTAAAATAACAAAGGAGTGGCTTCAGAACAATTCTGTGACCATTTTTGACTGGCCCAGCCAGAGCCCTGACCTAAACCCAATTGACCATCTCTGGAGAGACCTGAAAATGGTTGTCCACCAACGTTCACCATCCAACCTGACGGAACTGGAGAGGATCTGTAAGGAAGAATGGCAGAGGATCCCCAAATCCAGGTGTGAAAGTAGGCATTAGACCTACCGGTAATAGGGATTCCAGGAGTCCCTCCTGACAGCACCATCAGGAGCTCGTCCTTCATATCCTTGATAGGGACAGGAAACACACAAGAGGTTAAAAGGCCCCTCCCTCCACCCTCACTCCAGTGATTTTCCAAGTACCACACCAGGAAGGATGCAACTCTATTTTATTTGCCTTTCAACAATCTATGTTAATTTCACATAGCCGTTTAGGAATATTTAGGGAGGGAATATAATGGGTGCTGTCATGAGGGACTCCTGGAAACCCTATTACCGGTAGGTCTAATGCCTACTTTCCAGGACGTCCCTCCTGACAGCACCATCAGGAGAATACCAGAGTATACATTTTAGGGGGGGGACCACTGCCTGGAGGACCTTCCTTTCCGAAGGCCATCTTTTGGCCTGATAGAATGTCCAATTTATAATGTTTACAGAAGGTGTTCAGATTTGTTCAAGTTTCCGATCTGCAGATTTGGTCCACAGATGCCCCTGCTCTTTCTGCCCATGATGCGGACATAGCCCTGGTAGAATGGGCTCTAATATTTTCTGGAGGGGACTTCCCCTCGGCTAAATAGGCTAGACTAATTACTGATCTGACCCATCTTGCTAATGTAGATTTTGTTGCTTTTTTCCCCCTATTTTTTCCCCCAAACTGTATAAATAGGTTGGAATCTATGCGCCAGTCCTTTGTGACTTCTAGGTAGTGTAGAACTACTCTCCTGACATCAAGTGAGTGGAAAGTTAGTTCTTGATCATTCTTATAGTCCTGACAAAAAAGGGTAGAACTACCTCCTGATTCATATGGAAAGGGGTAACAGCTTTTGGCAAAAAAGCTGGGTCTAACCTAAGGATAATACAATCCTCTAGGCATTTCAAGTATGGGTCTCTGATTGAGAATGCTTGAATTTCCCCTATCCTTCTCGCTGTGGTTATTGTGACTAGGAACACTGTCTTAAGTGAGAAGAATTTTATGTTTGATTCTATGAGAGGCTCCAAAGGCTTGTTGCATAGGCTCTTTAGGGCCATATTCAAGTTCCATGGTGGGATATGGGTTTTAATTCTTGGTCTTAACCTTGTTGTAGCCTTAACAAATCTTTCTACCCATGGATGGTGAGCTAGTGGGTAATCCATGAAAGCACTCAATGCAGCAATTTGTACTTTTAATGTGCTGGGCCTTAGACCTTTTTCAAACCCTGTCTGCAAGAATTCTAATATTTTGGGGAAGTCTGGAACGGAACTCTCAGATGCTGGTTGGTACTGCAAACAGAATCTCTTCCAGATTTTTGTATAGATGGCCGATGTTACAGGTTTCCTACTATTTGCATGGTTGAGATTACTGCGTCTGATAGGCCTCTAGATCTGAGGATCGGCCTTTCAGGGTCCATCCCGAAAGCTGGAGAAATTTCACATCGGGATGGAATATCAGGCCCTGAAACAGCAAGTCCTGCCTCTCCGGAAGGATTATTGGATCCTCCAGGGACATTTTCTTCAGTAAGGGAACCAACTTCTCTTGGGCCAGAAAGGGAGGATTATTATCACCCTGGCTCGGTCTTCCTGAATCTTCTTTAGCACCCACGGTATCAAGGGTATAGGAGGGAATGCATATGCTAGATTCATGTTCCATCTTTGAGATAACGCATCTATCCCTTCTGGTCTGTCTTCTGGATTGAGGGAGAAGAATTTTTCTGCCTTTGCGTTTTTCCGAGTGGCAAAAAGATCCCATTGGAGAATGCCCCATCGACGTGTTACCTGACGAAACACCTCCCAATTCAACTCCCATTCTGACTGTAGAACAGTTTCTCGACTGAGGAAGTCTGTGGGTATGTGCACACGATGCAGAAATGAAGCAGAAAATTTCTGCATTATTTCTGCATCTCCCTGGCAGAAAAAACGCATGCAGATTGTGCATGCGTTTTTCCTGCGGAATACTTGCGGATTCACATGCGTTTCCGCATGTGGATTGACAAGCGCATTCCAGGCGATTTTTGCATCACCTGGAAAGTGCTTGACAACTAGGTCACACTATATAAATCCATGCAGCCGACATGGATTTATATAGTGTGACCCGAGAAAGTGTATATACTTACCTCCGATGGCCCGCGCTGTCCTGCTCAATCCATTCTCCCTCGCCGGCAACTTTGAATTGAAAGACCTGCCGACGTCAGCATCACGTGACCCGTCACATGACTCTGACGTCAGCGCAGGTCCTACAACTCACTGCAAGTGCCGGGAACCAAGAAGGAGCGGTGCGCGGGCCGACAGAAGGTAAGAATACATTTATTTTTTATTTTATTCTTTTTTTACAGCTTTTTTAATGGTACCTGGGTGTGGATGAGACTCTCCTCTGCTCCACACCCGGGTACCATCCGCACATTAGAATGCGTCAATTACGCAAGTACAGATGCAGTCTTGCGGAATTGGCGCGTTCTAATGCAAGTCAATGGCGGCAAAAACGCTGCGTTTCCGCAAAATTAATTGACATGATGCAGATTTTTGAGCGCAGCGTTTCCGCTGCGGAAAAATCCGCATCATGGGCACAGCACATGCAGATTTCAATTGGGGAACATTGCTGCCCTTCTACCATGCGTTTTTAATGCGTTTCCGCTGCGTTTACGCAACTGCAAAAATGCCGCGGAAACGCATTAAATACGCATCGTCTGAACTCAGCCTGTTACTGTATTTTGAGAGCCTTTTAGATGTACTGCAGATATTGAAAGGACCGAACTTTCTGTCCACTGGAAGATTTTGCCCGCCAAGGATTGTAGAAGGTAGTGACGAGGACCTCCCTGATGTTTGAGGAAAGCCACTGATGTCATGTGGTCTGTTAATACTCTGACATGTTGACCTTTTAGATGTTTTTGACACTTTAACGCCTCCCAGACGGCCTGAAGCTCTCTTAGATTTGATGATCTGGGATGATCCTGCGTCCGCCAGGTACCTTGTAGGTATTGACCGTTTACGTGAGCCCCCCAGCCTCTGCTGCTCGCATCGATAGTGAGAGTCACGAATGGGGTTAATTTCCACATGACTCCTTCCTGTAGGTTGGCCTTGGAGGTCCACCAAGTCAATGATCTTTTGGTTACCTTTGATAAGGAAACCTTTTTGTCCAGATTTCCCATTTTCCGATTCCAGGTTGATAGAATTTGTTGTTGCAATTGTCTTGAATAGAATTGGCTCCACCTGACTCCCGGTATGGAAGCTGTCATGAGACCCAGGATTTTCATACATTCCCGAATCGTAACTTTCATGTTCCTCATGAATTTCTTGATCTTGACCCTGAGCTCTGTCTGTTTCTTTTCCGGCAGAAAAGACATTTGTTGTTCTGAGTCTAGTAGGATTCCCAAAAAAATCTTTCTTCTTTCTGGTACAAGATGTGATTTTTCCCAGTTTATAATCCATCCTAAATTTTTCAGGGTCAGGATGGTAGATGTTAGGTTGGTTTTTAGCTGCTGTGGAGAGTCTGCCAATACCAGGAAGTCGTCTAGATATTGAATGATTAATATTCCTTGTTCCCTGAGGAACGCCATAACTTCAGCCATCAGTTTGGTAAAGATATGTCGAGCTGAAGATAGGCCAAACGGAAGACAAGTAAACTGGTAGTGTAGAATGGTGTCTCCTTTTAGAGCAAACAGTAGAAATTTTTGACTGTGACGGTGAATTGGGACATGATAATAGGCCTCTTTGAGATCTATTGTACACATCACCATGTTGTGTCCGATTAAGGGAATTGTCGACCTGATTGATTCCATTTTGAATTTTTTGTAAACGACTGATTTGTTTAGAGATTTCAGATTTATTATGGTGCAATAATCGCCCCCGGGTTTCTTTATTGAAAAAAGACTCGAGTAAAAGCCCAGGAACTGTTCTGCTTCTGGTACTGGTATTACTGCTCCCGATTTTATCAGCTTCCTCACGTCTGTTAGCAGCCTTTTGGAGACCTGAGCGGAATGGGTTGTTGTCAGGTGAAACCTTTCCTGCGGAATCTGTCCGAATTCTATCTTGTAGCCCTGTGCGATAGACTGAAGAATCCATGGGCTGTTGGTAATCTTCATCCAAGCTCCGTGGAAAAATTGGAGTCTTCCTCCCACTGTCCTGGCGTCATCTTCTACGTGTGTTAGCACTTGTAGAGGGAAGGGGATTCCTCGAGATACCTCCCTTCTGGTAGCTCCATCTACCTGACTTCCCTTTTCCGCAATATTCTGGCTTTTGCTGGTAACGAGGTTTCCGAAAGGAGGACACCTTCTTAGGTGTCTCCTCCGGAAATCCCTTTTTTTTCATCTGAGGCCTTCTCCAGTATTTCATCCAATACTGGACCAAGCACCCGGAGGCCTGAAAAGGGAATGGCACATAATTTACTTTTAGAATGACTGTCACCTGACCAGGTTTTTAGCCATATTGCTCTTCTGGATGTAGTAGAAAGGGCCCCATTCCGAGCAGCAAATCTTATTGATTCTGCCGAGGCATCTGCGACGAACCCTGTTGCCATCTTAAGTAGCGGAATGGAGTAGAGGATCTCCTCTCTGGATGTCTTCCTCCTCAGGTGGTCTTCCAGTTGTTCCAGCCATATACTCATGGATGCGATATTGGCTTTTATTATTGCTGCAGATGTTTCCCAGGTCTTTTTAAGGAGACTGTCTGCTTTCCTATCCATTGCATCCTTTAAAGATGATGAATCCTCAAACTGGATGGATGTTTTTTTCGCTACCCTGGCAATCGGAATATCAATTTTTGGGGTTTCCTCCCATAATTTTATATCTTCTGGTTCGAATGGTAGGCGAGTTCTGAAGCTTCTGGGAATTACTAGCTTCTTCTCTGCGTCCTCCCACTCTTCCAGGATCATTGCCTTAATGTGATTATTTACGGGAAAAACCTTATTCCTGCGGGTTCTCAACCCCCCAAACATCTCATCCTGCACTGATGACGGTTGATAAGTGTCTTCTATTTGCATAGTGTTTCTTACTGCGGTTAACAGTGTATCGGTATCTTCCCAGGAGAAGAGATTTTTTTTCTTCTCTTCTGGAGGGTTAATGATAGAGTCTTCCCTGTCCTGATCGGGGGCAGAAAAATCCGACAATTCTTCTTCCCCAGAACTGGACTCCAGCTCCTGACGTGGCCTCTTGAGACGGGGCGCACCCTGAGGAGCTTGGGGGGTGACTAAGTCTGTGACAGTACTCTGCAATTCCTCTCTTACTATGGGTTTTAAGTCTGACATGAAGGAGGAATGTAATTCTTTGACAATTTTTGCAATACAGGTAGAGCATAACTGTTTCCCGTATGTGTCCGGTAGTTTCTTGTTACAGATGGCGCATCTCCTTTTCTTAGGAGCTGATGTTATCGAGTCTTTTTTAGGTGTCTCCTTGTCCTAAAAAGACAAGGAGCACAAGACTTTTACTACCGTATAACAATGGTAATGAAGTGAGAAGAGGGGAAGTACCCAGTAAATTTACTTGGACTTAAGGTTCAGTCTGAGTGTCAGAACGACCAGTGGTTTGATCTGCCATTGCTGGTGTGCTGGTTGACTGATAACCTTAGTCCCATCCCCCCTTAAATAGACCCTCTCACCTGTCTTCCATCTGAATAGTCAGAAAAAAGGGCGTTTCTCCTTTCATTTTTAGTTTGGCGCCATTTTTTTCAAATTTTCCGGAAGTGCGTTCCACTATGAAACGCACGTCGGTTACTAGAGGTTCGCGTATTGCTCCCTCTGTAACCGGAAGTGCAGTCTCCACCATCTTGCGCACGCCGGAGTATGCAGGGCTGCAGCTGCTGGAACCAAGAGCCCCCTTTGCGGGGAGACTGTTTCACTCCCATCGGAAAAAAAAGGCTGAGGGACCCCTGGTTTCAGTGGAATGTCGGCCTCCGGACCCTGGAAGGAGGGAAGGGAGGAGTGCGAGGACCCCGGCCTGATCCTCCTGCGCCCGGCTTCAGGAACTCCTGCTCCCGGTATGTAATCCTCTTCTGTGTCCGTCCCTGATAGGGACAGGAAAAACACTGGAGTGAGGGTGGAGGGAGGGGCCTTTTAACCTCTTGTGTGTTTCCTGTCCCTATCAAGGATATGAAGGACGACCTCCTGATGGTGCTGTCAGGAGGGACGTTCTGGAAAAACTTGTTGCATCATTCCCAAGAAGACTCATAGCTGTACTAGCTGAAAAGGGTGCTCCTACTCAATACTGAGCAAAGGGTCTAAATACTTATGACCATGGGGCAGGTGGTGAGCAGTGCCTGGTTTTCTCCACACATATCGCTTAGATGGTCCCAAACTTCTTCCATTTAAAAATTATGGAGGCCACTGTGCACTTAGGAACCTTGAGTAATGCAGAAATTCTGTAACCTTGGCCAAATCTGTGCCTTGCCACAATTCTGTCTCTGAGCTCCTTGGGCAGTTCCTTTTGAGCTCATGATTCTCATTTGGTCTGACATGCACTGTGATCTGTGAAGTCTTATATAGACAGCTGGACTCCAGTGAAGGAGTAGAACCATCTGAAGGAGGATCACAAGGAAATGGACAGCATGTGACTTAAATATGAGTGTCTGAATACTTATGACTATGTGATATTTCAGTTTTTCTTTTTAATAAATTGAAAAAAAATTAAGCTGGGGTGCAGAGTGTACTTTAATGAGAAAAAAAATGAACTTTTTAGAATTTACCAAATTGCTGCAATGAAACAAAGAGTGAAAATTTTAAAGGGGTCTGAATACTTTCCGTACCCACTGAATATACACACCGCACAGTACCACTCCTCCTGTCCACATACGCCGCACAGTACCACTCCTCCTGTCCTGTATACATAGAATGCACAGTACCACTCCTCCTGTCCTGTATACATACACCACACAGTACCACTCCTCCTGTCCTGTATACATACACCACACAGTACCACTCCTCCTCTCCTGTATACATACACCACACAGTACCACTCCTCCTGTCCTGTATACATACACCGCAAAGTACCACTCCTCCTGTCCTGTTGTCGGAGAGGCGTCAATATTGGTTTAGTATTTTCAATATTACTATGGCCAAATAAAAATAAATATTGGAAAATTTGTTTAAATTGATTATTCCAAGTAATGCCTTCTCCTCTGGATAGGGGATAACTGTCTAATCGCTGGAGATCCGACTGTTGGAACCCCCATGATCCCGAGAATCGGAGCTCTGTAGAGCACCATGTAAATGGAGCTGTAGTCAATCATATGCACTGTGGCGCCATTCACATGCACCTCTTCAAATAACTCCTTTTAAGAGAGTGAGGGGCACAACAAAGTAAAGCAATAATCGGGGGTAACGAGTGTTAGGGTACGTGCACACGATCATATGTTACAGCATATATGTAGTAGATGGGATTTGTAGAATCACCCGCGGACACGGAGATACGATGCGTCTTTCCAGACCGCAGCATGTCAATTTCTCTTGAGGAGTCGCTAGTCTCCACAAAAGAAATTCTATCAGTGCAATGTATAGGATGCAGTGAATCCGCATGGTTCAATGAACACAAGCGGATTCACCTGCGTGCAGCGCTTTGGATGCAGCATAAAGTATACTGCGTTGAAAGCGCTGCCAATACCGACCGTGTGCACATACCCTTCTAGTGTGTGGGCTGGTGGGGTTTGTGTGGCAGGGCTGCTTTTTTGACCCAGTCCGGCCCTGGATACCTTTATTGACTAACCAGAATCTATATATATAATCGTCTTATCCCGTCTGTATGTCTGTCCAGGAAATCCAGCGTCGCTGATTGGTCCGGCCGCGGCCAATCAGCGACGCGGGATTTGAGAAAAAGATGGCGGCCGTTAGCGACTCATCTGCAGGACGGAGGTCAGCGGCGATGCAGCCGGGAGATGAGGCGGCGCGAGGCGCTCATCTCCCGACGGCAAGTGTGAACGGAGGACCGGGGAGCGGCGCTGCCGGTCGGGATACTTCTGCTGCGAGCAGCCGCTCATCTCCTGGCTTCTCGCAGCGGAAGTAGCCGCACAGGCAGCGCCGCTGCTCGGTCCTCACTAATACGATTCGCTGATTGGTCACGCGCTGCGACCAATCAGCGAGATTGGCGCCAAATTTAAACAAAGCTCTGCTGATTGGTCGCGGCCGCCGGCCGGCCACGACCAATCGGCGAATCAGCGAGATTGGCGCCAACTTTAAACAACGCTCTGCTGATTGGTCGCGGACGCCGGCCGACCGCGACCAATCAGCGAGATTGGCGCCAAATTTAAACAACGCTCTGCTGATTGCGCCCGGTCGGCCGCATACATATTCTAGAATACCCAATGCGTTAGAATCGGGCCACCATATAGTAAATATATATGCAAGCTTTCAGAGCACAGGGGCTGCTTCTTCAGGCAGGATTACAAATTAATGAGACAAATGAAGAAGGCACAACGTTTATATCTATACTGTCCTCACACGATAGCACGGTGTGCAGTGAGACATGTAGCTAAACCCCCTGTCTTCTTTAAGAAAAAGAGGCGGTGAACTTGTAACCTTCTTTTATTGATTGTAGATGGACAGGAAGCTGATGATTACCCATCTAATACACCAATACACTTCTAACATCAGTGCATTGTAACACAGATAGTAACTTACCAACTATGCTAAAACAGGCTGTATGCAAAGAACAAGACAGAGCAACACGTGAGGTGGTTTTGCCTCAGAAGAATGCAGGAAATGGCTGCTGGTATTTTCAGTGTCATAATAAGACCACAATGAATTGCAATAATAACAGAATGCCTCAGGAACCTCCCAGAATACATTGCAAACTGAAACTAAAATGTATACATTAATCGCCAGGAGATGGAGCTGTTACCAAACATTAGGAGCAATAAACATTATTGTAGCAATTTCTCGGATGGGTTTTTTCTGTTTTTGCAGCTTAAGGATGGCTTGTTTCACCTGCATGGAGAGCTCCTTTGACCGCATGTTTACTTCACAGCAAAACCTTCCAAATGCAAGCAACACACCTCAAATCAACTCCAGGCCTTTTATCTGCCTAATTGAGAATGACATAACGAAGGGATTGCCCACACCTGTCCATGAAATAGCCTTGGAGTCAATTGTCCAATTACTTTTGGTCCCTTTAAAAACAGGGTGGCACATGTTAAGGAGCTGAAACTCCTAAACCCTTCATCCAATTTTAATGTGGATACCCTCAAATAAAAGCTGAAAGTCTGAACTTCAACTGCATCTGAATTGTTTTGTTTAAAATTCATTGTGGTAATGTCTAGAACCAAAATGAGAAAAATTTTGTCTCTGTCCAAATATATATGGACCTAACTGTAAGTTTACCACTAAAAGTACAATGTGTCAAAAAAAAAACCAATCTCAATCATTGGGATTTGAAGCGTTCAGAGTTACTACAATATAAAGTGGCAGTGGTCTAAATTGTACAAGTTGGCCTAGTCATGAAGGTGAAACAAGGGTGAAGGGGTTAAAGAACTGATTAGCTCTTCACATCACATGGCTATCATTATCAGAAGGGATAATTTTACCACTTTTAAAATTACATTCATTGGGCAAGAAAAAAGCGAAAAGGACATCGACAGAATGGGAAGAATAGAACCAAGCAACAGCACATGTAAAAAAGACTTGGGTATAATAATAGATCACAGACTGCACATAAGTCAACAGTGTGATGCAGCAGAAATAAAGGCAAACAGTTCTGGGATGTATTAAGAGAAGCATAGAATCTAGATAAAGGGAAGTAATTATCCCCCTCTACTCCTCTATGGTCAGACCTCATCTGAAATACTGTGTCCACTTCTGGGCACCACATTTGAAAAAGACATCGAAAAACTGGAACAAGTTCAGAGAAGATCCACGAGGATATTGAGCGGACTGCAAACTATGTCCAATGAGGAACGGTTAAAGGATCTGAGAATGTTTAGCTTGGAAAAAGAAGGCCAAGAGGAGACTTAATAGCTGTCTACAAATATCTGAAGGGATGGGACAGTGTAGAGGGATCATCTTTATTCTAATTTGCACATGGAAACACGAGAAGCAATGGAATAAAACTGAAAAGGGAGCAGATACAGATTAGATATTAGAAAAAACATTTTGACAGGGTGATCAATGAGTGGAACAGGCTGCCACGAGAGGTGGCGAGTTCGCCTTCAATAGAAGTCTTCAAACAGAGGCTGGACAGACATCTGTCCGGAGATGGTTTATTGAACCTTGCATTGAGCAGGGGGTTGAACACGATGAACCTGGAGGTCACTTACAGCTACGAATCTATGATTCTATTCAATGGCCCCAATTTTGATAGGTTGGGGTATCCTCATTATGAAAAAGCTAAATCTGTATAGTAATATTATGGACCAGGTTATCAATGAGACTTCTGATGCTCTGGCAGAAATCTCTTTAGAATTAGAACAGACATGTAGAGTAGCAGATTTCTTACTGGCAGCTCAAGGTTGTGTGTTCATTCGTGGAGGATTAATGTTGTATCTTTGATAGCTCTGAAGTTGTGATTCAGCATCTCAAGAATGTAAAAGAGCTGGAAGTGATAGCATCCAAAATAGGTTCCCTAGGAGCTCAGTTGATTGAGTTCTTGGTTTCATTCCTCAAAACCTATTGTTGCAATTTGTGTTATTATAATTCTAGACATTGCAAATACACATGAAGATTCGAAATAGAAACAGTCTACTTTTAAGCTTGAAAAAGTAGCTATTGCTTTTAATTTTGTGATTCATAGAGTTGTTTACGTGCAAAACAAAGGTGGGAACTGATGAAAATAATCCGTATAGCTATTATAACAAGTAATATAACATATTGGCAAATGATGGATTATATGTCAGCTTTATAAAGTGATGTTTTGTTTATGCTAAAAGAAACCAATTCTAATCAGGGGCATATCTAAGGGGGTGCAGGTGTGGCATTAAACTTCAGTGCAGCCGGCCAGGGGGCGCCATCGGGCCACCTAAAGTCGCGGTCAGACGTGTCTCTGTCGCCCCCATAGTGGGATTCAGCTATTAGCTTGATGGCCGGCTCAGAGAAGGTGCAACAACGGCTCCCAGCAATCAACTTTACTCACGTCTTTCATGCACAAGAACAATTCAAGCACTGACTTCCCGCACTTCTGGGTCAGGGCGACGTCAGCAGCGTCATCAGGTCATCTGATTATACTGCTGATGACACTCTTCAGCGACACATAGGCGTGAAGAATGTCTGTTGGTGTGGCAAGCGCTCCAATTAAGCTGAAGGAACCAAAGAATTATTGTAATGCTGGGTGAATTTGAGGAGACAGTATGGAGAGAATGTGTGAAGAAACAGTACAGAGAGGAGGGGGGGATGAGTGTGGGATCAGGATAGGAAGGGGGATGCATTGGGATACAGAATGGAGAGCGAGGGGAGAATGTGAGGAAACAGCATAGTGAGCGGGGGTGAGGAATGGGTGTGGAAACACTCCGGGGAGTGAATGTTTGAGGAGCAACGGTGAATGGGTGTGTGGAAATAATGAGGAACGGGGAGGGGGATGTGTGCAGAAATAGTATAAGGAATGGTGGGGGGGGGATGTGTCAGGAGACAGTATAGGAGGAGAAAAGTTTGTGCGGGCACATAATAGAGACTGGGTAATGTGGGGAAAGGGGTAACATGAAGAGACAGTGTGAGGACATACCAAGGAGGAGACAGTACATGTACTGATGGTGGTTCTGGTGTTGTACTGTACTGATGAGGCTTGTGATGCTGTATTTTTGCATACTGCTGGTAGTTATGTTGATGTATTATTGTGCAGTTATTGGTTCTGATCCTGTACACATTGAACAGTCCATAACTTATAAAATTACATGATACATGGCCATATTAATAAAGTGTTGTGCTGTCTGACAAGAGTTACTC
The DNA here is from genome assembly GCF_046119375.1 of Phyllobates terribilis. Lineage (NCBI taxonomy): Eukaryota > Metazoa > Chordata > Amphibia > Anura > Dendrobatidae > Phyllobates > Phyllobates terribilis. The sequence continues at coordinate 193,345 of NW_027363741.1, forward strand.
TGTTTTTATTTGTTTTAGGAAAATTAAAAGGGTTGTTCAAATTTGTGATGAAAGTCTGCAATCACTGACATCAGACCTCTGAATTCTCACCGTGCGCATGTGCACTGCATGCGGTCAGGATTCTCTGGTGCTAGTGGTGAGAGCAGGAAATCTTGAAACCACAGTTATGCGATTTGCATATGACGCGCCCCTGGGCCTGCTGTGTCGCGTAGCGTCTCGCACACGGGGGCTTACCCGGAACCGGATCAGATGAGGGTTGTAGTCCCCGAGTGGCGGGACCCGGTCCGTGCCCAGGGAGTCAAGCTCAGTGTATGGCAGTCTTGATAGATGTTATTTGAGGGTCGACTACGCCACCCGTTGATTTGCAGCTATGGAGCTGCCGCTGCAGGGCAGACCGCTGAGGCCGGTGTAGAATTGTGCAGCGCGATAGTATAACCCCCAACGGGAGGGGTATGGCCTCAGGGCAGCCGACGTGGAAGATAGGGGTAGCAGGAACCACTCAGAGACGGTGCGGTGTAATTCAGGGTCTTTACTGGTAACAACGATAGACCCTCCCGGAGAACTTGCTAGCGATCGGGGCCTGGTCAGTCCTTGAGCAGATAGGATCTCCCCTGGCCAGGCGGAGTTGTAGGCCTTCCCAACTAACTGTACTCTTCTGGCTACCTTGCTAGAGGCGGGTATAAGTAGCCCACGTCCCTGAGTGTACCGTGTGGTGCTCACCCGTATGGCCGGTGACTTGGGGCCTTCTAATGGCTTCCGCTCCACGATGGCGGTGCTGGTCCCACGCTTGTGACCGTGCCTTCGGGTTTCTGGGCCAGAGGACCTGCAATCCCCTGCCGGTCGGTTTCTGCTGCTGGGTAGAGATTAGTCCCCACAGCCTCGGACTCCGGGTCCGGTGATACTCCTCAGTCAGGGCGAGCTCTGCAGCTGCCAGCCCCTGACTCTTTGTAACACTGCTCCCACAGAGCTCCTGTTGTTTCTTCCTATGCTGCTTCTCTGTCTCTACTTCTGCTCTTCTTCTACTCCAGGCTCAGGCCCCAGGACAGGGCCTGCCTGTGGAGCAGAGCCCATAGAGCAGCTCTGCTCCCTGTCTTCTCCTCTCTGAACTCTCTAACTCTGCCACAGCCCCAGGTTTATATAGGGGAAGTTCTTCCCCTCCCAGGACTGGGCAGGAGGTGTGGCATGCATAGGATCCCTGACCAAAGGACCTCCCACCTGCTCTCAGACATAACATTACATTACTGTGGAAACCAGACCCCTGGGGTGCCACATTCCCCCCTAGTGAAATTTAGTACTCCGGGACTAAACATATTTTTGGAAAAACATAACAGAGTACAACCAAAACATTATAATAAAGAGACACATAACGATGGTCACGGCATGTCCGCAACCGGGTGCAGTCTTTGAGGGGAAGCAAGGTGTCCATTTCACCAAAACAGGGAGACGTAACCAGGTAGGGGTCTGTCCTGCCCCAAGTCCTTAACAGTCTTTAGTTCATCCTGGGTTACGCTCCAACTATGTACAGGGTGGCCGCTCTCAGTCCTCGGCCAGTGGGGATAAGTGATGGCTGCTCACAGTCCTCAGCCTGTGGGAATAAGGAATGGCTGCTCACAGTCCTCAGCCTGGTAAGGGATAGGGACACACGGGAAACAGTTCACACTTGTCCCAACGGGGACCATATTTTAATTAGCAGCAGTCCTTGTACCCTAACGGGTAACTATTTACAGTTTCAGTTTATGCTACTTCCCTTCAGCAGCGGTGTCCTCTCCTTGTCTCCTCCTGAGGATAGTCTTCAGACCCGTCCGGGTCCTCTTGTAGGTTCAGGGCATAGTCCCTTATACTCTCATGTGCCCGCTGTTTGCACCCGTAGAATCTAAGCTTGATCTCGGCTGAGGTGCGGGCATCAAAGGTGTCCCTCAGCCGGGTTAGTATCCCTGCGACAGTCTTCCTCCCAGGTGGCCAGGATTTTACTTCCCTTTTGGCTGCCCCGGTTAGTTGGGCCACCAGGATGCTCACTTTTTGCTCTTCTGTGAGGGGGTACACCTGGAAGAGGCTATCCAGCTTTTCTCTAAAGTCATGCAGGGTATGTGACTCCCCTGAGTACTGGGGTAGCCAAGCTGCTCCCGGGATATAGGGCATGGTGAAGGGCATAACTGCAGCAGCGGTGGTGCTGGCGGGGGTTGAGGCAGTGAAGCTCTCCTCCGTATCCGACATCTTCCTCCCCCCTAGTGGACCGTGGCCTACCTTGCGATGATCCTCTTCCGTAGGCCGCGGCTCCGCAGTGGATCGTCAGGGTTGAGGACCTTCCGTCGCGCTTCCCGTGACGTCGGCGTCTGCTGGGCTCCTTCCAGGACCTTACGCAACGTCCGGACGTGAGGCGGGGCTTCAGTTCTCGTGCGCTTTCGGAGTCCACGCCCCTCTTCTTCCCGCGCGGCGTCCTCAAGATGGCGTCCAATGGCGGGAAAACTCCACGGATGGCGGGAAGAAGGCAGAAGATGGCGCCGGATGGCGGGAAACTTCACCAATGGCGGGAAGAAGGCTGAAGATGGCGCCAGATGGCGGGAATCTTCACCACAGGTAAGTTTGAAAAGTCTCTTTTTCCGGCACGCAGTACCCGGTGGTTGCGGGCACATAATCCTGCCGACTACGCCAAAGTTGACGCGCCCCTGGGCCTGCTGTGTCGCGTAGCGTCTCGCACACGGGGGCTTACCCGGAACCGGATCAGATGAGGGTTGTAGTCTCCGAGTGGCGGGACCCGGTCCGTGCCCAGGGAGTCAAGCTCAGTGTATGGCAGTCTTGATAGATGTTATTTGAGGGTCGACTACGCCACCCGTTGATTTGCAGCTATGGAGCTGCCGCTGCAGGGCAGACCGCTGAGGCCGGTGTAGAATTGTGCAGCGCGATAGTATAACCCCCAACGGGAGGGGTATGGCCTCAGGGCAGCCGACGTGGAAGATAGGGGTAGCAGGAACCACTCAGAGACGGTGCGGTGTAATTCAGGGTCTTTACTGGTAACAACGATAGACCCTCCCGGAGTACTTGCTAGCGATCGGGGCCTGGTCAGTCCTTGAGCAGATAGGATCTCCCCTGGCCAGGCGGAGTTGTAGGCCTTCCCAACTAACTGTACTCTTCTGGCTACCTTGCTAGAGGCGGGTATAAGTAGCCCACGTCCCTGAGTGTACCGTGTGGTGCTCACCCGTATGGCCGGTGACTCGGGGCCTTCTAATGGCTTCCGCTCCACAATGGCGGTGCTGGTCCCACGCTTGTGACCGTGCCTTCGGGTTTCTGGGCCAGAGGACCTGCAATCCCCTGCCGGTCGGTTTCTGCTGCTGGGTAGAGATTAGTCCCCACAGCCTCGGACTCCGGGTCCGGTGATACTCCTCAGTCAGGGCGAGCTCTGCAGCTGCCAGCCCCTGACTCTTTGTAACACTGCTCCCACAGAGCTCCTGTTGTTTCTTCCTATGCTGCTTCTCTGTCTCTACTTCTGCTCTTCTTCTACTCCAGGCTCAGGCCCCAGGACAGGGCCTGCCTGTGGAGCAGAGCCCATAGAGCAGCTCTGCTCCCTGTCTTCTCCTCTCTGAACTCTCTAACTCTGCCTCAGCCCCAGGTTTATATAGGGGAAGTTCTTCCCCTCCCAGGACTGGGCAGGAGGTGTGGCATGCATAGGATCCCTGACCAAAGGACCTCCCACCTGCTCTCAGACATAACATTACATTACTGTGGAAACCAGACCCCTGGGGTGCCACACATACACTTGGTCACATGCGAACTAGACATGCGTGGCCTCATTCTATACAAATGACTTGAGTGAGGCTGGTCACGTTTAGTTGGAATGTGGCCAGAAGTATGAAAATCTCATACTTGCACTCACATGACCTTTCAGGATTCTCCTGTGCCGGAGGAAAGGTGAAAGTGTGCAGTGCATGCGCTGCGAGTATTCAGAAGTCTGCAGCCACCTAGAGTTACTGCCGACTTTAATCACAAACCTGGACAACCCTTTTAACTATAAAATTAAGTACTGTAGCATGCCCAACCTTAACAGCGTGCAATATACTCAATGTCAGGATTCAACTCTGCTAGCTGGGTCCAGCAGACACCACATGACCACTCGTATGTGATTTTCATACTTACGCTTATGTGACAACTAGCCTTTAATCCGGCTTCTCTTCATGAAATAGGGGCTGTAGTTTTTCACTGAAATTGAGAGAATTAGGAAGAGCAGCTTAAGTACTAATTATATTTTACTTTAAATATTTCTAATAAAGAAAATAATCAATACAGTAATTATAATCCATAATTTTCCAATATGTTATATTACTTGTGATACGTCTGATATAGTCTAGCTTTATTAAATCATGTTTTGTTTCTGTAAGGGAAATCAAGGCTGAGCCTGCAGATATTGTTAGAAAGTTCTGTACCATGTTATTCCATAGATAAAATGTACTCACAGAAACCAGGTGTCTGGAGGTCTCCTGCAACAGACTTATCCTTGAGAACTAAGAATTGTAATGTTTAATCTGAACATGCATGGAAACTTTGTTACTGTGAGCCAGAACTTTGGTTTAGATCCTGCACTCTTCTGTAACAGAGTAGGTCCCTCTCTCATTCATAGGGGTCCTGTATACACAATTTATGTCTCATCTCCATCTCTGAACTGTAACTATTATTCAAAATACATTTTTCTCTCATTCTAATCACCTGTGAATATGGATGTTTTGCTTGGAATACAGATTTCCATGTCATTTCATTATATTGTCTGGGCGTGCGTGGAAACTCCATGCATGAGAGAAATTTACATTTAAATACTGCACCCTTTTGCAAGAAGGCAGACCCACTTCTCATTCATAGAGGTTTCTGTATAAGGTTTTTTATATCTTATCCTTATCTATACCTTTACTTGTAACCTTATTCTAAATAAACCTCCATTTTATTCAATTACCTATGAAGACCTGGTTTGGCCATTCCAGCAGTGTCAGCACTGGCTCTCCCGGGGCCCGCGATCCCTGTGGCCAATCAGAGGTGTCTTCACGCTCTCGTACTTTGGAGGAATTGACCGCTGCAGCTGCTCTCCCACCTCCTCCAGATGTCAATGATGTCTGTAGGAGAGGAAAGTGAAGCCAGCACTGAATGTCACACCAAATATGGCTGCCCTCCTATTATATAAATCTCACTATAACTCCACCATCAGCCTATCACATTCCTAGTTCCACATCCAACCTCCATATCAAACCCTGTAATAAACCCTTCATTACCTGGTCTTGTCAGGACCTCAATAAACCCAGCCTTCTTGAGGCCTAGTTCTGTACGGCCATTAATAATGCACTGGTGTAAATAATGTGTGTGAGGTAAATTGTGGGGAAAACCGGATTGTAATCAAGCAATGATTTCTTCAATTGGACTGCAATGTCCTGAACCATACGACTGGTACCAGTCATGTGACTTATGCTGCCCCAGGACTACAGCCATATTGGCCAAAGCTGTGATATCACAGAGGCACATACCAGCATGTGGAAGCATGGCGACATAGCGATGACATCACAATGGCAGGTGCCGGAATGTGGAATCTATGACATAGCGATGACATCACAATGGCAGGTGCCTGCATACACAGGAGCGCAGGTGAGAGGAGACACACGGGAGCTCACAAACCACAAGGAAGGCAAGAAGAATCGATTGGAGAATAGGGACAGGAGAAAGCCAAGAAGAACAGAATAACCCGCTTCTTAGCCTTCACTGAGCCATGACAAGACTGACCGGATGGAAGCGGAGGAGGAGACCCAGGACCCCGTCACATCCACCTGAATGATGAGAAAGGGGAGAAATTATGTAGATTATGGAGCAGAATTACAACTATTCTCGTTACCCATAGCAACCAGTCAGAGCTCAGCTTTTATTACAGGGGTATTCCCATCTCCAAAATCCTCTCCCAATATGGAGTAGGTTGTAGTGGAGAGAAGATTTCCCTTTTTCGGCGCTTCCAGAGGATAAGGATCGTTACAGATGAATTCTGTTTCTCAAAATCAGATTTATTCGGACACTATATTAAGAACAAACAACGCGTTTCTGCCAGCAACGGCCTTCATCAGGTATAATATGCACTTGTAAGGACTTTAAGGGAAGACAATCTTTATAGACTAGTTACTCTTAAGATGTCGTGTTTTTTGTTTTTTTTTTTCTTTCCTTGACTTGGTTGAATTGATTAGGATTGACACCACACCCCAATTAAGTTAGGAGAGTGGGTAGTTGTTCAGCATTACATTCTAACACCATTCTGTGTACTAGAATGGTAGATTTTTTGCTATTAGAATGAACATATATATAATAAAATTCCTTTCTCTTATCATTTCCTTCACTTTCCCCTCCTTATATATATAGAAAGAGAAAATTATATATAATAGTAATTTTAGAATACATAGTTGTGATTAAAATATACCTGGTGATGGTTATATTTATATAAAAAAATAAATTACATAGTACTGATCATAAAAATACATAATTGTTAGTCTAGTATATAAAAAAAAATCATAAAATATAACAGTTATTTTTACAGGAATGAGATCTTACAATAAAACAAATATTATTTTCAGTATTGGTAAATAGGGCTGTGCATTATTAAATATACATTTTTTTTCTTCTTTTTCCCCCTCACACATTTTCCACTATATCATTAAGACCATCTGGATATAGGGTTTTCAATCTAAAGATCCAAAAAGACTCTTTTCTGTTTAGTTTCTGGAGTTACCTTTATGTCAAATTGTTTGTGGTGTTTAACTAAAAGGTGTCTGGACAAACTGTGTTTTAAAAAACCTTTTTTGGTGTTGTGTCTGTGGCCATTCATACGCGACCGCAGTGTCTGTGTAGTGCGGCCCACGTATTGAAGACCACAGGCACAATTGATCACGTAGATAGCGTGATCACTCTCACAAGTAAGGTGCTGGTTTATATTTATTGTCTCTCCTGTGCTTCTTGATGTGATACATTTTTGTTTGTGACTAATGATATTGCAGCAATGACATTTTTTTGATCCACATCTAAAAACTCCAAGGGGATTTTGTATAGGAGTCTTTTTTGGTCTTAAAGGAGAGAGGGGTTTCCCTAAGACACTAGGCGCAATAATGTTCCCAATAGTAACCCCCCTCCGGAATGTGATACCAGGATTCTCCGGTAGCCACTTTTTGAGAAAGGAATCCCTTCTTAGAATGTACCAATACTTTTTTAAAATCTGTCTTACTTTCACACTTCCCTGATTAAAAGCAGTAATAAAATTATATTGCCATCTTGTATTATTTTCTTTATCTCTCTTTTTGTACGTATTTGTTTGTTCATTGTCTATAACAGAGCACTGTTTTTTTTCTGTGAGTTTTTCATACAGACATTCATTTTGAGTTTTTTTCAGGTTGGTTTCATAGGCTTCTGCTATCAATTTTTTGGGGTGTTTTTTATCCAAGAATTTTTTAGTCCGAATTTTGGATTGTTCCACATAATCTTTGTCTTTCGTATTGTTCTTTCGGATGCGCAGGTATTGGCTGAACAGTATGTTCTGCTTCCATTTTGGATAATGTGCGCTCCGAAAGTCCAAAAATCCATTAGAATCCGTTTTTTTTAAAAAAGGTTTTACTTATAATTTTATTATTAGAGTGACTGATTTCCAGGTCTAGATAATGGATTTTTTCTTTATCCATGTTATATGTGAATGAAATACCCCAACTATTTTTGTTAAGTTCCTCTATAAGAGAAATAGCTTGTTTTTCTGTGCCCTTCCAGAAGACGATTAAATCATCTATATAGCGCCTATATAGCAATATGTGTTCCTTATATGGTGTTTGGCTGATGGGCGATGAGGACTCGAATCGCCCCATAAAAAGATTAGCGAAACTTGGCACGACCCGAGTCCCCATCGCGGTGCCAAACTGCTGCAGGAACAATTCACCCTGGAATTCAAAAACATTATGCTCCCATATAAACTTTAAGCCTGATAGAAGGAAATCTCTCTGGGCCGACGGCATATTTGGAATCTCAGATAAATAGTGTGATACTGCTTCAACTCCCATATTATGTTCTATATTGGAGTACAGAGCATTCACATCCAGTGTAATGAAAAGATAATCATTTTCCCAGTTTAAAGAACTACATTCCTTTATAAGTTGGTAAGAATCATGGAGGAAAGACGGTAGCTTTTTTACAAGGTCCTGAAGATGTAAGTCTATATAGTGAGATAACTGACTAGTTAGAGATCCAATACCGGAAATAATCGGTCTACCTGGTGGTACTACAGGGTTTTTGTGGACCTTTGGTAAATGATAAAAAATTGCTGTGTTTGGGTTTTTGTTTGTCAGGAAACGTTTTTCTTTTTTATTGATAATATTTTGTGAATATGCTACATTTATGAACATGTGGTATTCTGATTTAAATGTTTTTGCAGGATCTGTATCTAATTTGTTATAGTATTTTTTATCTGCTAGGATATTGTGAGCTTCCTGCAGATATGTTTCCCTGTCCTGAATGACCACTCCACCTCCTTTATCAGCTTGTCTGATGACTATTTTTTTTATTATTTTTCAATTGTTTGAGAGCTAACTTCTCTGATTTTGAAATATTGTCTTTGGTACTGAATGATATTTTTTCAGTATTTTTGTATTTATTATTTTTAAAAAAAGTATTGGTACATTCTAAGAAGGGATTCCTTTCTCAAAAAGTGGCTACCGGAGAATCCTGGTATCACATTCAGGAGGGGGGTTACTATTGGGAACATTATTGCGCCTAGTGTCTTAGGGAAACCCCTCTCTCCTTTAAGACCAAAAAAGACTCCTATACAAAATCCCCTTGGAGTTTTTAGATGTGGATCAAAAAAATGTCATTGCTGCAATATCATTAGTCACAAACAAAAATGTATCACATCAAGAAGCACAGGAGAGACAATAAATATAAAGCAGCACCTTACTTGTGAGAGTGATCACATTATCTACGTGATCAATTGTGCCTGTGGTCTTCAATACGTGGGCCGCACTACACAGACACTGCGGTCGCGTATGAATGGCCACAGACACAACACCAAAAAAGGTTTTTTAAAACACAGTTTGTCCAGACACCTTTTAGTTAAACACCACAAACAATTTGACATAAAGGTAACTCCAGAAACTAAACAGAAAAGAGTCTTTTTGGATCTTTAGATTGAAAACCCTATATCCAGATGGTCTTAATGATATAGTGGAAAATGTGTGAGGGGGAAAAAGAAGAAAAAAAATGTATATTTAATAATGCACAGCCCTATTTACCAATACTGAAAATAATATTTGTTTTATTGTAAGATCTCATTCCTGTAAAAATAACTGTTATATTTTATGAATTTTTTTATATACTAGACTAACAATTATGTATTTTTATGATCAGTACTATGTAATTTATTTATTATTATTTTTTTATATATAAATATAACCATCACCAGGTATATTTTAATCACAACTATGTATTCTAAAATTACTATTATATATCACTTTCTCTTTCTATATATATAAGGAGGGGAAAGTGAAGGAAATGATAAGAGAAAGGAATTTTATTATATATATGTTCATTCTAATATAAAAAAATATACCATTCTAGTACACAGAATGGTGTTAGAATGTAATGCTGAACAACTACCCACTCTCCTAACTTAATTGGGGTGTGGTGTCACTCCAAATCAATTCAACCAAGTCAAGGAAAGAAAAAAAAAAAAAAACATGACATCTTAAGAGTAACTAGTCTATAAAGATTGTCTTCCCTTAAAGTCCTTACAAGTGCATATTATACCTGATGAAGGCCGTTGCTGGCAGAAACACGTTGTTTGTTCTTAATATAGTGTCCGAATAAATCTGATTTTGAGAAAAAGAATTCATCTGTAACGATCCTTATCCTCTGGAAGCGCCGAAAAAGGGAAATCTTCTCTCCACTACAATATTCAACATGCAAGCCTTATACCAGGGCTGACATAGTTCCCGCATTTGTGCTGCAGACCAGAGGATTGCAAAGAGCTTATCCACTATACAGATCATTTGAGTGAAAATACAAGACATCTAAAGGGTGAGTGCAAAAAACAAATATTGTTGTGGCAAATGCACATATTCATCTACACTTAGACTCTGCGCCCCTTGTCTCCCCTTTTTATTCTTTTTTTATATCACTGTGGAATATGGAGTAGGTGTAATAATAATAATGTTAGCAAATACCTCCAATTAGAAATGTAGAATAGTTTTTCTGATTCGCCATGTCTCTTCCCTCATGTGCAGGCATTGCAGGACCTTAGCTATCCATGCTTACAAACCACTTATAGCGATAGTTATCTAGTTGCTAGTGGTCGTAACCATAGATACCTAAGGTCCTGCAATGCCTGCACATGAGGAAAGAAACATAGCGAATCAGAAAACTATTCTACATTTCTTATTGGAGGTATTTGCTAATATTATTATTATTACACCTACTATATATTGGGATAGGATCTTGGAGATGGGAATACCCTTTTAATTTCTGATTGCTATGGGTAACTAGGAGAGTTTTTTGTTGCTCAGCTTTGATAAGGGATGATAGATTTTACTAGGCTAAGTGGATATCATTGGTGCAACCAGTGCAGCTGCACAGGGGACTAATAGGTTAGGGGCTACCCTCTGGTGACTGTGGGGCGGTCATAAAACTACCCTCTGGTGACTGTGGGGCGGTCATAAAACTACCCTCTGGTGACTGTGGGGCGGTCATAAAACTACCCTCTGGTGACTGTGGGGCGGTCATAAAACTACCCCCTCGGCTGACTGTGGGGCGGTCAAAAAACTACCCCCTCGGCTGACTGTGGGGCGGTCAGAAAACTACCCCCTCGGCTGACTGTGGGGCGGTCAGAAAACTACCCCCTCGGCTGACTGTGGGGCGGTCAATAAACTACCCCCTCGGCTGACTGTGGGGCGGTCAATAAACTACCCCCTCGGCTGACTGTGGGGCGGTCAAAAAGCTACCCCCTCGGCTGACTGTGGGGCGGTCAAAAAGCTACCCCCTCGGCTGACTGTGGGGCGGTCAAAAAGCTACCCCCTCGGCTGACTGTGGGGCGGTCAAAAAGCTACCCCCTCGGCTGACTGTGGGGCGGTCAAAAAGCTACCCCCTCGGCTGACTGTGGGGCGGTCAAAAAGCTACCCCCTCGGCTGACTGTGGGGCGGTCAAAAAGCTACCCCCTCGGCTGACTGTGGGGCGGTCAAAAAGCTACCCCCTCGGCTGACTGTGGGGCGGTCAAAAAGCTACCCCCTCGGCTGACTGTGGGGCGGTCAAAAAGCTACCCCCTCGGCTGACTGTGGGGCGGTCAAAAAGCTACCCCCTCGGCTGACTGTGGGGCGGTCAAAAAGCTACCCCCTCGGCTGACTGTGGGGCGGTCAAAAAGCTACCCCCTCGGCTGACTGTGGGGCGGTCAAAAAGCTACCCCCTCGGCTGACTGTGGGGCGGTCAAAAAGCTACCCCCTCGGCTGACTGTGGGGCGGTCAAAAAGCTACCCCCTCGGCTGACTGTGGGGCGGTCAAAAAGCTACCCCCTCGGCTGACTGTGGGGCGGTCAAAAAGCTACCCCCTCGGCTGACTGTGGGGCGGTCAAAAAGCTACCCCCTCGGCTGACTGTGGGGCGGTCAAAAAGCTACCCCCTCGGCTGACTGTGGGGCGGTCAAAAAGCTACCCCCTCGGCTGACTGTGGGGCGGTCAAAAAGCTACCCCCTCGGCTGACTGTGGGGCGGTCAAAAAGCTACCCCCTCGGCTGACTGTGGGGCGGTCAAAAAGCTACCCCCTCGGCTGACTGTGGGGCGGTCAAAAAGCTACCCCCTCGGCTGACTGTGGGGCGGTCAAAAAGCTACCCCCTCGGCTGACTGTGGGGCGGTCAAAAAGCTACCCCCTCGGCTGACTGTGGGGCGGTCAAAAAGCTACCCCCTCGGCTGACTGTGGGGCGGTCAAAAAGCTACCCCCTCGGCTGACTGTGGGGCGGTCAAAAAGCTACCCCCTCGGCTGACTGTGGGGCGGTCAAAAAGCTACCCCCTCGGCTGACTGTGGGGCGGTCAAAAAGCTACCCCCTCGGCTGACTGTGGGGCGGTCAAAAAGCTACCCCCTCGGCTGACTGTGGGGCGGTCAAAAAGCTACCCCCTCGGCTGACTGTGGGGCGGTCAAAAAGCTACCCCCTCGGCTGACTGTGGGGCGGTCAAAAAGCTACCCCCTCGGCTGACTGTGGGGCGGTCAAAAAGCTACCCCCTCGGCTGACTGTGGGGCGGTCAAAAAGCTACCCCCTCGGCTGACTGTGGGGCGGTCAAAAAGCTACCCCCTCTGCTGACTGTGGGGCGGTCAAAAAACTACCCCCTCTGCTGACTGTGGGGCGGTCAAAAAGCTACCCCCTCTGCTGACTGTGGGCGGTTCTCAAACTACTCCTAGTGCTGGCGGGCGGGTTCTAGTACTGCTCCTGGCGGGGCGGTTCTAGTACTGCTCCTGGCGGGGCGGCTCTAGTACTGCTCCTGGCGGGGCGGCTCTAGTACTGCTCCTGGCGGGGCGGCTCTAGTACTGCTCCTGGCGGGGCCTCTTTAGTACTGCTCCTGGCGGGGCCTCTTTAGTACTGCTCCTGGCGGGGCCTCTCTAGTACTGCTCCTGGCGGGGCCTCTCTAGTACTGCTCCTGGCGGGGCGGCTCTAGTACTGCTCCTGGCGGGGCGGCTCTAGTACTGCTCCTGGCGGGGCGGCTCTAGTACTGCTCCTGGCGGGGCGGCTCTAGTACTGCTCCTGGCGGGGCGGCTCTAGTACTGCTCCTGGCGGGGCGGCTCTAGTACTGCTCCTGGCGGGGCCTCTTTAGTACTGCTCCTGGCGGGGCCTCTCTAGTACTGCTCCTGGCGGGGCGGCTCTAGTACTGCTCCTGGCGGGGCGGCTCTAGTACTGCTCCTGGCGGGGCGGCTCTAGTACTGCTCCTGGCGGGGCGGCTCTAGTACTGCTCCTGGCGGGGCGGCTCTAGTACTGCTCCTGGCGGGGCGGCTCTAGTACTGCTCCTGGCGGGGCGGCTCTAGTACTGCTCCTGGCGGGGCGGCTCTAGTACTGCTCCTGGCGGGGCGGCTCTAGTACTGCTCCTGGCGGGGCGGCTCTAGTACTGCTCCTGGCGGGGCGGCTCTAGTACTGCTCCTGGCGGAGCGGCTCTAGTCCTGCTCCTGGTGCTGGCGGCTCTAGTCCTGCTCCTGGTGCTGGCGGTTCTAGTCCTGCTCCTGGTGCTGGCGGTTCTAGTCCTGCTCCTGGTGCTGGCGGTTCTAGTCCTGCTCCTGGTGCTGGCGGTTCTAGTCCTGCTCCTGGTGCTGGCGGTTCTAGTCCTGCTCCTGGTGCTGGCGGTTCTAGTCCTGCTCCTGGTGCTGGCGGTTCTAGTCCTGCTCCTGGTGCTGGCGGTTCTAGTCCTGCTCCTGGTGCTAAGGACACCATTTGACTGGGTTAAGCCATCCCTGAGGAAGACAGCCGCAGTTGTTGAAACGCGTCGGACTGACCCTTAACACAGCTAAAGAGGCGCCCACAGACGCTGCACACCACGTGACCCCACGTCACGCTGCCCCCCTCTCGCGCGCTCTCCACATACTCTCTCTCTCCTCCTCCTACCCGGAAGTAGCGAGCACGCGGCAGACACCGGCCTGGACTCCGCTCTCGCTCCGGACCTCGACCACCCCCAGACGGTGAAGCCCTCTACAGACCGTAAGTAACAACGGGCCCCTGCCCCACCAAGTCCATACTGTACGCAGCTGACCCTCTAACGGTTTTTCCCTGTTCCCCGCAGTACTTGCTATCAACCCCTTCAGTTGGGCTCTGCACCAGCCACCCTCCCTATTGCTGAATCTGGCACCCACTGTTTCCAGCCAGAGCCTCCTGGTGCACCCAACATAGGAAAACATAAGCCTCCTACTGTATCCTATCTCTGGTTACCTCTGACATAACTATAGCCTCCTACTACAGCACCCTGCTGTATCTACATTATGGAGACCTGAACCAGCATCTACTATTGACACCCTAATCCCTACGAAGCAGGTAAATCACGATCTCTGGGTAAAAACTGGAGGCTACAGCCACAATCCAGTGATACCTTAACAGATACACCCCCTCCCCCTCCCTACAGATCTCTATACAGCGAACAGAGGCATTACATGCTAGTACAAGCCTCTTGCTGCATCCTACTTCTGACCTCCTCGTGCTACCTCCACTCAACAAGGGACCAGGACTACTACCTCCAGCTCATTCTAAGACGTCCCTGGATGCCCCTTGTACCTACCAACAGGTAACCCCAAACCTCTTGTCTCCAAGGCTTGTACCACAGCTACATCAGTTAATTTATGATCTATCCCTATTCCTTCCCCCTGCAGATCTAACTCAGATCATCAACCCACAGCCGTGTGTGACATATCCTCTACCTCTCTCCAAGAAGGACCAGGACCGATACCTCCTAGTCATCCAAAATAATCAGGACACCCCCCGCTACCCTCTAGAAGGTAACTAATCCAAAACTACCCTCTTTGAACCCTGTACCTTAACCCTTGAGCCCTGCGCCCTATTCTTAATACTTGTCTCCTCTCACTCCCTATAGTACTGCTCCGGTGAATCCAGTATTATCCACACAGCCTGCTGACTGTCATACCAGTAGCAGTGCTACTGTGGATCAACAGCTAACTACTACCACAGTCTATTGAGTACCATACCAAGAACAGGTAACTCACGACCCAACTCAGAGTCCAGCAGAGACATCTCTGTCGAGTTCCACCCCCACTTATCCATACATTTTTTTGTGTACCCCACTCTAGGTACCCCTCGTCCTCCCTCCCAGGCACCAACACGTGCCACCAGTGAACCTCCATACCCCATACGAGGCACCAGTATCAGGTAACCACAGACAAACAGATACCTACACCTTCCCCCATCGCTCATTAGTATACCATATTTATACATTCCTATTCTATCCCACCAGGTCTACAAGCCTTTGCCTCCTTATACATCTACTGCAACCGAACATCCTCAGACTACGAGGGAAAAAGGCCTATTTTTATCAATCAGTGATTACCTTGTATCAGTGGACACCGATCTATTTATCGATTTTATAACTTTTAATACTTTTAATAACTATTCTTATATCCGACCCAGTGACCTCACTGAGTCTGAATCATTTTAACTAGCTATTTTTAAGCACATGTTCGATTAAATAAAATTATCCCTTGCACTCAAAATCTCTCGTGCCGTCCTTCTGTTCACTACCACTAGCGCAAATTTACTTCTTCTCGGCTATATCAACACTTATTTGGACAACCCTGGTTCCCTGTCCACAAATTTGCTGCCACTAGTAGTGACGAGCCCACAGCGCCTCCTGTACCCATATACTAACCAATTATATATATATATATATATTATATAAAAAAATTAACATCTAGTTGCATAAAAGTTTTGACCTGTCAGAGTTCTGCTAGAAATCTATTAAACCCCTTGATGAATTGGGGCCAGATCGGCCGTTACCTTTAGAAACCACTTACCGGCACCTGATAGTTGTGCACGATCTCTGGACAACAGGGCAGCATTAACATCACCGTTCTCCTGGTCACTGTAGATCACGGTCACCATTATAGTCAGATTCTGCAGGCAAAATATAAGAATGAGCCACGTTTCATTTTAGAACACACCAACAAGTAGTGTCCTCCTCACCAACCCCTGGACAATCTCCTGACACCACAACTCAGGAATATTAGAGGAGCCCTTCATAATGCTGGTCCTTGTCAGGAGGAGTATAGCGTGAGCTCAGGAGAGGAAGCCATTCCTGGTAAGCAGGTGCCCAGTGTTATAGCGATGATCCTCCTACAGATGCCAGGACCAGAGAATAGAGGACTGTGCCTCCAACCACAGCAACAACCCATTACAGGAACCGGACAGATCCATAGAGCCATGAGCAGCACTGATCAGTAGCCATGTCTACACTGCAGCAATTACCCATTACAGGGACCTGACAGATCCATAGTGCTATGAGCAGCAACGATCAGCAGCCATGTCTACACTGCAGCAATTACCCATTACAGGGACCTGACAGATCCATAGTGCTATGAGCAGCACTGATCAGCCGCCATGTCTACACTGCAGCAATTACCCATTACAGGGTCCTGACAGATCCATAGGGCTATGAGCTGCACTGATCAGGAGCCATGTGTACACTGCAGCAATTGCCCATTACAGGGACCTGACAGATCCATAGTGCTATGAGCAGCACTGATCAGCTGCCATGTCTACACTGCAGCAATTACCCATTACAGGGACCTGACAGATCCATAGTGCTATGAGCTGCACTGATCAGGAGCCATGTCTACACTGCAGCAATTACCCATTACAGGGTCCTGACAGATCCATAGTGCTATGAGCAGCACTGAGCAGCAGCCATGTCTACACTGCAGCAATTACCCATTACAGGGACCTGACAGATCCATAGTGCTATGAGCTGCACTGATCAGGAGCCATGTGTACACTGCAGCAATTGCCCATTACAGGGACCTGACAGATCCATAGTGCTATGAGCAGCACTGATCAGCAGCCATGTCTACACTGCAGCAATTACCCATTACAGGGTCCTGACAGATCCATAGTGCTATGGGCAGCACTGATCAGCAGCCATGTCTACACTGCAGCAATTACCCATTACAGGGACCTGACAGATCCATAGTGCTATGAGCAGCACTGATCAGCAGCCATGTCTACACTGCAGCAATTACCCATTACAGGGTCCTGACAGATCCATAGTGCTATGAGCAGCACTGATCAGCCGCCATGTCTACACTGCAGCAATTACCCATTACACGGTCCTGACAGATCCATTCTGCTATGAGCAGCACTGATCAGCAGCCATGTCTACACTGCAGCAATTACCCATTACAGGGTCCTGACAGATCCATAGTGCTATGAGCTGCACTGATCAGGAGCCATGTGTACACTGCAGCAATTGCCCATTACAGGGACCTGACAGATCCATAGTGCTATGAGCAGCACTGATCAGCAGCCATGTCTACACTGCAGCAATTACCCATTACAGGGTCCTGACAGATCCATAGTGCTATGGGCAGCACTGATCAGCAGCCATGTCTACACTGCAGCAATTACCCATTACAGGGACCTGACAGATCCATAGTGCTATGAGCAGCACTGATCAGCAGCCATGTCTACACTGCAGCAATTACCCATTACAGGGTCCTGACAGATCCATAGTGCTATGAGCAGCACTGATCAGCCGCCATGTCTACACTGCAGCAATTACCCATTACACGGTCCTGACAGATCCATTCTGCGATGAGCAGCACTGATCAGCAGCCATGTCTACACTGCAGCAATTACCCATTACAGGGTCCTGACAGATCCATTCTGCTATGAGCAGCACTGATCAGTAGCCATGTCTACACTGCAGCAATTACCCATTACAGGGTCCTGACAGATCCATAGTGCTATGAGCAGCACTGATCAGCAGCCATGTCTACACTGCAGCAATTACCCATTACAGGGACCTGACAGATCCATAGTGCTATGAGCAGCACTGATCAGCCGCCATGTCTACACTGCAGCAATTACCCATTACAGGGTCCTGACAGATAACATACAACATAAAAAAAATTTTTTATGGGCATCATAAACACCCTTTAAAAAAATTTGTGGGTGTTGCATCACGGACCACGGTCACCCTGGTGATATGGTGGTGGATGATGAGGAGAAGGAGGAGGACAAGAGCAAATAGCCACCAAAATCAGGAAGCGTATACCCATGTGTGGGTGTGAAAAGGTGCATGTGAATACACCTCCCAAAAAAAGACACTGGATTTGAGTTTATGTTACGCTGCTTTCATTCTGTGGTGTTGAGAAGTCTGGCCCAATCCAGCCCTTGTTCATTTTTATCAGAGTCAGCCTGTCAGCATTTTCAGTTGACAGGTGGATTTGCTTATCAGTTATAATTCCACCAACGTCACTAAAAACCCGCTCTGATAAAACACTAGCGGCAGGGCAGGCCAGGACCTCCAAGGCGTAGAGAGCCAGTTCATTCCACGTATCCAGCTTGGATACCAAACAATTATAAGGCACAGAGGAATTACAGAGGACGTTGGTACGGTCGGCAAGGTACTCCCTCAGCATCTTCCCAAACTTTGCTCTCCTTGTGAGAGTACCCCGAGCCTCAGGGCCTGGGAGGGGCAGAGAAAATTCTCCCAGAACTTGGACAGTGTTCCACTGCCTCTGCTGGATTGGAGTTGTGTCTCTCGCCTCTGCTCCTTGGTTGTCCAACGAACTGTGACCTCTGCCACCAGCGTTTTCAGATTTTTAATAGTTCCGCAACAAGGGCCTTCTGGTACTGCCCCATTTTTGTAGACCTGTCCGCCTCAGGAATAAGAGATAGAAAGTTCTACTTGTAGAGTGGGTCTAGAAGTGTCACCAACCAGTAATGACGGTCACCCAAAATTTTGAGAACGCGAGGGTCATGGGAAAGGCAGCGTAACAAACTCAGCCATGCATGCCAGACTGCTAACAGGCAATACTTCTGTGTCCTCACCAATAGGACCACTGACCATGCTCTCCTCCTCTCTGTCCTCAGGCCATCCACGCTGAACAGACGGTATGACAGTAGTGCAGATAGTACCATCTATAGCGCAGGAAACTAGCTCCTGTTCTTACTCCTCCTCTTCCTCATTGTCACCCAATCCACATTGGGATGAGATGAGGCTGGGCTGTGTGTAATCACCCTGTATGGTTCCTTGCTCCATCTCATCGTGCTCCGCCAGCAGTGCATACTCTTATTGTGAGCAGAGAGCATTTCAGAAGACAGAAGCAGGATGGTGACGCTAAGGCTAAGTGCCCACAAAGCGTTTTTCAAGCGTATATGCTGTGGAATTTCCGCAGCATAAACGCTTGTTAATCCGCCCCCCATGGTCCCCAAGGGGATTCCGCAAGTTCTATGCCCATGCTGCGGATGTTTCCGCAGCGTTTATGCTGCGCTCAAAAATCCGCAGCATATCCATTAATTTTGCGGAAGCGCAGCGTAATCGCCGCCATTGACTTGCATTGAGACGCACATAATCCGTGTCAGTACATTTGTACTCACGGATTATATGCGTTTCAATGTGCGGATGGTACCCAGTTCTGGAGGAGAGGAGACTCTCATCCAGACCTGGGTACCATTGTACCTGTAAAAAAAAGAATAAAATAAAAAATAAAGTTTATATTCACCTTCCGACGGCCCCCGGTCTCCTTCCCTTTGCTTGCGGGCAGGACTGAAGGACCTGCGGTGACGTCACAGTCATGTGACCGCAGGCCCTTCAGTGCAGTGTCCCGCGATCAGCTAGCAGACAGAAGCGAGCGCAGCTACACAGGCCGGGCCATCGGAGGGTAAGTATAGGTTTATTTTTTTATTTTTAAACATTCTTACGGTCACACTATATAAATCCATGCCAGTTGCATGGATTTATATAGTGTGACCTAGTTGTCAAGCACTTTCCAAGTGATGCTAAAATCGCCTGGAAAGCGCTTGTCAACCCGCATGCGGAAATGCATGTGAAGAACGCTTCACATCCGCATGTATTTGGCAGGAAAAACGCATGCATAATCTGCCAGGGAGATGCAGAAATGATGTAGAAATTTTCTGCTTCATTTCTGCATCGTGGGCACATAGCCTAATTATGGCGTCATCGCCACTCACCATCTTGGTGGAGTCCTCAAAGTTTTGGAGGATATGTCTGACATCCATGTCCACTCCTGAGGTGTTACGTGTGGAGTCTGAACTGAATACCGACGGCCTTGTTGATGCTGGTAGTCAACAACTGCCCTCTTCTGCTCACAAATCCTTCCCAACATCTGCAGTGTAGAGTTCCAACGCGTAGGGACATCACATAACAGTCTATGAGCCGGAAGCTGCAAACGCTGCTGAAACACGGCAAGGGAGGCGGAAGCTGGAGGTGATTTTCTAAAATGGGCACACAGGCGGCGTACTTTAACAAGCAGATCCGGCAGCTCCAGGTAGGATTTGAGACAGCGCTGAACCACGAGGTTAAGCACATGGGCCAGGCATGGTACGTGTGTGAGCTCGCCTCAGAGCTGCCACCAGGGTCCGGCCATTGTCACACACGACCATGCCTGGCTTTAGGCTCGGCGGTGTGAGCCACAGATCTACCTGCTCTCCCTCCACTGTCTGATTCCGGAGTGACTGACGAGCACAGCGGCCCCAGGTCTGATATAGACCTGATGACTCTGTGCGGCCAGCCAATCACTGTAATGCCACAACCAACATGGCCGCGGCATTACAATGAGTGACAGGCAATCCCTGCATGTTCATTAGCTCGGTAAAGAGCAACAAACATGCAGGGAGGGGACTCGAGCTCCCGCCGAGCAACCCCGGAAATACTCGGCGAGCGTGGAGCATCTCGAGCAGTGAGATGCTGGGGAGAGCACCCAGCAGTAGAGAGCATGCTCGCTCATCACTAGTCTTCATGCATCAGGTCCATGTATTTAGCAGTACATGATTCATCTGCACTACCACAGACTGTAGAGACAAGGAGAAGAGGAAACCCCAGAGAATTAGTAGGGAGGTTTCTCTCTAACTACAGAAGCCGGGCGAAGAGCAGCTCATCATTCAGCCCCATGCTATACCTGCATCCACCACCAGGGGGAGCCTGGGGAACAGACTTGTGTTATAGAGCCCATATATGAAATCCTATGCGCAGGGCTCCCCCTACTGGTGTCTAGCGGCAGCGCAAGACTAGAGTAAGCCACAGGAGAGCCAACATGGCGACATTACAGCTCCCGGCACACCAGCACCATCAGGACATAGGCGGGCATGCTGGGAGTTGTAGTCTCACGGCAGCTGACAAGCCAGCGCTTGTCATGTAACGGAGGTAATAAGACGCCATAACACAAACCGCCCTCCACCAGCAGCGTAACAGGCAGGGAAGCCGGGAACGTATTCACAGACGGTTACTAGACACCGCCTGACAGCCGCTCCTGAGAGCGGAGCGGACACCGATAAAGAGCACGGACGGGAAGCCGGGACCGCCGGTCCAGAACTGTCATCAGCGCGTCCTGATTGGTCGCTGCCCCGGCACCTCTGTAATCTGATTGGATAATGGACGGGCCGCTCTTATTGGCTGGAGACACGTTACCTACTCGCCTGTAATAGCGCTATAATAGTCCTGTTATCACTGTACAGGGGAGGAGCTTGGCTGCGCTTTATAGGGGGGGTTATAGGATTTCATCCCGGGGGTCTCATCTGTTTTATCTTATGTAACGTAAATCTGTAGGCTCCAAGATACATAAAAGCACGGGGTTTCCTGTGTCCCTGCTGGGCTCTTGTGGTTATTCTCAGTCCTCCCCTCCGTCCTCCCCTCCGTCCTCCTCTCCGTCCTCCCCTCCGTCCTCCGCTCCGTCCTCCCCTCCGTCCTCCGCTCTGACCTCTGCTCTGTCCTCCGCTGCAGAATATTATAATATACAGCTCATCTACTGCAGAATATTATAATATACAGCTCATCTACTGCAGAATATTATAATAAACAGCTCACCTGCTGCAGAATATTATATATACAGCTCATCTACTGCAGAATATTATAATATACAGCTCACCTGCTGCAGAATATTATATATACAGCTCATCTTCTGCAGAATATTATAATATACAGCTCATCTACTGCAGAATATTATAATAAACAGCTCATCTACTGCAGAATATTATAATATACAACTCATCTACTACAGAATATTATAATATACAGCTCATCTACTGCAGAATATTATAATATACAACTCATCTACTGCAGAATATTATAATATACAGCTCACCTGCTGCAGAATATTATAATATACAACTCATCTACTACAGAATATTATAATATACAGCTCATCTACTGCAGAATATTATAATATACAGCTCACCTGCTGCAGAATATTATAATATACAACTCATCTACTACAGAATATTATAATATACAGCTCATCTACTGCAGAATATTATAATATACAGCTCATCTACTACAGAATATTATAATATACAGCTCAATGCTACATAATATTATAATATACAGCTCATCTTCTGCAGAATATTATAATATACAGCTCATCTACTGCAGAATATT
Source organism: Phyllobates terribilis (assembly GCF_046119375.1). Taxonomy (NCBI): domain Eukaryota; kingdom Metazoa; phylum Chordata; class Amphibia; order Anura; family Dendrobatidae; genus Phyllobates; species Phyllobates terribilis. The sequence continues at coordinate 215,462 of NW_027363741.1, forward strand.
ATAATATACAGCTCATCTACTGCAGAATATTATATATACAGCTCATCTACTGCAGAATATTATAATATACAGCTAATCTACTGCAGAATATTATATATACAGCTCATCTACTGCAGAATATTATAATATACAGCTCATCTTCTGCAGAATATTATAATATACAGCTCATATACTGCAGAATATTATATATACAGCTCATCTACTGCAGAATATTATAATATACAACTCATCTACTGCAGAATATTATATATACAGCTCATCTACTGCAGAATATTATATATACAGCTCATCTTCTGCAGAATATTATAATATACAGCTCATATTCTGCAGAATATTATAATATACAGCTCATCTACTGCAGAATATTATATATACAGCTCATCTTCTGCAGAATATTGTAATATACAGCTCACCTGCTACAGAATATTATAATATACAGCTCACCTGCTGCAGAATATTATATATACAGCTCATCTACTGCAGAATATTATAATATACAGCTCATCTACTGCAGAATATTATATATACAGCTCATCTACTGCAGAATATTATAATATACAGCTCATCTACTGCAGAATATTATATATACAGCTCATCTACTGCAGAATATTATAATATACAGCTCATCTACTGCAGAATATTATATATACAGCTCATCTACTGCAGAATATTATAATATACAGCTCATCTACTGCAGAATATTATATATACAGCTCATCTACTGCAGAATATTATAATATACAGCTCATCTACTGCAGAATATTATAATATACAGCTCATCTGCTGCAGAATATTATAATATACATCTCATCTACTGCAGAATATTATAATATACAGCTCATCTACTGCAGAATATTATAATATACAGCTCATCTACTGCAGAATATTATATATACAGCTCATCTACTGCAGAATATTATAATATACAGCTAATCTACTGCAGAATATTATATATACAACTCATCTTCTGCAGAATATTATAATATACAACTCATCTACTGCAGAATATTATATATACAGCTCATCTACTGCAGAATATTATATATACAGCTCATCTTCTGCAGAATATTATAATATACAGCTCATATTCTGCAGAATATTATAATATACAGCTCATCTACTGCAGAATATTATATATACAGCTCATCTTCTGCAGAATATTGTAATATACAGCTCACCTGCTGCAGAATATTATAATATACAGCTCACCTGCTGCAGAATATTATATATACAGCTCATCTACTGCAGAATATTATAATATACAGCTCATCTACTGCAGAATATTATATATACAGCTCATCTACTGCAGAATATTATAATATACAGCTAATCTACTGCAGAATATTATATATACAACTCATCTTCTGCAGAATATTATAATATACAGCTCATCTACTGCAGAATATTATAATATACAGCTAATCTACTGCAGAATATTATAATATACAACTCATCTTCTGCAGAATATTATATATACAGCTCATCTACTGCAGAATATTATAATATACAACTCACCTGCTGCAAAATATTATAATATACAGCTCATCTACTGCAGAATAATATAATATACAGCTCATCTTCTGCAGAATATTATAATATACATCTCATCTACTGCAGAATATTATATATACAGCTCATCTACTGCAGAATATTATATATACAACTCATCTACTGCAGAATATTATAATATACAGCTCATCTACTGCAGAATATTATAATATACAGCTCATCTGCTGCAGAATATTATAATATACAGCTCATCTACTGCAGAATAATATAATATACAGCTCATCTTCTGCAGAATATTATAATATACATCTCATCTACTGCAGAATAGTATAATATACAGCTCATCTTCTGCAGAATATTATATATACAACTCATCTACTGCAGAATATTATAATATACAGCTCATCTTCTGCAGAATATTATAATATACATCTCATCTACTGCAGAATAGTATAATATACAGCTCATCTTCTGCAGAATATTATATATACAGCTCATCTACTGCAGAATATTATAATATACAGCTCATCTACTGCAGAATATTATAATATACAGCTCATCTACTGCAGAATATTATATATACAACTCATCTACCGCAGAATATTATAATATACAGCTCATCTTCTGCAGAATATTATAATATACAGCTCACCTGCTGCAGAATATTATAATATACATCTCATCTACTGCAGAATAGTATAATATACAGCTCATCTACTGCAGAATATTATATATACAGCTCATCTACTGCAGAATATTATAATATACAGCTCATCTACTGCAGAATATTATAATATACAGCTCATCTTCTGCAGAATATTATAATATACAGCTCATCTACTGCAGAATATTATAATATACAGCTCATCTACTGCAGAATATTATATATACAACTCATCTACTGCAGAATATTATAATATACAGCTTGTCTGCTGCAGAATATTATATATACAGCTCATCTACTGCAGAATATTATATATACAGCTCATCTACTGCAGAATATTATAATATACAGCTCATCTACTGCAGAATATTATATATACAGCTCATCTACTGCAGAATATTATAATATACAGCTCATCTACTGCAGAATATTATAATATACAGCTCATCTACTGCAGAATATTATATATACAACTCATCTACTGCAGAATATTATATATACAACTCATCTACTGCAGAATATTATAATATACAGCTCATCTACTGCAGAATATTATATATACAGCTCATCTACTGCAGAATATTATAATATACAGCTCATCTACTGCAGAATATTATATATACAACTCATCTACTGCAGAATATTATAATATACAGCTTGTCTGCTGCAGAATATTATATATACAGCTCATCTACTGCAGAATATTATATATACAGCTCATCTACTGCAGAATATTATAATATACAGCTCATCTACTGCAGAATATTATATATACAGCTCATCTACTGCAGAATATTATATATACAGCTCATCTACTGCAGAATATTATAATATACAGCTCATCTTCTGCAGAATATTATATATACAGCTCATCTACTGAAGAATATTATAATATACAGCTTGTCTGCTGCAGAATATTATATATACAGCTCATCTACTGCAGAATATTATATATACAGCTCATCTACTGCAGAATATTATAATATACAGCTCATCTACTGCAGAATATTATATATACAGCTCATCTACTGCATAATATTATAATATACAGCTCACCTGCTGCAGAATATTATATATACAGCTCATCTACTGCAGAATATTATAATATACAGCTCATCTACTGCAGAATATTATAATATACAGCTCATCTACTGCAGAATATTATATATACAGCTCATCTACTGCAGAATATTATATATACAGCTCATCTACTGCATAATATTATAATATACAGCTCACCTGCTGCAGAATATTATATATACAGCTCATCTACTGCAGAATATTATATATACAGCTCATCTACTGCAGAATATTATAATATACAGCTCATCTACTGCAGAATATTATATATACAGCTCATCTACTGCAGAATATTATATATACAGCTCATCTACTGCAGAATATTATAATATACAGCTCATCTTCTGCAGAATATTATATATACAGCTCATCTACTGCAGAATATTATAATATACAGCTCATCTACTGCAGAATATTATAATATACAGCTCATCTACTGCAGAATATTATATATACAACTCATCTACCGCAGAATATTATAATATACAGCTCATCTTCTGCAGAATATTATAATATACAGCTCACCTGCTGCAGAATATTATAATATACATCTCATCTACTGCAGAATAGTATAATATACAGCTCATCTACTGCAGAATATTATATATACAGCTCATCTACTGCAGAATATTATAATATACAGCTCATCTACTGCAGAATATTATAATATACAGCTCATCTACTGCAGAATATTATATATACAGCTCATCTACTGCAGAATATTATAATATACAGCTCATCTACTGCAGAATATTATAATATACAGCTCATCTACTGCAGAATATTATATATACAACTCATCTACTGCAGAATATTATATATACAACTCATCTACTGCAGAATATTATAATATACAGCTCATCTACTGCAGAATATTATATATACAGCTCATCTACTGCAGAATATTATAATATACAGCTCATCTACTGCAGAATATTATAATATACAGCTCATCTACTGCAGAATATTATATATACAGCTCATCTACTGCATAATATTATAATATACAGCTCACCTGCTGCAGAATATTATATATACAGCTCATCTACTGCAGAATATTATATATACAGCTCATCTACTGCAGAATATTATAATATACAGCTCATCTACTGCAGAATATTATATATACAGATCATCTACTGCAGAATATTATATATACAGCTCATCTACTGCAGAATATTATAATATACAGCTCATCTACTGCAGAATATTATATATACAGCTCATCTACTGCATAATATTATAATATACAGCTCACCTGCTGCAGAATATTATATATACAGCTCATCTACTGCAGAATATTATATATACAGCTCATCTACTGCAGAATATTATAATATACAGCTCATCTACTGCAGAATATTATATATACAGCTCATCTACTGCAGAATATTATATATACAGCTCATCTACTGCAGAATAATATAATATACAGCTCATCTTCTGCAGAATATTATAATATACATCTCATCTACTGCAGAATAGTATAATATACAGCTCATCTTCTGCAGAATATTATATATACAACTCATCTACTGCAGAATATTATAATATACAGCTCATCTTCTGCAGAATATTATAATATACATCTCATCTACTGCAGAATAGTATAATATACAGCTCATCTTCTGCAGAATATTATATATACAGCTCATCTACTGCAGAATATTATAATATACAGCTCATCTACTGCAGAATATTATAATATACAGCTCATCTACTGCAGAATATTATATATACAACTCATCTACCGCAGAATATTATAATATACAGCTCATCTTCTGCAGAATATTATAATATACAGCTCACCTGCTGCAGAATATTATAATATACATCTCATCTACTGCAGAATAGTATAATATACAGCTCATCTACTGCAGAATATTATATATACAGCTCATCTACTGCAGAATATTATAATATACAGCTCATCTACTGCAGAATATTATAATATACAGCTCATCTTCTGCAGAATATTATAATATACAGCTCATCTACTGCAGAATATTATAATATACAGCTCATCTACTGCAGAATATTATATATACAACTCATCTACTGCAGAATATTATAATATACAGCTTGTCTGCTGCAGAATATTATATATACAGCTCATCTACTGCAGAATATTATATATACAGCTCATCTACTGCAGAATATTATAATATACAGCTCATCTACTGCAGAATATTATATATACAGCTCATCTACTGCAGAATATTATAATATACAGCTCATCTACTGCAGAATATTATAATATACAGCTCATCTACTGCAGAATATTATATATACAACTCATCTACTGCAGAATATTATATATACAACTCATCTACTGCAGAATATTATAATATACAGCTCATCTACTGCAGAATATTATATATACAGCTCATCTACTGCAGAATATTATAATATACAGCTCATCTACTGCAGAATATTATATATACAACTCATCTACTGCAGAATATTATAATATACAGCTTGTCTGCTGCAGAATATTATATATACAGCTCATCTACTGCAGAATATTATATATACAGCTCATCTACTGCAGAATATTATAATATACAGCTCATCTACTGCAGAATATTATATATACAGCTCATCTACTGCAGAATATTATATATACAGCTCATCTACTGCAGAATATTATAATATACAGCTCATCTTCTGCAGAATATTATATATACAGCTCATCTACTGAAGAATATTATAATATACAGCTTGTCTGCTGCAGAATATTATATATACAGCTCATCTACTGCAGAATATTATATATACAGCTCATCTACTGCAGAATATTATAATATACAGCTCATCTACTGCAGAATATTATATATACAGCTCATCTACTGCATAATATTATAATATACAGCTCACCTGCTGCAGAATATTATATATACAGCTCATCTACTGCAGAATATTATAATATACAGCTCATCTACTGCAGAATATTATAATATACAGCTCATCTACTGCAGAATATTATATATACAGCTCATCTACTGCAGAATATTATATATACAGCTCATCTACTGCATAATATTATAATATACAGCTCACCTGCTGCAGAATATTATATATACAGCTCATCTACTGCAGAATATTATATATACAGCTCATCTACTGCAGAATATTATAATATACAGCTCATCTACTGCAGAATATTATATATACAGCTCATCTACTGCAGAATATTATATATACAGCTCATCTACTGCAGAATATTATAATATACAGCTCATCTTCTGCAGAATATTATATATACAGCTCATCTACTGCAGAATATTATAATATACAGCTCATCTACTGCAGAATATTATAATATACAGCTCATCTACTGCAGAATATTATATATACAACTCATCTACCGCAGAATATTATAATATACAGCTCATCTTCTGCAGAATATTATAATATACAGCTCACCTGCTGCAGAATATTATAATATACATCTCATCTACTGCAGAATAGTATAATATACAGCTCATCTACTGCAGAATATTATATATACAGCTCATCTACTGCAGAATATTATAATATACAGCTCATCTACTGCAGAATATTATAATATACAGCTCATCTACTGCAGAATATTATATATACAGCTCATCTACTGCAGAATATTATAATATACAGCTCATCTACTGCAGAATATTATAATATACAGCTCATCTACTGCAGAATATTATATATACAACTCATCTACTGCAGAATATTATATATACAACTCATCTACTGCAGAATATTATAATATACAGCTCATCTACTGCAGAATATTATATATACAGCTCATCTACTGCAGAATATTATAATATACAGCTCATCTACTGCAGAATATTATAATATACAGCTCATCTACTGCAGAATATTATATATACAGCTCATCTACTGCATAATATTATAATATACAGCTCACCTGCTGCAGAATATTATATATACAGCTCATCTACTGCAGAATATTATAATATACAGCTCATCTACTGCAGAATATTATATATACAGCTCATCTACTGCATAATATTATAATATACAGCTCACCTGCTGCAGAATATTATATATACAGCTCATCTACTGCAGAATATTATATATACAGCTCATCTACTGCAGAATATTATAATATACAGCTCATCTACTGCAGAATATTATATATACAGATCATCTACTGCAGAATATTATATATACAGCTCATCTACTGCAGAATATTATAATATACAGCTCATCTACTGCAGAATATTATATATACAGCTCATCTACTGCATAATATTATAATATACAGCTCACCTGCTGCAGAATATTATATATACAGCTCATCTACTGCAGAATATTATATATACAGCTCATCTACTGCAGAATATTATAATATACAGCTCATCTACTGCAGAATATTATATATACAGCTCATCTACTGCAGAATATTATATATACAGCTCATCTACTGCAGAATATTATAATATACAGCTCATCTACTGCAGAATATTATAATATACAGCTCATCTACTGCAGAATATTATATATACAGCTCATCTACTGCATAATATTATAATATACAGCTCACCTGCTGCAGAATATTATATATACAGCTCATCTACTGCAGAATATTATATATACAGCTCATCTACTGCAGAATATTATATATACAACTCATCTACTGCAGAATATTATATATACAGCTCATCTACTGCAGAATATTATAATATACAGCTCATCTACTGCAGAATATTATAATATACAGCTCATCTACTGCAGAATATTATATATACAACTCATCTACTGCAGAATATTATATATACAACTCATCTACTGCAGAATATTATATATACAGCTCATCTTCTGCAGAATATTATAATATACAGCTCATCTTCTGCAGAATATTATGTATACAACTCATCTACTGCAGAATATTATATATACAGCTCATCTACTGCAGAATATTATAATATACAGCTCATCTACTGCAGAATATTATAATATACAGCTCATCTTCTGCAGAATATTATATATACAACTCATCTACTGCAGAATATTATATATGCGGCTCATCTACTGCAGAATATTATAATATACAGCTCATCTTCTGCAGAATATTATATATACAACTCATCTACTGCAGAATATTATATATACAGCTCATCTACTGCAGAATATTATAATATACAGCTCATCTACTGCAGAATATTATAATATACAGCTCACCTGCTGCAGAATATTATAATATACAGCTCATCTGCTGCAGAATATTATAATATACAGCTCACCTGCTACAGAATATTATATATACAGCTCATCTACTGCAGAATATTATAATATACAGCTCATCTTCTGCAGAATATTATATATACAACTCATCTACTGCAGAATATTATATATACAACTCATCTACTGCAGAATATTATATATACAGCTCATCTTCTGCAGAATATTATAATATACAGCTCATCTTCTGCAGAATATTATATATACAACTCATCTACTGCAGAATATTATATATACAGCTCATCTACTGCAGAATATTATAATATACAGCTCATCTACTGCAGAATATTATATATACAACTCATCTACTGCAGAATATTATATATACAGCTCATCTACTGCAGAATATTATAATATACAGCTCATCTTCTGCAGAATAATATATATACAACTCATCTACTGCAGAATATTATATATACAACTCATCTACTGCAGAATATTATATATACAGCTCATCTACTGCAGAATATTATAATATACAGCTCACCTACTGCAGAATATTATAATATACAGCTCACCTACTGCAGAATATTATATATACAGCTCATCTTCTGCAGAATATTATATATACAGCTCATCTACTGCAGAATATCATATATACAGCTCATCTACTGCAGAATATTATAATATACAGCTCATCTTCTGCAGAATATTATAATATACAGCTCACCTGCTGCAGAATATTATAATATACAGCTCATCTTCTGCAGAATATTATATATACAGCTCATCTACTGCAGAATAATATAATATACATCTCATCTACTGCAGAATATTATATATACAGCTCATCTACTGCAGAATATTATATATACAACTCATCTACTGCAGAATATTATAATATACAGCTCATCTACTGCAGAATATTATATATACAGCTCATCTACTGCAGAATATTATAATATACAGCTCATCTACTGCAGAATATTATAATATACAGCTCATCTACTGCAGAATATTATATATACAACTCATCTACTGCAGAATATTATATATACAACTCATCTACTGCAGAATATTATAATATACAGCTCATCTACTGCAGAATATTATATATACAGCTCATCTACTGCAGAATATTATAATATACAGCTCATCTACTGCAGAATATTATAATATACAGCTCATCTACTGCAGAATATTATATATACAGCTCATCTACTGCATAATATTATAATATACAGCTCACCTGCTGCAGAATATTATATATACAGCTCATCTACTGCAGAATATTATAATATACAGCTCATCTACTGCAGAATATTATATATACAGCTCATCTACTGCAGAATATTATATATACAGCTCATCTACTGCATAATATTATAATATACAGCTCACCTGCTGCAGAATATTATATATACAGCTCATCTACTGCAGAATATTATATATACAGCTCATCTACTGCAGAATATTATAATATACAGCTCATCTACTGCAGAATATTATATATACAGATCATCTACTGCAGAATATTATATATACAGCTCATCTACTGCAGAATATTATAATATACAGCTCATCTACTGCAGAATATTATATATACAGCTCATCTACTGCATAATATTATAATATACAGCTCACCTGCTGCAGAATATTATATATACAGCTCATCTACTGCAGAATATTATATATACAGCTCATCTACTGCAGAATATTATAATATACAGCTCATCTACTGCAGAATATTATATATACAGCTCATCTACTGCAGAATATTATATATACAGCTCATCTACTGCAGAATATTATAATATACAGCTCATCTACTGCAGAATATTATAATATACAGCTCATCTACTGCAGAATATTATATATACAGCTCATCTACTGCATAATATTATAATATACAGCTCACCTGCTGCAGAATATTATATATACAGCTCATCTACTGCAGAATATTATATATACAACTCATCTACTGCAGAATATTATATATACAGCTCATCTACTGCAGAATATTATAATATACAGCTCATCTACTGCAGAATATTATAATATACAGCTCATCTACTGCAGAATATTATATATACAACTCATCTACTGCAGAATATTATATATACAACTCATCTACTGCAGAATATTATATATACAGCTCATCTTCTGCAGAATATTATAATATACAGCTCATCTTCTGCAGAATATTATGTATACAACTCATCTACTGCAGAATATTATATATACAGCTCATCTACTGCAGAATATTATAATATACAGCTCATCTACTGCAGAATATTATAATATACAGCTCATCTTCTGCAGAATATTATATATACAACTCATCTACTGCAGAATATTATATATGCGGCTCATCTACTGCAGAATATTATAATATACAGCTCATCTACTGCAGAATATTATAATATACAGCTCATCTTCTGCAGAATATTATATATACAACTCATCTACTGCAGAATATTATATATACAGCTCATCTACTGCAGAATATTATAATATACAGCTCATCTACTGCAGAATATTATAATATACAGTTCACCTGCTGCAGATTATAATATACAGCTCATCTGCTGCAGAATATTATAATATACAGCTCACCTGCTACAGAATATTATATATACAGCTCATCTACTGCAGAATATTATAATATACAGCTCATCTTCTGCAGAATATTATATATACAACTCATCTACTGCAGAATATTATATATACAACTCATCTACTGCAGAATATTATATATACAGCTCATCTTCTGCAGAATATTATAATATACAGCTCATCTTCTGCAGAATATTATATATACAACTCATCTACTGCAGAATATTATATATACAGCTCATCTACTGCAGAATATTATAATATACAGCTCATCTACTGCAGAATATTATATATACAACTCATCTACTGCAGAATATTATATATACAGCTCATCTACTGCAGAATATTATAATATACAGCTCATCTTCTGCAGAATAATATATATACAACTCATCTACTGCAGAATATTATATATACAACTCATCTACTGCAGAATATTATATATACAGCTCATCTACTGCAGAATATTATAATATACAGCTCACCTACTGCAGAATATTATAATATACAGCTCACCTACTGCAGAATATTATATATACAGCTCATCTTCTGCAGAATATTATATATACAGCTCATCTACTGCAGAATATCATATATACAGCTCATCTACTGCAGAATATTATAATATACAGCTCATCTTCTGCAGAATATTATAATATACAGCTCACCTGCTGCAGAATATTATAATATACAGCTCATCTTCTGCAGAATATTATATATACAGCTCATCTACTGCAGAATAATATAATATACATCTCATCTACTGCAGAATATTATATATACAGCTCATCTACTGCAGAATATTATATATACAACTCATCTACTGCAGAATATTATAATATACAGCTCATCTACTGCAGAATATTATATATACAGCTCATCTACTGCAGAATATTATAATATACAGCTCATCTACTGCAGAATATTATATATACAGCTCATCTACTGCAGAATATTATAATATACAGCTCATCTACTGCAGAATATTATAATATACAGCTCATCTACTGCAGAATATTATATATACAACTCATCTACTGCAGAATATTATATATACAACTCATCTACTGCAGAATATTATAATATACAGCTCATCTTCTGCAGAATATTATATATACAACTCATCTACTGCAGAATATTATATATACAGCTCATCTACTGCAGAATATTATATATACAGCTCATCTTCTGCAGAATATTATAATATACATCTCATCTACTACAGAATATTATAATATACAGCTCATCTACTGCAGAATATTATAATATACAGCTCATCTACTGCAGAATATTATAATATACAGCTCATCTACTGCAGAATATTATATATACAACTCATCTACTGCAGAATATTATAATATACAGCTCATCTACTGCAGAATATTATATATACAGCTCATCTACTGCAGAATATTATAATATACAGCTCATCTACTGCAGAATATTATATATACAACTCATCTACTGCAGAATATTATAATATACAGCTCATCTACTGCAGAATATTATATATACAGCTCATCTACTGCAGAATATTATAATATACAACTCATCTACTGCAGAATATTATATATACAGCTCATCTTCTGCAGAATATTATAATATACAGCTCATCTACTGCAGAATATTATAATATACAGCTCATCTACTGCAGAATATTATATATACAGCTCATCTTCTGCAGAATATTATAATATACAGCTCATCTACTGCAGAATATTATAATATACAGCTCATCTACTGCAAAATATTATAATATACAGCTCATCTACTGCAGAATATTATATATACAGCTCATCTTCTGCAGAATATTATAATATACATCTCATCTACTGCAGAATATTATAATATACAGCTCATCTACTACAGAATATTATATATACAGCTCATCTTCTGCAGAATATTATAATATACAGCTCATCTACTGCAGAATATTATATATACAGCTCATCTACTGCAGAATATTATAATATACAGCTCATCTTCTGCAGAATATTATATATACAGCTCATCTTCTGCAGAATATTATAATATACAGCTCATCTTCTGCAGAATATTATAATATACAGCTCATCTACTGCAGAATATTATAATATACAGCTCATCTACTGCAGAATATTATATATACAGCTCATCTTCTGCAGAATATTATAATATACAGCTCATCTACTGCAGAATATTATAATATACAGCTCATCTACTGCAAAATATTATAATATACAGCTCATCTACTGCAGAATATTATATATACAGCTCATCTTCTGCAGAATATTATAATATACAGCTCATCTACTGCAGAATATTATATATACAGCTCATCTTCTGCAGAATATTATAATATACAGCTCATCTACTGCAGAATATTATAATATACAGCTCATCTACTGCAGAATATTATATATACAGCTCATCTTCTGCAGAATATTATAATATACAGCTCATCTACTGCAGAATATTATAATATACAGCTCATCTACTGCAAAATATTATAATATACAGCTCATCTACTGCAGAATATTATATATACAGCTCATCTTCTGCAGAATATTATAATATACATCTCATCTACTGCAGAATATTATAATATACAGCTCATCTACTACAGAATATTATATATACAGCTCATCTTCTGCAGAATATTATAATATACAGCTCATCTACTGCAGAATATTATATATACAGCTCATCTACTGCAGAATATTATAATATACAGCTCATCTACTGCAGAATATTATATATACAGCTCATCTTCTGCAGAATATTATATATACAGCTCATCTTCTGCAGAATATTATAATATACATCTCATCTACTGCAGAATATTATAATATACAGCTCATCTACTACAGAATATTATATATACAGCTCATCTTCTGCAGAATATTATAATATACAGCTCATCTACTGCAGAATATTATATATACAGCTCATCTACTGCAGAATATTATAATATACAGCTCATCTTCTGCAGAATATTATATATACAGCTCATCTTCTGCAGAATATTATAATATACAGCTCATCTACTGCAGAATATTATAATATACAGCTCATCTACTGCAGAATATTATAATATACAGCTCATCTACTGCAGAATATTATAATATACAGCTCATCTTCTGCAGAATATTATATATACAACTCATCTACTGCAGAATATTATATATACAGCTCATCTACTGCAGAATATTATATATACAACTCATCTACTGCAGAATATTATATATACAGCTCATCTACTGCAGAATATTATATATACAGCTCATCTTCTGCAGAATATTATAATATACATCTCATCTACTACAGAATATTATATATACAGCTCATCTTCTGCAGAATATTATAATATACAACTAATCTACTGCAGAATATTATAATATACAGCTCATCTTCTGCAGAATATTATAATATACAGCTCATCTACTGCAGAATATTATAATATACAGCTCACCTGCTGCAGAATATTATAATATACAACTCATCTAATGCAGAATATTATAATATACAGCTCATCTGCTGCAGAATATTATAATATACAGCTCACCTGCTACAGAATATTATATATACAGCTCATCTACTGCAGAATATTATAATATACAGCTCATCTTCTGCAGAATATTATATATACAGCTCATCTACTGCAGAATATTATATATACAGCTCATCTACTGCAGAATATTATATATACAACTCATCTACTGCAGAATATTATATATACAGCTCATCTACTGCAGAATATTATAATACACAGCTCATCTTCTGCAGAATAATATATATACAACTCATCTACTGCAGAATATTATATATACAACTCATCTACTGCAGAATATTATATATACAGCTCATCTTCTGCAGAATATTATATATACAGCTCATCTACTGCAGAATATTATAATATACAGCTCACCTACTGCAGAATATTATAATATACAGCTCACCTACTGCAGAATATTATATATACAGCTCATCTTCTGCAGAATATTATAATATACAGCTCATCTACTGCAGAATATTATAATATACAGCTCACCTGCTGCAGAATATTATATATACAGCTCATCTACTGCAGAATATTATATATACAGCTCATCTTCTGCAGAATATTATAATATACAGCTCATCTACTGCAGAATATTATAATATACAGCTCATCTTCTGCAGAATATTATAATATACAGCTCATCTACTGCAGAATATTATATATACAGCTCATCTACTGCAGAATAATATAATATACAGCTCATCTTCTGCAGAATATTATAATATACAGCTCATCTTCTGCAGAATATTATAATATACAGCTCATCTACTGCAGAATATTATATATACAGCTCATCTACTACAGAATATTATAATATACAGCTCATCTGCTGCAGAATATTATAATATACAGCTCATCTACTGCAGAATATTATAATATACAGCTCATCTACTGCAGAATATTATATATACAACTCATCTACTGCAGAATATTATATATACAACTCATCTACTGCAGAATATTATAATATACAGCTCATCTTCTGCAGAATATTATATATACAACTCATCTACTGCAGAATATTATATATACAGCTCATCTACTGCAGAATATTATATATACAGCTCATCTTCTGCAGAATATTATAATATACATCTCATCTACTACAGAATATTATAATATACAGCTCATCTACTGCAGAATATTATAATATACAGCTCATCTACTGCAGAATATTATAATATACAGCTCATCTACTGCAGAATATTATATATACAACTCATCTACTGCAGAATATTATAATATACAGCTCATCTACTGCAGAATATTATATATACAGCTCATCTACTGCAGAATATTATAATATACAGCTCATCTACTGCAGAATATTATATATACAACTCATCTACTGCAGAATATTATAATATACAGCTCATCTACTGCAGAATATTATATATACAGCTCATCTACTGCAGAATATTATAATATACAACTCATCTACTGCAGAATATTATATATACAGCTCATCTTCTGCAGAATATTATAATATACAGCTCATCTACTGCAGAATATTATAATATACAGCTCATCTACTGCAGAATATTATATATACAGCTCATCTTCTGCAGAATATTATAATATACAGCTCATCTACTGCAGAATATTATAATATACAGCTCATCTACTGCAAAATATTATAATATACAGCTCATCTACTGCAGAATATTATATATACAGCTCATCTTCTGCAGAATATTATAATATACATCTCATCTACTGCAGAATATTATAATATACAGCTCATCTACTACAGAATATTATATATACAGCTCATCTTCTGCAGAATATTATAATATACAGCTCATCTACTGCAGAATATTATATATACAGCTCATCTACTGCAGAATATTATAATATACAGCTCATCTTCTGCAGAATATTATATATACAGCTCATCTTCTGCAGAATATTATAATATACAGCTCATCTTCTGCAGAATATTATAATATACAGCTCATCTACTGCAGAATATTATAATATACAGCTCATCTACTGCAGAATATTATATATACAGCTCATCTTCTGCAGAATATTATAATATACAGCTCATCTACTGCAGAATATTATAATATACAGCTCATCTACTGCAAAATATTATAATATACAGCTCATCTACTGCAGAATATTATATATACAGCTCATCTTCTGCAGAATATTATAATATACAGCTCATCTACTGCAGAATATTATATATACAGCTCATCTTCTGCAGAATATTATAATATACAGCTCATCTACTGCAGAATATTATAATATACAGCTCATCTACTGCAGAATATTATATATACAGCTCATCTTCTGCAGAATATTATAATATACAGCTCATCTACTGCAGAATATTATAATATACAGCTCATCTACTGCAAAATATTATAATATACAGCTCATCTACTGCAGAATATTATATATACAGCTCATCTTCTGCAGAATATTATAATATACATCTCATCTACTGCAGAATATTATAATATACAGCTCATCTACTACAGAATATTATATATACAGCTCATCTTCTGCAGAATATTATAATATACAGCTCATCTACTGCAGAATATTATATATACAGCTCATCTACTGCAGAATATTATAATATACAGCTCATCTACTGCAGAATATTATATATACAGCTCATCTTCTGCAGAATATTATATATACAGCTCATCTTCTGCAGAATATTATAATATACATCTCATCTACTGCAGAATATTATAATATACAGCTCATCTACTACAGAATATTATATATACAGCTCATCTTCTGCAGAATATTATAATATACAGCTCATCTACTGCAGAATATTATATATACAGCTCATCTACTGCAGAATATTATAATATACAGCTCATCTTCTGCAGAATATTATATATACAGCTCATCTTCTGCAGAATATTATAATATACAGCTCATCTACTGCAGAATATTATAATATACAGCTCATCTACTGCAGAATATTATAATATACAGCTCATCTACTGCAGAATATTATAATATACAGCTCATCTTCTGCAGAATATTATATATACAACTCATCTACTGCAGAATATTATATATACAGCTCATCTACTGCAGAATATTATATATACAACTCATCTACTGCAGAATATTATATATACAGCTCATCTACTGCAGAATATTATATATACAGCTCATCTTCTGCAGAATATTATAATATACATCTCATCTACTACAGAATATTATATATACAGCTCATCTTCTGCAGAATATTATAATATACAACTAATCTACTGCAGAATATTATAATATACAGCTCATCTTCTGCAGAATATTATAATATACAGCTCATCTACTGCAGAATATTATAATATACAGCTCACCTGCTGCAGAATATTATAATATACAACTCATCTAATGCAGAATATTATAATATACAGCTCATCTGCTGCAGAATATTATAATATACAGCTCACCTGCTACAGAATATTATATATACAGCTCATCTACTGCAGAATATTATAATATACAGCTCATCTTCTGCAGAATATTATATATACAGCTCATCTACTGCAGAATATTATATATACAGCTCATCTACTGCAGAATATTATATATACAACTCATCTACTGCAGAATATTATATATACAGCTCATCTACTGCAGAATATTATAATACACAGCTCATCTTCTGCAGAATAATATATATACAACTCATCTACTGCAGAATATTATATATACAACTCATCTACTGCAGAATATTATATATACAGCTCATCTTCTGCAGAATATTATATATACAGCTCATCTACTGCAGAATATTATAATATACAGCTCACCTACTGCAGAATATTATAATATACAGCTCACCTACTGCAGAATATTATATATACAGCTCATCTTCTGCAGAATATTATAATATACAGCTCATCTACTGCAGAATATTATAATATACAGCTCACCTGCTGCAGAATATTATATATACAGCTCATCTACTGCAGAATATTATATATACAGCTCATCTTCTGCAGAATATTATAATATACAGCTCATCTACTGCAGAATATTATAATATACAGCTCATCTTCTGCAGAATATTATAATATACAGCTCATCTACTGCAGAATATTATATATACAGCTCATCTACTGCAGAATAATATAATATACAGCTCATCTTCTGCAGAATATTATAATATACAGCTCATCTTCTGCAGAATATTATAATATACAGCTCATCTACTGCAGAATATTATATATACAGCTCATCTACTACAGAATATTATAATATACAGCTCATCTGCTGCAGAATATTATAATATACAGCTCATCTACTGCAGAATATTATAATATACAGCTCACCTGCTGCAGAATATTATATATACAGCTCATCTACTGCAGAATATTATATATACAGCTCATCTTCTGTAGAATATTATAATATACAGCTCATCTACTGCAGAATATTATAATATACAGCTCATCTACTGCAGAATATTATAATATACAGCTCATCTACTGCAGAATATTATATATACAGCTCATCTACTGCAGAATAATATAATATACAGCTCATCTTCTGCAGAATATTATAATATAAAGCTCATCTTCTGCAGAATATTATATATACAACTCATCTACTGCAGAATATTATATATACAGCTCATCTACTGCAGAATATTATAATATACAGCTCATGTTCTGCAGAATAATATAATATACAACTCATCTACTGCAGAATATTATAATATACAGCTCATCTACTGCAGAATATTATAATATACAGCTCATCTACTGCAGATTATATATACAGCTCATCTACTGTAGAATATTATATATACAGCTCATCTACTGCAGAATATTATAATATACAGCTCATCTTCTGCAGAATATTATATATACAACTCATCTACTGCAGAATATTATATATACAGCTCATCTTCTGCAGAATATTATAATATACAGCTCATCTTCTGCAGAATATTATATATACAACTCATCTACTGCAGAATATTATATATACAGCTCATCTACTGCAGAATATTATAATATACAGCTCATCTTCTGCAGAATAATATAATATACAACTCATCTACTGCAGAATATTATAATATACAGCTCATCTACTGCAGAATATTATAATATACAGCTCATCTACTGCAGAATATTATAATATACAGCTCATCTACTGCAGAATATTATAATATACAACTCACCTGCTGCAGAATATTATATATACAGCTCATCTACTGCAGAATATTATAATATACAACTCACCTGCTGCAGAATATTATAATATACAGCTCATCTACTGCAGAATATTATATATACAGCTCATCTTCTGCAGAATATTATAATATACAGCTCATCTACTGCAGAATATTATAATATACAGCTCATCTTCTGCAGAATATTATAATATACAGCTCATATACTGCAGAATATTATATATACAGCTCATCTACTGCAGAATATTATATATACAGCTCATCTTCTGCAGAATATTATATATACAGCTCATCTACTGCAGAATATTATATATACAGCTCATCTTCTGCAGAATATTATAATATACAGCTCATCTACTGCAGAATATTATAATATACAACTCACCTGCTGCAGAATATTATATATACAGCTCATCTACTGCAGAATATTATAGATACAACTCATCTACTGCAGAATATTATATATACAGCTCATCTACTGCAGAATATTATAATATACAGCTCATCTACTGCAGAATATTATAATATACAGCTCATCTTCTGCAGAATATTATATATACAACTCATCTACTGCAGAATATTATATATACAGCTCATCTACTGCAGAATATTATAATATACAGCTCATCTACTGCAGAATATTATAATATACAGCTCACCTGCTGCAGAATATTATAATATACAGCTCATCTGCTGCAGAATATTATAATATACAGCTCATCTGCTACAGAATATTATATATACAGCTCATCTACTGCAGAATATTATAATATACAGCTCATCTTCTGCAGAATATTATATATACAACTCATCTACTGCAGAATATTATATATACAGCTCATCTACTGCAGAATATTATAATATACAGCTCATCTACTGCAGAATATTATAATATACAGCTCACCTGCTGCAGAATATTATAATATACAGCTCATCTGCTGCAGAATATTATAATATACAGCTCATCTGCTACAGAATATTATATATACAGCTCATCTTCTGCAGAATATTATAATATACAGCTCATCTTCTGCAGAATATTATATATACAACTCATCTACTGCAGAATATTATATATACAGCTCATCTACTGCAGAATATTATAATATACAGCTCATCTACTGCAGAATATTATATATACAACTCATCTACTGCAGAATATTATATATACAGCTCATCTACTGCAGAATATTATAATATACAGCTCATCTTCTGCAGAATAATATATATACAACTCATCTACTGCAGAATATTATATATACAGCTCATCTACTGCAGAATATTATAATATACAGCTCACCTACTGCAGAATATTATATATACAGCTCATCTTCTGCAGAATATTATATATACAGCTCATCTACTGCAGAATATCATATATACAGCTCATCTACTGCAGAATATTATAATATACAGCTCATCTTCTGCAGAATATTATATATACAGCTCATCTTCTGCAGAATATTATATATACAACTCATCTACTGCAGAATATTATATATACAGCTCATCTACTGCAGAATATTATAATATACAGCTCACCTACTGCAGAATATTATAATATACAGCTCACCTACTGCAGAATATTATATATACAGCTCATCTTCTGCAGAATATTATATATACAGCTCATCTACTGCAGAATATCATATATACAGCTCATCTACTGCAGAATATTATAATATACAGCTCATCTTCTGCAGAATATTATAATATACAGCTCACCTGCTGCAGAATATTATAATATACAGCTCATCTACTGCAGAATAATATAATATACATCTCATCTACTGCAGAATATTATATATACAGCTCATCTACTGCAGAATATTATATATACAACTCATCTACTGCAGAATATTATAATATACAGCTCATCTACTGCAGAATATTATATATACAGCTCATCTACTGCAGAATATTATAATATACAGCTCATCTACTGCAGAATATTATATATACAGCTCATCTACTGCAGAATATTATAATATACAGCTCATCTACTGCAGAATATTATAATATACAGCTCATCTACTGCAGAATATTATATATACAACTCATCTACTGCAGAATATTATATATACAACTCATCTACTGCAGAATATTATAATATACAGCTCATCTTCTGCAGAATATTATATATACAACTCATCTACTGCAGAATATTATATATACAGCTCATCTACTCCAGAATATTATATATACAGCTCATCTTCTGCAGAATATTATAATATACATCTCATCTACTACAGAATATTATAATATACAGCTCATCTACTGCAGAATATTATAATATACAGCTCATCTACTGCAGAATATTATAATATACAGCTCATCTACTGCAGAATATTATATATACAACTCATCTACTGCAGAATATTATAATATACAGCTCATCTACTGCAGAATATTATATATACAGCTCATCTACTGCAGAATATTATAATATACAGCTCATCTACTGCAGAATATTATATATACAGCTCATCTACTGCAGAATATTATATATACAGCTCATCTACTGCAGAATATTATAATATACAGCTCATCTACTGCAGAATATTATATATACAGCTCATCTACTGCAGAATATTATAATATACAGCTCAATGCTACAGAATATTATAATATACAGCTCATCTGCTGCAGAATATTATAATATACAGCTCACCTACTGCAGAATATTATATATACAGCTCATCTTCTGCAGAATATTATATATACAGCTCATCTACTGCAGAATATCATATATACAGCTCATCTACTGCAGAATATTATAATATACAGCTCATCTTCTGCAGAATATTATAATATACAGCTCACCTGCTGCAGAATATTATAATATACAGCTCATCTACTGCAGAATAATATAATATACATCTCATCTACTGCAGAATATTATATATACAGCTCATCTACTGCAGAATATTATATATACAACTCATCTACTGCAGAATATTATAATATACAGCTCATCTACTGCAGAATATTATATATACAGCTCATCTACTGCAGAATATTATAATATACAGCTCATCTACTGCAGAATATTATATATACAGCTCATCTACTGCAGAATATTATAATATACAGCTCATCTACTGCAGAATATTATAATATACAGCTCATCTACTGCAGAATATTATATATACAACTCATCTACTGCAGAATATTATATATACAACTCATCTACTGCAGAATATTATAATATACAGCTCATCTTCTGCAGAATATTATATATACAACTCATCTACTGCAGAATATTATATATACAGCTCATCTACTCCAGAATATTATATATACAGCTCATCTTCTGCAGAATATTATAATATACATCTCATCTACTACAGAATATTATAATATACAGCTCATCTACTGCAGAATATTATAATATACAGCTCATCTACTGCAGAATATTATAATATACAGCTCATCTACTGCAGAATATTATATATACAACTCATCTACTGCAGAATATTATAATATACAGCTCATCTACTGCAGAATATTATATATACAGCTCATCTACTGCAGAATATTATAATATACAGCTCATCTACTGCAGAATATTATATATACAGCTCATCTACTGCAGAATATTATAATATACAGCTCAATGCTACAGAATATTATAATATACAGCTCATCTGCTGCAGAATATTATAATATACAGCTCATCTACTGCAGAATATTATATATACAGCTCACCTGCTGCAGAATATTATAATATACAGCTCATCTACTGCAGAATATTATAACATACAGCTCATCTGCTGCAGAATATTATAATATACAGCTCATCTACTGCAGACTATTATAATATCCATCTCATCTACTGCAGAATATTATAATATACAGCTCATCTTCTGCAGAATATTATAATATACAGCTCATCTACTGCAGAATATTATATATACAGCTCATCTACTGCAGAATATTATAATATACAGCTCAATGCTACAGAATATTATAATATACAGCTCATCTGCTGCAGAATATTATAATATACAGCTCATCTACTGCAGAATATTATATATACAGCTCACCTGCTGCAGAATATTATAATATACAGCTCATCTACTGCAGAATATTATAACATACAGCTCAATGCTACAGAATATTATAATATACAGCTCATCTGCTGCAGAATATTATATATACAGCTCATCTGCTGCAGAATATTATAATATACAGCTCATCTACTGCAGAATATTATATATACAGCTCACCTGCTGCAGAATATTATAATATACAGCTCATCTACTGCAGAATATTATAATATACAGCTCATCTACTGCAGAATATTATATATACAGCTCACCTGCTGCAGAATATTATATATACAGCTCATCTACTGCAGAATATTATATATACAGCTCATCTACTGCAGAATATTATATATACAGTTCATCTGCTGCAGAATATTATAACATACAGCTCAATGCTACAGAATATTATATATACAGCTCATCTACTGCAGAATATTATATATACAGCTCATCTGCTGCAGAATATTATATATACAGCTCATCTTCTGCAGAATATTATAATATACAGCTCATCTTCTGCAGAATATTATAATATACAGCTCATCTACTGCAGAATATTATAATATACAGCTCATCTACTGCAGAATATTATAATATACAGCTCATCTGCTGCAGAATATTATAATATACAGCTCATTTGCTGCAATATATTATAATATACAGCTCATCTGCTGCAGAATATTATAATATACAGCTCATTTGCTGCAATATATTATAATATACAGCTCATCTGCTGCAGAATATTATATATACAGCTCAATGCTACAGAATATTATAATATACAGCTCATCTACTGCAGAATATTATAATATACAGCTCATCTGCTGCAGAATATTATAATATACAGCTCATTTACTGCAGAATATTATAATATACAGCTCATCTACTGCAGAATATTATAATATACAGCTCATCTGCTGCAGAATATTATAATATACAACTCATCTACTGCAGAATATTATAATATACAGCTCATCTTCTGCAAAATATTATAATATACAGCTCATCTGCTGCAGAATATTAGAATATACAGCTCATCTACTGCAGAATATTATAATATACAGCTCATCTTCTGCAGAATATTATAATATACAGCTCATCTACTGCAGAATATTATAATATACAGCTCATCTACTGCAGAATATTATAATATACAGCTCACCTGCTGCAGATTATTATAATATACAGCTCATCTACTGCAGAATATTATAATGTACAGCTCATCTACTGCAGAATATTATAATATACAGCTCATATACTCTAATACAGCTCTAATATCCTAGAACTGTGGTTTTCCTCTTCCACGGTTCAAATCTGGGTGTAATCCACCTTTTTGCCTTTTTTACATAGAAAAAAACAATTTGAGTGTCTCGCTGACTGTTCAGACACAAATATATCTGTTTAAAAGATTCTGGTGTAGGCCAGAGAACTAGAACTGTGGTTTTCCTCTTCCACTGTTCTAATCTCCTTTTTATTACCCTTTTGCCATTGATAGTGCGAGCGTAAGCTATTTTACTTCATTTACAATGGGCAAGGCGCGTGGCAACGGACGTCGAACTGGACGTTCTGGTGATGGGGCATGCAGAGGACGGGGCCGTGGCCAAGGTGAAAATGTGCCACAACCAACAGCCACATCTTCTCGCTTCCAGTTCTTGACCGAATTACTAGGGAAGCACACAACAACAACACCACTTTTGCCAACTGATCAGTGTGAACAGATTATTAATTGGATAGCAGATAATACTTCCAGTCACCCTGGCACCACCATCTCCAGTCTGTCTTCCACACGATCAAGTCTTAGTAGCCGTGAGTCTCGACCGCATACTCCTCCTCACCCTGATGCTCCTTCCTCCCACCATGCCGAGTGTCCTCAGACAGCAACTGATCCCACACTTGGACACTCTGAAGAGCTGTTCACTGGTCCATTTCCATATTTGGGCCCCTCGCCTGCTCCGCTTGAAGTCGTGAAAGAGGAGATCCCATGTAGCGATGGCCAAATATTTGAACAGCCACGGCCACAGGAAGGCGACGCTGGCAATTTGTCACAAGAGGTGGACGATGACGAGACACAATTGCCACGAAGTGAGGAGGAGGACCGTGGTGCGGAAGTGGAAGAGGAGGAGGTGGTGGATGATCTAGTAACTGACCCAACGTGGCAGGAGGACACGCAGAGCGAGGCAAGCAGCACACAGGGGGAGGGAGACAGAGTACCCCAACAGGCAGGAAGAAGCAGTGTGGTGGCCGCAGACAGAAGGCGGGCAACCGTTCCCTGTAACACCAACACGAGGGACGTTGCCACTACAACCGGTAGGTCTTCCAGAGTCTGAAATTTTTTTAAAGACTCTGTTAATAACCCCAAAAAGGCCATTTGTACCACCTGCCAGGCCAGCATCAGCAGGGGTGACAAAACTACCAGCCTGACCACCACCAGCATGATCAGGCACATGTCAGCAAAGCACCCGACTTTGTGGGGTGAACCTTTGGGTCCACGACCAGCGTCAGTGGGTATCACCACTGCTTCTTCCTCTGTTGTGCATGTAAGAGAACCCCCTGTTGTGCGTGCAAGGCAATCCCCTGTCCATACTGCATGCAAAGATGCCCCCTCCTCTTAGTCTTCACTTGTTATGGCAGTTTCTCAAGAAACAGCATCAACGTCCACGTCCCACTGCAGCGTTCAATTGTCCATATCCCAGACATTTGAACGAAAGCGCAAATTCGCAGCCAAACGCCCCACAGGCCACAGTCCTAAATTTGCTCATTTCACGACTGCTTGCGTTGGAAATGCTGCCTTTTAGGCTGGTGGAGACGGAATCCTTCCGCAACCTTATGGCGGTGGCCGTCCCTCGGTACTCGGTCCCCAGCCGACACTATTTTGCCCGGTGTGCCATCCCCGCACTACACAAGCACGCGTCCCAAAACATCTGCCGTGCCCTCAACAACACAGTTACTGGGAGAGTCCACCCGACAACGGACACGTGGACAAGTGCTTGTGGTCAGGGACGGTACATCTCCCTGTCGGCACACTGGGTAAACATAGTGGAAGCCATGACCCAGTCGGACCTTGGGACGGAACACATCCTCCCCACACCGAGGATTGCGGGCCCTATGTCAGTCAGAGTTGCCCCCACAATGTACAGCTCATGCGCATCATCCTCCTCCTCCTCCTCCTCATGTTCAGCCTCCATCTCAGATATCACCACATCAGTTACAAGCTGGAAGCACTGCTGTACTGCCTCAGCCAAGCAGCAACAGGCTGTGCTGAAACTCATAAGCTTAGGTGATAAACCTCACACTGCTTGTGAGTTATGGACAGCTGTGAAAGAGCAGGCAGATCTGTGGCTGAGATCGCTGAACCTACATCCAGGCATGGTCGTGTATGACAATGGCTGTAACCTGGTGGCGGCTCTGAGGCGAGATCACACGTACCATGCCTGGCTGATGTGCTTAACCTCGTGGTTCAGCGATTTCTTAAATCGTACCCCGAGTTGCCAGATCTGCTCGTCAAAGTACGCCACCTGTCAGCTAATTTTCGGAAGTCGGCTACAGCTTCCGCCACCCTTGCTGTGTTGCAGCAGCGTTTGCAGTTTCTGGCACACCGACTGGTGTGTGATGTCCCCACACATTGGAACTCTACCCTCCACATGTTGCAAAGGATTTGTGAGCAGAAAGCAGTTGTGGAGTACCAGCTTCAACAAGGCCGTCGATATTCAGGTCAGACTCCACACATAAGACCTCAGGAGTGGACCTGGATGTTTGACATATGTACCATCCTGACAAACTTTGAGGAGTCCACCAAGATGGTGAGTGGCGATGACGCCATCATTAGCGTCAGCATCCCACCTGTCTGTATTTTGCAATGCTCTCTGCAGAGAATTAAAGAGGAGGCATTGCAGCCAGAGTATGATGAGATGGATCAAGAAGCCGTAGCGGGCAATTACACACAGCCAAGCCTCATCTCATCCTAAAGTGCATTGGGGACAATGAGAGAGAGGAGGAGGAGGAAGAACAGGAGCTGGTATCATGCGCTGTAGAAGGTAGTACCTGTACAACTGACATACCGTCGGTTCAGCGTGGGTGGCCTGAGGACAGGGGGGAGGAGGAGGAGGAGAAGGAGAGCATGGTCAGTCGTCATCTTGGTGAGTACACGGAAGTCTTGCCCGTTACCAGTCTGGCACGCATGGCTGACTTTATGTTACGCTGCCTTAACCGTGACCCTCGCGTTGTCCAAATGTTGGGTGACTGTAATTACTGGTTGGTGACACTTTTAGACTCCCACTACAAGGAGAACTTTCACTCTCTTATTCCTGAGGTGGAGAGGTCTACAAAAATGGGGCAGTACCAAAAGGTCCTTGCTGCAGAACTGTTAAAAAAAATTCCTATCTGAACACGCTAGCGGCAGGGGTCACAATTTGTTGCCCAACCAAGGCGTACATGCGAAAGAGACGCAACTCCAATCCAGCAGAGGCAGGGGAACACTGTCAACGTTCTGGGACAGTTTTCTGAGACCCGCCCAGCTTACAGGCCCTGAGGCGCGGGGTACTCTCACAAGGAGTGGAAAGTTTCAAAAGATGGTGATGGAGTACCTTGCCGACCGTACCAGCGTCCTCCGTGATTCCTCTGTGCCTTTTAATTATTGGGTATCCAAGCTGGACACTTGGAATGAACTCGCTCTGTATGCTTTGGAGGTCCTGGCCTGCCCTGCCGCTAGCGTGTTATCGGAGCGTGTTTTTAGTGCTGCTGGAGGAATTATAACTGATAAGCGCACTCGCCTGTCAACTGACAATGCTGACAAGCTGTGAATATGAATAGCGGTACCAGAGCGCCAATAACAGGGCAAAAATATTAAAAGGACTGATTTATTAATATACACACAACGCGTTTCGGTGGACACAGCCACCTTCATCAGGTGTGACAAGCAGCAAACAATTGATCCTTATATACATTTGACTAGGTATACAATTACTTAAAAGGGGCAGGAACAGATACAGAGTAATACCTCTATATTAACCCCTTGAGTTCATATATGCTCAATAGAGTAAAAAGGATTGTTATAAATTAATGCCTAATGAAGCATATAGGGTTCTTATAAAAAGGATTCGCTGTATAAAAACTTGTGAATCCTATAATCATAAATAATCATTTTTACATACAACATAAAACAATGTATAAATATAAAGTTATAAAATTACAATCAGTTTCTATCATTATAATTAGGGAAAAGTTGACGAAGAAAGGAAAGAGAAAAAAAAAAATATTCCCCCCCCAAAAAAAAGAAATAAAAAAAAAAAAAAAAATTAAAAAAAAAATAAAAAAATAAAAAATTTTATCCCCAAATTTTTTTTTTTTTTTAAATTATTTTTTCTCTTTTCTCTCTCTCCTCCCCCCTCCCCTCCCTCTCTCCTTTCCCCTCTTCCCTCCTTCTCTCTCTCCTCCCCCCTGCTCCTCCATATAAAAGATGTATATAATAAATTTGCTAAAATATAAAAACAGTTATTTAAAAAGTTGTCTTCTCTATATTAAGGTTCAAACCTTCAGGAGACAAGGTTCCCATTTTGAAAATCCAATAATTTTCACGTGTAATGAGACGATTTAGTCTATCAGGGTGTGTATCAACTATATGATCAATGATAGTTAGTTTTAGGTTATTAGGATTTTTTTGATGTTCTTTTAAGAAATGATTAGAAACACTATGTAGGGGAAAGCCGTTTCTAATATTTTGGCGATGTTTATTTAATCTGGAGTGCATCTCCTGGATAGTGCGGCCAATGTATTGCAGGCCGCAGGTGCACTGGAGCAGATAGATCACATATGAGGACTGACATGTAAGTCTAAAGCGAATGGGATATATCTCTCCAGTGACCGCAGAGACGAATGTTTTAGCTCCGTTATCAATGGATTGACCGCATAAGCATTTAGGGACGTTGCATTTATAACATCCATTATTGCTAATAGGAACTGAATTTAAATGGTTCGGTCTTCTACCAATTGTTGTATTGCTAGGGGCTATATAGTTTCCTAGATTTTTACTCCTCCGATATATGACATGAGGAAATTCCGGTAAATGACCAGTTAATATTGGATCATTACTTAAAATGAACCAGTATTTTTTTAATAAACTGGATAACACTTGCGTAGGTTTACCATAGGTAGTAATCAGATTTAAACTGAAATCGTTGTATGGCTCTTGGCTGGTATTCTTGGATTTGTTGATACACAAGTTCTGTGATAGGGATCTAGTTTTGGAGAAAGCATCCTCTAATAATTTCCGGGGGTATCCCTTAGCTCTAAAACGTTTTTGTAAAACCTTAGATTCCAGAAAAAAATCCGAATCATGTGTACAATTTTTTCTGACACGCCAATATTGACCGTATGGAATATTTCTAATCCAGCTGGGTAGATGGCCACTGTCAAATTCAAGATAGCTATTTACATCCACTTCCTTAAAGTGGGTAGATGTGGATATTTTACCCGAATTGTCTATATTTATCTGAAGGTCAAGATATTGAATATTACTCTCAGATATGGTAGAGGTAAAGGAAAGACCCCAGTCGTTAGAGTTTAATTCATCAATAAATTTGGCAGCCTCCACAGTATTTCCCCTCCATATAATAAACAGATCGTCTATAAAGCGGCGGTACATAACGATGGATTTATCGGCGCCGAGGGATTGCGCGATGTGGATAGACTCGAATGCCCCCATATATAGATTTGCATAACTGGGGGCAAACCTCGTCCCCATCGCGCAGCCCCTCAGCTGCCGATACATCACCCCCTCAAAAGAAAATACATTGTTCTCAAGAATGAAAGTTATACCCCTCAATAAAAAGTTTTTTTGAGGATCTTGTAAGTTAGGGTCCTCATCTAGGAATTTTTAATTGCCTGTAAACCCAATACATGTGTGATATTGGAATAAAGAGAGCTTATATCGAGTGTAATAAGAAGACAGCCTGGAAGAGGGGGTAATTCTCTCAATAGTCTAATTAAATGTGTGGAATCCTTTAAATGAGAATCTAGGGATAAAACGTACTTCTGTAAATAAAGATCAATATAGTGGGATAAGTTGGATGTGATAGAATTAATACCAGAAATAATAGGACGTCCAGGGGGATTAAATTTATCTTTATGAATTTTGGGTAAAAAATAAAAATAAGGGACTTTGAATTTTTTAATGTCTAAAAAGGATTTTTCTTTTTTATTGAGGAAGCCAGCTGTAGAGGCCCCTGCTACAAGTCCTTTGTACTCCAAAAAAATGGTTACAGATGGGTCTGCTTCTAATTTCACGTAGTAGTTTGAGTCGTCTAAGATTCTGAGGCCCTCCTTGATGTACCAGCCCCTGTTCATTATCACAGTCCCCCCTCCCTTATCTGCTCTCTTTATAATTATTTCTTTATTATCCTGAAGGGTTTTTAATGCACATTTCTCCTGGTAGCTCAAGTTATTCACTTTTTTTGAAATTGGGGGGAATGTCCTAAGGTCCCTCAAAATTAATTGTTGGAAAGTTTCTAGGTGTGAACCTTTGTGATGTAATGGATAAAAATTATTTTTCCCCTTCACATTTACATGAGTGAAAGGGTCCAGTAATGGGGGGCCTGGTATATTAGATTCTTGAATGGAGGGGGATACTGTTGAGCATGAACTAATAGGATGTGATTTTCTCTTATCTTCCAATAGAAAATGCCTTTTTAGTGTCAATTTCCTTATAAATTCATTTAAATCACAGAACAAAGTGAAATTATTAAATGGGACAGCTGGACAGAAAGATAATCCTCGACCTAACAAGGATCGTTCAGCTTCAGATAGCACATAGCTAGAAATATTAAAAATGCCCCCACAACCGATAGGGGGTTCTATCTGCAGGGAATTTGTATTCTGCTTCATTGGCAAGATTTCATTTTCTTTATATTTGGATTGTGTGTCAATTTCGGCATTTGGACTCGGGTTTTTCCACTCCCTCTACATCCCCTAAATTTCTTTTTCGTTTTGGACAACGTCCGGGGACCACGTGAAAAAAATGTGTAATTTTCGTTTTATTAGTTTGGGATGCAACTGCATTCTGTGTTTGAGGATTTATTAAGATACTATTCTCATTCAAAATCGGAGATAATTCCAAGGATGTCATTCTGTTTATAGGGGGTTTTATGTGGTTTATACCACTTATTTTATCAGAGGGTCTCCCTTGATTAAAAATATTCAGTGTATCCGCTAACGGGATCTGACCAGATGACTCCCCAGCAATAGGAGTCTGTATTGCACTAGAAAGCTCTGAGATATTAGATCCACTATGGGATATCTCCTGTGTGTTAATATGTAATGTGAAGTTCATCAATATCTGCTACTTGTGTGGAAATAGTAGACGGATTAGCAATAAATTCTACATCTGCTGCTTGTGTGGATAAAATAGGTGGATCAGTAATCAATATGGAGGGAGGAGTAATTTCCATACACATTCCCTCTATTATAAGGTCATTATTTTTTTCCAAATTAGAATTAAATGCAGTATTTTTCTTGTAATTATTGTTAATGGATAACTTCTTTTTATCAGTCTCATATATTGCTTGTTGTTTTTTATTCATAAAAAACTGTTTTTGAAAACTATTCACTTGTTTTGTATGGTTATCAGGATCATTGCTTAGAATAGGGGATGATGGATTATCCCTAGTTGTTCTCCGCATAGGGATGATGGGAACAGGTGAAATTTGAAGTGGTGATTGGATTTTTTCTTTTTTAGAGTCTTTTATATCTCTTTCATATTTTTTGGCTTTTTTATTTATTAAATCATTTTCAAACTTAGCCAGTCTTAGTTTTACCTCATTATCTGTGGCAAAATATTCCGCAGATGAAGAAAAGAACTCCAAATCCCCTTTAATTTTAGCTATTGTTTCTAAAGCATACATAGCCAGAGTATTCCTTTTATCAATCAACAATCTGATCAGTGCTGTTGAGCAATCAGAAATACACCTGTCCCATCTTTCAGTAAAAACAATATCCTGAGGAAAGGATGAATTGAGATTCATTCTCAATCCCTTGGGTATTATGTTATCCTTAATGTAATGTTCTAAAAACATCGTGTCTACGAGATTAGTTATTTCTATTTTGCTATTATTTTCTAAGTTCAAAAACAGTCCACGTAACCTTTTTTGATCTATATCATTCAGCATAGTTGGATTAGTATATATGCATCTGTCGCCATCTTTAGAGTCTTTACTAAGGGCTGTAATGATCAGAGATAATCTAAATTTCTCTCTGTTGGTCACATAAAAGTCCATAATGATCCAGCAATTTAGATTTTAAAGTCTTAAACACAGTTCTTATCTGTTGACGATTCTGCAAGATTTTTCTGTCTCTCGATGTGTTGAATAATCTGAGTCGCCCAATTTGCAGCTCCTGGTCTTGAGGCTAAGCCCCCAGCAATAGCAGACTCAATATGTAAAGAGAGGAGAGAACAAGGCGCAATGGGTGACTCAGTATTGCAATTGTTAGAGGGGTGTGAGGATGGCTACTAACCTTATGAAGTTGTGCACCTCTGCACAACCCCAGTGTAAAGCTCCACAAGCTCCGCTCTGTTGGTGGCTGTCATCTATTTCCAGCGGCGTTCACAGATCCTGATCTCTTGGTGGTGGATCACGTGGTCAGGTTAGTTGCATGTAACGCCGAGATGGACGCCCAGCTTCACCAACACCCCAGGCAGCGCTCCGGAGGGGTTAGGGCAGCGCAGCTTGGAAAACCAGGGTAGTGATTCTAATTAAATTCCTCCCACAGGTGAAAGAACAATAAATTAAAGGCAGCTCTACCGCACCCCAACAGGGGGAAAAAGGACAATAAATGGATATGAATAGCAGTACCAGAGCGCCAATAACAGGGCAAAAATATTAAAAGGACTGATTTATTAATATACACACAACGCGTTTCGGTGGACACAGCCACCTTCATCAGGTGTGACAAGCAGCAAACAATTGATCCTTATATACATTTGACTAGGTATACAATTACTTAAAAGGGGCGGGGCCAGATACAGAGTAATACCTCTATATTAACCCCTTGAGTTCATATATGCTCAATAGAGTAAAAAGGATTGTTATAAATTAATGCCTAATGAAGCATATAGGGTTCTTATAAAAAGGATTCACTGTATAAAAACTTGTGAATCCTATAATCATAAATAATAATTTTTACATACAACATAAAACAATGTATAAATATAAAGTTATAAAATTACAATCAGTTTCTATCATTATAATTAGGGAAAAGTAGACGAAGAAAGGAAAGAGAAAAAAAAATACACAGGAGATAACCCATAGTGGATCTAATATCTCAGAGCTTTCTAGTGCAATACAGACTCCTATTGCTGGGGAGTCATCTGGTCAGATCCCGATAGCGGATACACTGAATATTTTAAATCAAGGGAGACCCTCTGATAAAACAAATGGTATAAACCACATAAAACCCCCTATAAACAGAATGACATCCTTGGAATTATCTCCGATTTTGTATGAGAATAGTATCTTGATAAATCCTCAAACACAGAATGCAGTTGCATCCCAAACTAATAAAACGAAAATTACACATTTTTTTCACGTGGTCCCCGGACGTTGTCCAAAACGAAATTTAGGGGATGTAGAGGGAGTGGAAAAACCCGAGGCCTCAACAACAAAAATAGTCCAAATGCCGAAATTGAGACACAATCCAAATATAAAGAAAATGAAATCTTGCCAATGAAGCAGAATACAAATTCCCTGCAGATAGAAACCCCTATCGGTTGTGGGGGCATTTTTAATATTTCTAGCTATGTGCTATCTGAAGCTGAACAATCCTTGTTAGGTCGAGGATTATCTTTCTGTCCAGCTGTCCCATTTAATAATTTCACTTTGTTCTGTGATTTAAATGAATTTATAAGGAAATTGACACTAAAAAGACATTTTCTATTGGAAGATAAGAGAAAATCACATCCTATTAGTTCATGCTCAACAGTATCCCCCTCCATTCAAGAATCTAATATACCAGGCCCCCCATTACTGGACCCTTTCACTCATGTAAATGTGAAGGAGAAAAATAATTTTTATCCATTACATCACAAAGGTTCACACCTTGAAACTTTCCAACAATTAATTTTGAGGGACCTTAGGACATTCCCCCCAATTTCTAAAAAAGTGAATAACTTGAGCTACCAGGAGAAATGTGCATTAAAAACCCTTCAGGATAATAAAGAAATAATTATAAAGAGAGCAGATAAGGGAGGGGGGACTGTGATAATGAACAGGGGCTGGTACATCAAGGAGGGCCTCAGAATCTTAGACGACTCAAACTACTACGTGAAATTAGAAGCAGACCCATCTGTAACCATTTTTTTGGAGTACAAAGGACTTGTAGCAGGGGCCTCTACAGCTGGCTTCCTCAATAAAAAAGAAAAATCCTTTTTAGACATTAAAAAATTCAAAGTCCCTTATTTTTATTTTTTACCCAAAATTCATAAAGATAAATTTAATCCCCCTGGACGTCCTATTATTTCTGGTATTAATTCTATCACATCCAACTTATCCCACTATATTGATCTTTTTTTACAGAAGTACGTTTTATCCCTAGATTCTCATTTAAAGGATTCCACACATTTAATTAGACTATTGAGAGAATTACCCCCTCTTCCAGGCTGTCTTCTTATTACACTCGATATAAGCTCTCTTTATTCCAATATCACACATGTATTGGGTTTACAGGCAATTAAAAAATTCCTAGATGAGGACCCTAACTTACAAGATCCTCAAAAAAACTTTTTATTGAGGGGTATAACTTTCATTCTTGAGAACAATGTATTTTCTTTTGAGGGGGTGATGTATCGGCAGCTGAGGGGCTGCGCGATGGGGACGAGGTTTGCCCCCAGTTATGCAAATCTATATATGGGGGCATTCGAGTCTATCCACATCACGCAATCCTTCGGCGCCGATAAACCCATCGTTATGTACCGCCGCTTTATAGACGATCTGTTTATTATATGGAGGGGAAATACTGTGGAGGCTGCCAAATTTATTGATGAATTAAACTCTAACGACTGGGGTCTTTCCTTTACCTCTACCATATCTGAGAGTAATATTCAATATCTTGACCTTCAGATAAATATAGACAATTCGGGTAAAATATCCACATCTACCCACTTTAAGGAAGTGGATGTAAATAGCTATCTTGAATTTGACAATGGCCATCTACCCAGCTGGATTAGAAATATTACATACGGTCAATATTGGCGTGTCAGAAAAAATTGTACACATGATTCGGATTTTTTTCTGGAATCTAAGGTCTTACAAAAACGTTTTAGAGCTAAGGGATACCCCCGGAAATTATTAGAGGATGCTTTCTCCAAAACTAGATCCCTATCACAGAACCTGTGTATCAACAAATCCAAGAATACCAGCCAAGAGCCAAACAACGATTTCAGTTTAAATCTGATTACTACCTATGGTAAACCTACGCAAGTGTTATCCAGTTTATTAAAAAAATACTGGTTCATTTTAAGTAATGATCCAATATTAACTGGTCATTTACCGGAATTTCCTCATGTCATATATCGGAGGAGTAAAAATCTAGGAAACTATATAGCCCCTAGCAATACAACAATTGGTAGAAGACCGAACCATTCAGCTCCTATTAGCAATAATGGATGTTATAAATGCAACGTCCCTAAATGCTTATGCGGTCAATCCATTGATAGCGGAGCCAAAACATTCGTCTCTGCGGTCACTGGAGAGATATATCCCATTCGCTTTAGACTTACATGTCAGTCCTCATATGTGATCTATCTGCTCCAGTGCACCTGCGGCCTGCAATACATTGGCCGCACTATCCAGGAGATGCACTCCAGATTAAATAAACATCGCCAAAATATTAGAAACGGCTTTCCCCTACATAGTGTTTCTAATAATTTCTTAAAAGAACATCAAAAAAATCCTAATAACCTAAAACTAACTATCATTGATCATATAGTTGATACACACCCTGATAGACTAAATCGTCTCATTACACGTGAAAATTATTGGATTTTCAAAATGGGAACCTTGTCTCCTGAAGGTTTGAACCTTAATATAGAGAAGACAACTTTTTAAATAACTGTTTTTATATTTTAGCAAATTTATTATATATATCTTTTATATGGAGGAGCAGGGGGGAGGAGAGAGAGAAGGAGGGAAGAGGGGAAAGGAGAGAGGGAGGGGAGGAGGGAGGAGGGAGAGAAAAGAGAAGAGATAATAAGAAAAGGGAAGAAGAAAAAGAAGGAAAGAAAAAAAAAAAATTTTGGGATAAAATTTTTTTTTTTTTACATTTTTTTTATTTTTATTTTTTTATTTTTGTTTTTATTTATTTTTTTTTTTTTTTTTATTTATTTATTTTTTTGGGGAATATATATATATATTTTTTTTCTCTTTCCTTTCTTCGTCTACTTTTCCCTAATTATAATGATAGAAACTGATTGTAATTTTATAACTTTATATTTATACATTGTTTTATGTTGTATGTAAAAATTATTATTTATGATTATAGGATTCACAAGTTTTTATACAGCGAATCCTTTTTATAAGAACCCTATATGCTTCATTAGGCATTAATTTATAACAATCCTTTTTACTCTATTGAGCATATATGAACTCAAGGGGTTAATATAGAGGTATTACTCTGTATCTGGCCCCGCTCCTTTTAAGTAATTGTATACCTAGACAAATGTATATAAGGATCAATTGTTTGCTGCTTGTCACACCTGATGAAGGTGGCTGTGTCCACCGAAACGCATTGTGTGTATATTAATAAATCAGTCTTTTTAATATTTTTGCCCTGTTATTGGCGCTCTGGTACCGCTATTCATATTCACTGATTGCAATTACAATTAGTCTTTACTCCCACAATCTATCTATTTAAGAGCACAGACCTGCCTGATAAAAGTCGTAGGAAATGCTGTAACCTAGTCCTTAAAAGGACTGCAATCACAACTATTCCCTACTCCCAAGCTATCTGTATATTTGTGCGAAAATTGGCTTGAAATTAACAAGGTATAGCGCACACAGCAACAGCGGTGCCGTCTAACACGCAGCTGCAGCAGTGAGAAAATGGTGGCGACGGGGAAAATGGCTTGGTCTTATAGGGCAAGGACATGTGACATACACTGCCAATGACACATGCCCTTGCTTGTGTGAAAAAAAGCACTTCGCTCCGTGTGTGCGCTGCTGATAGGCTGACAGATTGCACCTCCCCACTGCAAATGCGGGAAAGAGAAAAAAAAATGGAGATCTTCATTGTTCCTGCAGAGATCCATCCCCTGCCCCTCCCCCCACCCCGCTGTACACTCAAACTGCGTATTAACATTAATTTTCATCATTACTGAGAAAAAATCCAGTTATGATTTTGGTGCACGAACAGTTATCGAACATAACCTCGAACAGCCGAATTTTTCTCAAATCGTTCGTGTTCGCCGAACGGCTCGAACACCGCCCAAAACAGCTCGAATTTGAGATTGGCGAACAGTTCGAGTAGAACAACGCTCATCTCTATTTCTATACCATGAATGTCAATATGTCCTTTACAATATAATTTTGATAAAATCACAGTTTTATCTGCTGCAGATCTAGCAGTTCTTTGAATGCTGAGCTCTCTAAAACCCCACCCCCATCACTGATTGGCAGCTTTCTGCTCATGTACAGTGTACACAGAGCTCATGAATATGCTGGACTACCTGGCAGCAAGTTTACTAATCCTCTAATGATAATCTCCTCCTGATAAAACAGTGATTTTATTAAAACTACACTAAGCAGCCCAGTAAGTAACACATCGCTGGAGTCAAGGTCTCTGGCTCTACATTATGCTGCTATCAGATTAGGTGTAAAAAAACCTTGTGACAGATTCCCTTAGTCTTTCCTCTTAACAAAGATCCTCCATGCCCCTTACCTGTTTTGTTGCTCTTCCTTCTACTTTTTCGCAGTCCAGGACATCCTTTCCATGAACTGGTACCGATAACTAAACTGCATATTCCAGATGAGGCCGCACTTACGCTTTGTAAAGTGGTAATATTACGTCTCTGTCCTACAAGTTCATGATTCTTTTAATACATGACTATATCCTGCTGGCTTTAGAAGCCACCTACTGACATTGCATGCTGATATTTTGTCTGTGAGAAATCCTGGAGACGGGAGTGAGAGGTTCAGATTATGGAGGATTTTAGTTTTAAGTCACTAGCGGAACGGAGGGCATGTATAGGGTGGTAGACTGAGACGAGGGAGGATATGTAGGGCAGTGCTGAATCATGGATAGCTTTGTGGGTAAGAGTGATAGGTTCATATTGAATGGGCAACCAGTGCAATGACTGGCACAGGGAAGAGGCATCAGTGTATCGGTTGGTGAGGAATATGATCCTGGCTGCTACGTTCAGGACGGATTGGAGAGAGGAAAGTTTCAGCCAAGTTTTTCACTACTTCTTACAAAACTCTGTGGAGATATCCATATGCATGTATGACCACTTCTCCACCTCATCTATATTTTTGGAGAGCTAGTTAGAGTTAAGGAGTCCACCAATTGTGCAAATATATGGGATCCCAGAGATGAAACACAGTGCCCTGCTGGTACTTACTCGTTCTTGCACCAACTTATTTACTCTATTCTTTTTTCTGAAATGGTGAATTCATGTGAGAACTACCAGACACAGACAAGTACAGTGCCTGGAAAAAGTATCCTTTCCCCGTGAACTTTTCCATATTTTGTTCACTTTACACCCACAAACTTAAATATATATAATTGGTATTTTTTATGATATACTAACACAAAGTAGCAAGTATTTGTGACGTGTAAATGAAATGATACATGGTTTTCTAAAAAATTTAAAAATATGAATCTGGAAATTGTCATCTGCCCCCCTAAGTCAATACACTGTAGAACCATCTTTCACTGCAATTACTGCTGCAAGTCTTTTGGGGTATGTCTCTACCAGCTTTGCACATCTGGAGGCTGAAAATGTTTGCCAATTCTTCTTTGCAACTTAGCTCCAGCTCAGTGAGATTGGATGCGGATGGTTTGTGAACAGCAAGTCTTGCCACAGATTCTCAATGGGATTTAGATCTGGACGTTGACATGGTCATTCAAACACATGAATATCCTTTGACTTTTCACCTTTCTCACCTCTCTCATATATCTATTTATGCAGTCTCCCCTGTTCCAAGTCTTATTTTCACATAGCGCGCCTTGGGTTCACTGCGCATGCGCACGGTGGAACGCAACTCACCGCTCTCTTTCAGTATGATACCGGCGCGTCACATCCGGCCGACGGTGGAACGCAGACTGCACTGCATCTTTCGGCCGCGGTGGTCCAGGTAACATCTATCAGCCATCACCATTCATACTTACCTCTTCCTGTTCTGACACATATAAAATGGGACACATTTCCCATGTGCATACACCGGCACACTGACTGTTAGTTATGCCACATGGACGCACCCTGGTGATACTCCTGGATTCAAATAAGTAAGTTGCACAGCTATATACTCAGTTTGATACTCTCTGATATGCACTCTGAGGACTCCAGTTTCTTTTTACCTTTGGGGCATATTTATGACTTTTCATATATTTCACTATTTCTCCAAGTATTCTACCTGCTGCTTTGTTCTGAAATGAATACCTTTGGAATTCTTTGCCAGTTCCCCTTTTTTTGATTATATGGCATTGGATGATTTCTTACTGATTATTTTTATATTATAGGTACAATTTGCGCTTGAATATGACCGCCTATGCTTAAAATAAGTGACCCACTACTTGGCAACCTTGCATATGAGCTTTATGTATGTTTGGAAAAAAAATATGTATGTAATATGTATGGCTCTATTATTTGTGTGACCATATTAAATGTAGTATTCATATTTTTCATTGACACAGATAACCTTGATAAAGGCAATTAGCCGAAACAAAACGTTCCGGTGGTTATTATCTTGTTAAAGTCACTCTTTGGAATTAAAAAAAAATTTCTTGAAATGATATACAGTTGTTTTTTCACTTATTAGTGTCGGAGTTTAGTTAAGATATTAATGGACTATTTTCCTCCTGAGCACAAAAAATTTTTTTTAAACAGTGTGAACCCTTATTGCTCTTCTGATATCCTTTGACTTAAACCAGGGATGCCAAACTGAAACTCAGAGAGCCAAAATGAAAAACTTGGACAAAATCACGCGTCAACCGGTATACAGTATAATGGGCCCCACATAGTCCTCCATACAGAATAATGGACCCCACATAGTCCTCCATACAGAATAATGGGCCCCACATAGTCCTCCATACATTATTATGGGCACCACATATTCCTCCATACAGAATTTTTATGGCTTACTTTCAAAAAACGGTTTATTTTTGCCACTCTTCCATAAAGACCAGATTTCTGGACTAGTAGTTGTCCTGTGGACAGATTCTCCCACCTGAGCTGTGGATTTGCAGCTCCTCCAGAGTGACCATGAGCCTCTTGACTGCTTCTCTAATTAGTGCTCTCCATACAAGGACTGTCAGTTTAGGTGGACGGCCATGTCTTGGTAGGTTTGCAGTTGTACCATACTACTTACGTTTTTTTTTATTATCGATTGAACTGTGCTCCGTGAGTTGTTCAGAGCTTGGGCTATTTTTTTTATAACCTAACCCTGCTTTACTCTTCTCCATAGCTTTATCTCTGACCTGCCCGGTGTATTCCTTGGTTTTCATGATGCTGTTTGATTCCTAATGTTCTCAAATAAACCTCTGAGATCTTCACAGAACAGCTGTAGTTATACTGACAATAAATTGTACGCAGGTGGACTCAGTTTACTCATTATGTGACTTCATTGGTCACTCAGGATTTTATTTAGGGGTAGTAGACTACAGGGGGCTGAATACAAATGTGGCGCCCTGCTGTGCATTGGTGCCACAGATCCTAGAGGGGTGCATGAACGGATTCCTCCACAAGAGGCCCTCATAGCATACACACACCTCCACCTTCCACCTCAGACCACCAGAGGGAGCCCGTTAGGGATATAAAAAGGGAAGGTGGAGCTAGGCAGTCAGTCTGGAGAACAGTTTCCTCTGGGACAGAGCTAGTTCCAGTCTGTGAGGATCCAGTTTGTAGAAGGAAGCCTGTTGAGAGGAGCTCCTGCAGTAGCCATCCTGCAGTGGAGCACAGTCCAGACTCATTGAGCTCAGGTAGTGAGCCAAAGGCGTGCCGATGCCATAAGAGCGGTGAAGAGTAGCGAGGCCTACTGCCAGTGTGAAGCCTAGTGAGGGCCCCGAGCAGGCTTAAGGCAAGTGGAGTAAGCGAGCTACATAGGGGGCAGAGGAGCTTAACCAGCTTACCCCACAAGCATTTACCGGACACCGGGTCCGCGTCTGCAAGGATCTCTAGGACCAGCAGAAACAACTGGGAAACCTGGCGAACTACATGTCCCAGGAATACCAAAAGCTGACCGTAATACCAGGGTCAGGAGTCACTGAGGCCCAAGAAACCAGGGAGTGTGAACTCCAACAGAAGGCCCTACCACCAGGTCAGCAGGTGCAAGACAGAGACCAAGTTAGGCCTAGCTTCAGGCAGGTCATAAACTTACTAGGAAAAGGCAAGAAACAGGAGGCCCCACACCCGCTCACTGGGGAGAGTCCTGAAATGCACCCTTCACCCTACAGTACCCCGGATCGTGCCTGAAAACACCACCAGTAAAGGTACTGAAGTGAGCTGTCGTGTGTGTGCCTATTCTTCCTCCGACCCGGCTGGGTCCCCTCTGTCCTGCATCCCTTCTCCTATGCTGCCCTGAGGCCCCGCTCCACCTGTGGGGAGCAGAACCAACTAAGCTGCCCGACCACCGGCCTCAGAGGACTGTAGCAGCTCTGGTGAGTCTCACCAGACACCACAGGTGGAGTCACGAACTTTCCCCTTTTCCCATACACCTTTCCCCCAATTCCTTGCTTTTTTTTAAGAGTGACCCCAGGGTACGGCCCCGGGAGCCAGCCACCGCGGCATCCCCCAAAACTAACAGCAAGGCCCGGGTGCCGAGTTCCCATCCCTTGGGCTCGTCATCTCTTCCTGGCATCACGAACAGGATCCTGTGCCCGCTGCAACGACGGAGTGTTGGGTCCGTTGCCACCGGGTAATGTGCGCCTTTAATCAAAAACTGTATATTTATCTGTGGCG
Organism: Phyllobates terribilis; assembly: GCF_046119375.1. Lineage (NCBI taxonomy): Eukaryota > Metazoa > Chordata > Amphibia > Anura > Dendrobatidae > Phyllobates > Phyllobates terribilis. The sequence goes on from NW_027363741.1 coordinate 258,449, forward strand.
AAGATTGCCGCCATTGTTGGGCCGCCGAGCGGGTAGAAGGGCGTAACCGCGGGAAACTGATGTTATGTTCTGCTACCAAAGCTAAGGAAAGAGAGGAGATCTGTCCCTACTATAAGACTCAGCTGAATCCCTACGATGTAACAGGGAACCTGATCCTGCGATCAGACCTGCTAAAGTCCTAATCTAGTCTGTACGGAGACCTATAGATTTGGGGAGGGAATCCCTACAAGTACTAAGGACTGGGAGGAATATGGGACACCTCCTAACAGAAATAGCAGCAGACAGACGAACAAACAAAATAGATAGAACCTAGAGGTCCGTAGACCAAGCAAACTAACAGAGTTAGATACAGAGCACAGGCTAGCTAGAAAGTAGATATACAATGAAGTCCAGCAAAGCCAGAAGGGCGGAGCAGGATTAAATAGGCCAACAAGGTCATGTGACCAGCAAAGGAAAAAAAACCTAACAGCAAGGTTCTAACAGTACCCCCCCTTCTAAGAGGATCCTCCGGATCCCCTAGGACCAGGCTTATCAGGAAATCTCCTGTGAAACGCTCTGATAAGTCTGGACGCGGAAACATCATCTGACCTCACCCAAGAGTTATCCTCGGGTCCGAAACCTTTCCAGGCCACAAGATACTGCAAACTACCTCTATACCGTCTAGAGTCAAGGATGCGAGAAATTTCATATTCCCCGTCCTCCACCACCGGAGGAACAGAGGCAGAGGCGTCACCATCCGACACAACAGCTTTTTTTAACAGAGAGACATGAAAGACCGGATTAATTCTCCAGGAGGTAGGAACCTCCAACCTAACAGCAGATTGGTTGACAACCTGAAGCACCTTAAAGGGCCCTACAAACTTGGGACCCAATTTCTTAGAAGGAATCCTCAACCGCAGATTCCTAGAGGACAACCAAACCATGTCACCAACAGCGAACAAAACCTCCTGTCGTTTCCTATCAAAGTAGTCTTTAGATTTTCTGTTGGCCTCCTGAAGATTACCACGCACATCCGTCCAAACTCTTTCCAAATCACCGGAAAAATTCTCCTCCTCAGGCACGGCAGATCCCAACTTGGAGAACGACCCAAACGACGGATGTCTCCCAGAACAACAAAAAAAAGGCGAACAACCAGCAGAAGAAGATGTATGATTGTTCAGAGCAAATTCGGCAAGTGGCAGAAACTCAGACCACCCCTCTTGATTGTCTGCCACAAAACAACGCAAGAACTGCTCAACATCCTGGTTTTTCCTTTCTGTCTGGCCATTAGATTCAGGATGATATCCGGACGAAAACGACAAATGAATTCCCAACCTGTCACAAAAGGCACGCCAAAAACGAGCCACGAACTGAGGACCCCTATCAGAAACAATGTCAGTAGGAACGCCATGAAGTCTGACAATTTCCTTGACAAAGGCCTTAGCGAGAGTTTTAGCGCAGGGCAGTTTGACGAAGGGAACCAAGTGACACATCTTGCTAAAACGGTCCACGACCACCCAGATGACAGTAAAACCCTCAGAGGGGGGAAGGTCAGTTATAAAGTCCATAGCCAAATGTGTCCAAGGAGCACTGGGGACCTCCAAAGGACAAAGCAACCCCGCAGCAGGAGTATGTGAGGACTTAGATCTAGCACATATAGTACATTGACGCACCCACTTAGTGACTTCCTTCTGCCATCCAGGCCACCAAAAACTGCGACCCACCAGTCTCTTGGTCTCAGAGATTCCGGGATGACCTGCCAACCGAGATTCGTGACACTCAACAAACAAATCTCTCCTAAAGGTCCCAGGCACAAACAACCTCCCATGAGGAGTGTTAGATGGGGCATTCTCCTGAGCTTTAAGAATCTCATCTTCCAAAACGGAGTCTAAAGCAGCTATCACAACACCTTCTTGTAAAATGTTTTCCTCTTTCTCAGCACCGACTATGGGAGAAAAACTGCGAGACAAGGCATCCGCCTTAACATTCTTAGTACCAGGGATGTAAGTAACGGAGAAATTAAACCGCGAGAAAAACAGTGCCCACCTAGCCTGACGGGCATTCAGGCGCTTGGCAGCGTCAAGATATATCAGATTTTTATGATCCGTAAGAACCTGAACGGGAAATTCCGCACCTTCCAAGAAGTGGCGCCAGTGTTCAAATGCGAGTTTAATAGCCAATAATTCCCGATTACCAATATCGTAATTCAATTCAGTCTCCGAAAATTTTTTTGAAAAAAATGCACAGGGATGTAATCCATCCCCGTTATCCTGAGACAATACTGCGCCAACCCCCACAGAGGAAGCATCAACCTCAACCAAAAACGGCCTAGTCACATCAGGCTGCATAAGGATGGGAGCAGAGGTGAACCTCTCCTTGAGATACACAAAAGCTTCAATGGCCTCAGAAGACCACTGAACCGCATCAGCACCTTTCCTGGTGAGATCAGTCAGAGGTTTGACAATACTAGAAAAATTTTTTATGAATTTTCTATAGTAATTGGCGAAACCCAAAAACCTCTGTATTGATTTCAAACCAATAGGCCTAGGCCATTCCTGCACAGCCTGAACCTTAACCGGATCCATCTCAAAACCTTTGCTGGAGATAATGTAGCCCAAAAAACTAATTCTCTGTACAGCGAACTCACATTTCTCCAGCTTAGCAAAAAGCGAATTGTCCATTAATAACTGTAATACCTCACGCACGCTCCGCCAATGAGACTCCAGATCTGGCGAATAAATCAAAATGTCATCCAAATACACAACCACATTTTTACCGATCAAAGGTCTAAGGATGTCATTAATCAGATTCTGAAAAAATGCAGGAGCATTAGTAAGACCAAAAGGCATAACCAGATTCTCAAAATGACCCACAGGAGTGTTAAAAGCAGTCTTCCATTCATCACCCTCCTTCATGCGCAACAGATTGTATGCCCCCTTAAGGTCAATTTTAGAGAACCACTTGGCCCCCAATAACTGGTTAAACAGATCAGGAATCAATGGCAGTGGGTAAGGATTGCGTACCGTAATTTTGTTAATCTCACGAAAATCCAGACAAGGACGTAAACCGCCGTCCTTTTTTTTTACAAAAAAAAATCCAACCGCCACAGGAGACTTAGAGGGCCTAATGTGACCGGCGGCCAAACTTGTCTGTATGTATTCCTCCAAAGCCTTCCTCTCAGGAATAGTAAGGTTAAATAAACGACTTTTAGGAAGAGTCGCTCCAGGGACAAATTCAATAGAACAATCATAGTCTCTATGGGGAGGCAAAACCTGCGATTCTTTCTCAGAAAAAACTCTCCAAAAATCCTGAATAGGAACAGGCAATTCTCCCCTATCCAAAGCTGCAATACGCCCGTTACAACACTTGTCATAACATTTATGGCTCCAGGATTTAATTTCACTGGTAGACCAATCCAGTACAGGATTGTGAAATTTTAACCAGGGCAAACCCAATATTACTGGAGAAGGCAAGTTATTCAACACTACCAAATCCAATTTCTCATGGTGAACACCATTAATAGTGAGAGGAAATTCACTGACCTTGAGAGTAATATTCTTCAAAGGGGAGCCATCCACAGAAACCACAGCAATGGGGGATGATAAAGGTTCAGGTTTTAAATTGAGTTTTTCCACGAATCCCCCATCAATAACATTCAGTGTAGACCCGCAATCAACAAACACCCGAAATTCCATTAATTTTTCCTGAGCAATCGTGGAAGCAGCTAAAAATATACCCTTGGAATTTAAACAGGCAATACGGGCGTGACTGACCATTTTTTTTTCTTTCTTCATACGAAGCTCACAGCCTTTAATCAAATGACCAGATTTTCCACAATAGAAACACAAGCCTTCTGAAAAACGACGGTGTTTTTCTTGAGAGCGAGGTGCCACCGATCCAATCTCCATCGGTTCACCACTGTTAGTACACACATTATCATAACCAGAAACTGACATAGCAGAGGATTTGCTCTCATTAACCCTAGCACGCAGTCTTCTGTCCACCCGTATAGCTAATTGCATAGCCTGTTGCAAATCCTCAGGTGTAGGATAAGCAATTAGCAGGTCTTTAACCTTTTCACTGAGCCCAGCAAGAAATAGACTTTTCAGAGCAGAATCGTTCCACCCTGTTTGAGTGGACCAACGACGAAAATGTGTACAATATTTTTCCATATTACCTGATCCTTGTTTTAAACGTCTCAACTCAGTCTCAGCTGATGCCACACGGTCAGGATCATCATATAATAGTCCTAAAGCAGAAAAAAAACTATCCACTGATCTGAAGCATGTATCACTAGGTTGCAAAGAAAAGGCCCACTCCTGAGGCTCTTTGCGCAAAAGTGACATTATGAACCCTACGCGCTGGGATTCATCCCCAGAGGACTTGGGTCTCAAACGAAAATACAATAAGCAAGCATTTTTAAATGAAAAAAATTCTCGATGTTCACCAAAAAATAAATCCGGCAAACATACCTTAGGCTCCAAGAAATATGCTCCAGGACAGTTACTCACGTGCTGACGGAGCTCGGCCACTTCCAGAGAGAGTCCCTGCAGGTGTTTAGCCAAATCCTGAACCGACACCATGATGGAACAAAAAAAAATCTTTCCTTAGAGAATTTACAGGCTGGACTTACTGTTATGTTCTGCTACCAAAGCTAAGGAAAGAGAGGAGATCTGTCCCTACTATAAGACTCAGCTGAATCCCTACGATGTAACAGGGAACCTGATCCTGCGATCAGACCTGCTAAAGTCCTAATCTAGTCTGTACGGAGACCTATAGATTTGGGGAGGGAATCCCTACAAGTACTAAGGACTGGGAGGAATATGGGACACCTCCTAACAGAAATAGCAGCAGACAGACGAACAAACAAAATAGATAGAACCTAGAGGTCCGTAGACCAAGCAAACTAACAGAGTTAGATACAGAGCACAGGCTAGCTAGAAAGTAGATATACAATGAAGTCCAGCAAAGCCAGAAGGGCGGAGCAGGATTAAATAGGCCAACAAGGTCATGTGACCAGCAAAGGAAAAAAAACCTAACAGCAAGGTTCTAACAACTGAGAGGCGTACCTGCTAAAGGGCGCGAAGCCCCGGACACGCCCCACGCCTCGACGTCAAACCAGGAAGCGCCAGGTCCTGGAAGGAGCGCCGGTGAACGCTCTGACGTAGGACGCAAGCGACGCAAGGTCCTGAAGAAGAACGTCACCTGCAGAGCTGCGGCCTACCGGAAGAAAAGAAGAGAAGGTAGGCCACAGTTAGCTAGGGGGGCGACAGAATGTCCGAAGAACAGCACAAAGCCGGAATACCGGTTAACCGCCCTGATGCTCAACTTGTGCCCGACGCCGAGCAGACCGAAGTAGCCGCTCCACCAGCAGGGCCTGTAACCCCTGTCATACCCATGGCCCTACCGTACATCCCCGGAGCGAAGTAGCTCCCCCAGTACAGCGGCAAACCAGATACCCTGTCTGGATTTAAGCGGAAAATATGCTTAAAGTATACTGGATACGTACTCTATGACAGGCAAGCAAATAGCGCTGTGGTATTAGGACAATTAACCGGTGCTGCGGAGCAAGAAGTAGAAACCTAGTCGGCCGCAGACCAAGAGTCAGTGTCCGCAATCTTTAAAAAGTTACAGACTGTCTTTGAGAATCGTACTGAGACAGACCTCCTGATGAGGTTCTACAACTGTTCTCAGCAACCGGAGGACAGTGATCGGGACTATGCCTGGCGTTTACAAGGGGCCCTGCGAGATCTGAAACAGGTTAGTCCAACCAGCATCAATAATGAAAATAAAATGCTGAAGGAACAGTTTATCTCCAGAGGAGAGCAGGACTGTGCGTTGGTGGTCCCTGGATCATCCAGATGCCACCTTTGATATCCTTAAGGACATGGCTACAAAAGGACTGCAGCCCCTGGAAACAACTGCTATCCAATGTTACCAGGGTGGGGCCACCCCTGTGCCTGCAGCGTCCACCTTTTCCCCAGCGGCTGCTGGAGCCAAGGTGCAAGCAACGTCCCCTAGTGACCTGGACAGCCTGCGCTCTGAAGTGCGCCAGTTGAGCAAAACCCTGACCACTGTACTGAGAACCCTGCAGCTGCGGACAGAGCCCGAGGAGGAAGGAAGGATCCTGCTAGCCGACAGCCCTGAGGATGTCCCCTGGATGAGAAGGAGGAAGAGGACAACACCACCCCCTGGGAGGATCAGCGACCAACGCCGTCCACCGAAGGACCCTGTCTGCCACCGCTGCCACAAGTCAGGTCACACCATCCAGAGCTGTCCTTTAAACGAGAAAAGCCTGGGGCCGAGGGCCGACACCCAGGAGTAGACTCCCAAGGCTCAACAGACTGGTACAGCAGGTTTGTGGGAGGAAGACCTTTCCTGTCCGTTGTGCTGGACGGCATTGCGACATCTGTTCTGCTGGACACAGGATCTCAGGTAACCATCATGCCTGACGTCCTCTACAAAAGGTTCTGGTCCATGGATGACCTAAGCCCACCAGCTCCAAACCTTTCCGTTTATGCCTCAAACGGCCTCCCCCTTAACCTAGTCGGGGTTAAGGATGTGGCAGTAAAGGTGGGAAGAGTGGAACTGAAGGACCAGGGACTAATTGTAGTAGAGACTATTCCTGATGACACAAATTTGGATATGGTACTTGGCACTAATATTGTTAGTAACTTTCTGGGAGAAGTGGTGTTCTTGCTCCAACAGATAGCTGACACTGCCAGACCAGGGCAGAGAAGGGCGCTCCAGAAAGAGATCTGAGCCCTTATGTACCAGCAACAGGTAAAGCTAACAGGTGGAGAAATTGGTAATGTACTGGTGACAGACCCGGTACCCATTGTGATTCCCCCGATGAGTGAAATGCTGATATGGTGTAGAGCAGCAATAGGTCTTAAAGGACGGAGCTACTAGGCGGTAGTGGAGCCCCTTAGCTCCGAGCATAGTCCTACACTCTTGACTGCCAGAGGGGTAGTGGATGTACGCAATGGGAGGGTGCCCGTACGCCTCCTAAACTATGGGGAGGACGAGATTAGATTACCTTGCTACGCCACTGTTGCCAAACTGTACACAGTAAATAACAACTCCATACACACGGTGGAATCCTTAACCTCACCAGACGAAGTGGAGGATAATGACCCGGCAACGCAGGTGGAGGATTGGTGTCAACAGCTCCATGTTGGGACAGACACCACTACTGCTCATCAGAAGCAGGGTGTACACCGGGTGGTTCAGGAATACGAGCAAGTATTCAGTAAGCACTCACTTGACTTTGGGAGGATTAAGGGGGTTCAACACCATATCCCCACAGGTGACCATCCACCCATCAAAGAACGTTACAGGCCTATACCACCAGCACACTACCAGAAGGTGAAGGAGATGTTGCACGACATGAGGAAGGCAGGGGTAGTAAGGGATAGTTGTAGTCCCTGGGCAGCTCCCCTAGTTCTAGTCAGGAAAAAGGATGGAAGCATGAGAATGTGTGTAGATTACAGACAAGTAAATCGCATTACACATAAAGATGCATACCCTTTACCACGTATAGAGGAATCCCTGGCTGCCTTAAAGTCTGCAAATTACTTCTCCACCCTTGACCTCACTAGTGGGTACTGGCAAGTAGCTGTTGCTGAGGAGGATCGGGAGAAGACGGCCTTCACAACCCCGATGGGACTCTGCGAGTTCAATAGTATGCTGTTTGGACTCTGCAACGCCCCCGGAACGATCCAAAGATTGATGGAGTGCTGCCTGGGACGCCGTAACTTCGAGACTGTACTACTATACCTGGATGATGTGATAGCATACTCCAAAACGTATAAGGACCACTTGAAGCACCTGGCGGAGGTATTCGAGTCGCTGTCCCGGTGTGGGATGAAGTTGAAGCCCTCAAAGTGCCACCTGCTCAAGAGAAAGGTACAGTACCTGGGGCACATCATTAGTCCAGAGGGAGTAGCACCAGACCCGGAGAAGATCACTGCCATCCAGAAATGGCCGGAGCCGAAGAGCCTCAAGGAGGTACGTCAGTTCCTGGGACTAGTCGGGTATTACCGGAGGTTTGTGAAGGACTATACCAAGAAAGCGGTGCCTCTGCAAGACCTCCTGGTAGGACAGTCCCCCAGAGGCAGAAATCCCCCGTTCCAGTGGGGTAAGGAGCAAGCTGAATCCTTTAAGGTGATGAAGGAGATCCTGACCGGCGAAGAGATCCTAGCCTACCCTGACTACAGCCAACCGTTCCTGCTGTACACTGATGCCAGCAACGAAGGATTAGGCGCTGTACTGAGTCAGAAGCAGAATGGCAAAGAGAAGGTGATCGCCTATGCAAGCAGGAAGCTCCGCCCGACAGAGAGGAACCCAGAGAACTATAGCAGCTTCAAGTTGGAGTTCCTGGCCCTGTTGTGGGCCATCACCGAGCGGTTCAAGCACTATCTAGCCTCCAGTAAGTTCACTGCCTTCACTGATAACAACCCCTTGACTCATCTAGAAACAGCCAAGCTAGGAGCCTTGGAGCAACGATGGATGGCTCGGCTGTCAAATTACCAATTCACTATTAAGTACCGGGCGGGCCGCAAGAACGCCAACGCCGATGCCCTGTCCAGGATGCCTCATCAGTCAGACACTGAAGAAGAAGTGGACGACCTGGAGGAGATTGAACTACCTGCCTTTCATTAGAATGGGATGGTCCACGAGCAACGAGCCTCCAGGAGGCCTCTCGGTAACACGTTAAACCCCCTGCCTCACCACAGCTGGAAGGAGACTCAGGACAGCGACCCGGTTGTCAGCCGTATCAAAGAACTGATAACCCAGGAAGGTTCCTCCCTGGAGAAGGAAGCGTCTCTCCAAGCCGAGCAGCTGTGGAATGAGAAGAGCCGGCTGTTCATCTATAGAGAGAAGCTGTGTCGGAGGTACGTCAACCCCAAAACCCATGAGATGGTATGGCAGACAGTGGTGCCCAAGACAGACATCCAGATGGTGTTGGAAGCCTACCACGATCAGGCGGGGCACTTCGGCTGGAAGAAGCTAGAGACCCTGCTGAAGTGTCGGTTTTATTGGGTAGTTCCATTGAGAGGTGGTGCCGGAATTGTGGACCCTGTAGCCTCAGAAGAAAAGACTGCAGCAGCCATAAGGCACCCCTGCAACCCATCAAGACGACTCGTCCCCTGGAGATCGTGGCCCTGGATCATGTCAAGCTGTCACCCAGCAGGTCAGGATATTCCTATGCCCTGACCATGGTGGATCACTACTTCCGGTTCCTGGTGGTCGCCCCCGTCAAGGACCTGACGACAGAAACTGCGGTCGAAGACATTTCAGGCGTACTTCTGCAGGCCCCATGGATACCCGGAGCAGGTGCTGACAGATCAAGGCCCAGCCTTTGAAGCCGAACTGTTCAAGGAGTTCTGCCATCTGTACAGGTGTAAAAAGATCAGGACTACACCGTACCAACCCCAAACCAACGGTCTCTTTGAAAAGATGAATAACATCATCATCGACCTGCTGAAGACCTTACCACTAGAGGAGAGAAATCAGTGGCCAGACCTACTACCTGACCTGATAGATCTGTACAACCACATACCTGTGAATTCCACCAATTGTACTCCAGCATATCTCATGCGAGCCAGACCCAGGAAGTTGCCCATGGACCTGGAGCTTTGTGTAGTAGAACCAGAAGCAGATATGTCCACTGAGGACTGGGACACGACCAGACAGGAGCAGTACAGAAGAGTACAGGCCTTTGTCGAAGACAGTCTCACTCGGGTAAGGGACAAGCAGGAAGCCCACTACAATAAAAGTGCGCCCGCAGAATCCTTCACACCAGGAGAAGTGGTGTTAAAAAGAAAAAGGAGAAACCACAAACTTGATGACCAGTGGGAGAGAGAACCCTACACTGTTAAATTCAAGATTCGATAATAGGAAGACCTGCCTAATTAGTAGAGACGGAGGAATAACGACTGCAATGGTATCTAGAGACCATCTGAAGTTGTGTCCAGACCTGCTAAAGCTCCAAGAAGAAGTGCCTCTCACCGTACCGGAGGAGCCTAAAGAAGCAGTACTCCATACTCACTTAGGAGATTTCCCGGCAGATTGGCCTCAACTAGGAGGAGCAGTAATAATACCTGTGATCCACTTCTTTCAACAGCCAGAAAACCCTCCACAGCAATTAGAGCCTGTAAGTGCTTCAGAAGAGCCTGCTCAAGAAGAATCCACGGAAGAAGAATCCCTGGTTTGAGCAGAGCAAGAAGGCCCAGCCAATGGTATACTTGCCAGTCCTGTAGAGAGGTTAAGGCAACCCTGCAGTTCCCCAACACTTAGAACTGGCAGAATGGGAGGTAGTGCAAATACTAGTGCCCCACGCATCCCAGTACCACGTAGGTCGACGCATAGCACACGAGGTCAGACCCCTGTCAGATACAGAGAATAGAGAAGGAAACTCTGACAGTGTAAATAGTTGCCCCTGGGGTATTATATTGTGTATTTTCATGCATATATATTGTTGTTTTGCCTTATAATGGACAATTTAAGTGAAATGGACACTTTTCCTTGTTACCTTTAGTTACTCGTCAGGGTACATAAAGAACTTTGTGGCTGAGGACTATGTGCAGCCCAAAAACTGCTTCTTGTAAATAATTGCACTCCCTGGAGTGCCCCTTTAGGTGACCTCGGAAGAAAAACGTGTCTGGTGTGGGACTAACGGAGGTCCGACTCAGGATCTCCAAGCCCTGCAGCCACCCCAAGGCCTACGTTGAGGGTTTGGGACAGGTCCCTCAAGCTACCAAGTACTCTACCCTGTGAGATGGACATCCTGTAGGGAACCTCACCAGAAGAGACTTGAGTTGCTTATTGTATATATGTATATATTTGTTATTTATAATGTTTTATTATGTAACGTTTAAGCAAAGTGCCTCCCATAAAGGGAAGAGTTATTGAATTGTTGTTATAAAAAGTACTTCAGTCCGGGAGTACTGAGCTTTGCTAGGGGGGGAATGTGGCGCCCCTGCTGCGCATTGGTGCCACAGATCCTAGAGGGGTGCATGGACGGATTCCTCCACAAGAGGCCCTCGTAGCATACACACACACCTCCACCTTCCACCTCAGACCAGCAGAGGGAGCCCGTTAGGGATATAAAAAGGGAAGGTCGAGCTAGGCAGTCAGTTCCTGCAGAAGATGAGCCTGAGAGAGGTCAGCCTGCAGTGGAGCTCAGTCTAGAGAACAGTTTCCTCAGGGGACAGAGGTAGTTCCAGTCCCTCTAGAGAGAGTTCAGACTCATAAAGCTCAGTCAGTGAGCTTAAGGCGTGCCGACGCCATAAGAGCGGTGAAGAGTAGCGCGGTTTACTGCCAGTGTGAAGCCTAGTGAGGGCCCCGAGCGCGGCCGAAGGCAAGTAGAGTAAGCGAGCTACGTAGGGGGCAGAGGAGCTTAACCAGCTCACCCCACAAGCATTTACCGGACACCGGGTCCGCGTCTGCAAGGATCTCTAGGACCAGCAGAAACAACCAGGATCCCTGGCGAACTACATGTCCCAGCAACACCAAAAGCTGCCTGTAATACCAGGGTCAGGAATCACTGAGGCCCAAGAGACCAGGGAGTGTGATCTCCAACAGAAGGCCCTACCACTAGGTCAGCTGATGCAAGACAGAGACCAAGTTAGGCCTATCTCCAGGCAGGTCATAAACTTAACAGGAAAAGGCAAGAAACAGGAGGCCCCACACTCGCTCACTGGGGAGAGTCCTGAAATGCACCCTTCACCCTACAGTGCCCTTGATCGTGCCTGAAACACCACCAGTAAAGGTACTGAAGTGAACTGTCGTGTGTGTGCCTATTCTTCCTCCGACCCGGCTGGGTCCCTCTGTCCTGCATCCCTTCTCCTACGCTGCCCTGAGGCCCCGCTCCACCTGTGGGGAGCAACACCATCTAAGCTGCCTGATCACTGGCCTCAGAGGACTGTAGCAGCGCTGGTGATCCTCACCAGACACCACGGGTGGAGTCACAAACTCTTTCCTATCTCATACACCTTTTCCCCACCATTCCTTCTTTCTTTTAAAGAGTGACCCCAGGGTACGGGCCCGGGAGCCGGCCACCGCGGCGTCCCCCAAAACAGCAAGGCCCGGGTGCTTAGTCCCCATCCCTTGGGCGCGTCACTTCTCTCAGCACTCCCATCATTGCTCTCTCCTAGCCCCCTCCATCATTGCGCTCTCCCAGCACCCCCCTTATTACTCTGTCCCAGCACCTCCATCATTGCTCTCTCCCAGCCCCACATCATTGCTCTCTCCCAGCCCCCCACCATTGCTCTGTCCCAGCACCCCCATCATTGCTCTCTCCCAGCAACACGTCATTGCTCTCCCCTTCCCCACCATCCCCATCATTGCTCTCCCCAGCTCTATCAGCCCCATTATTGCTCTTCCCAGCCCCATCATTCCTCTCCCCAGCCCCATCAACCCCACTATTGCTCTTCCCAGCCCCATCAGCCCCATTATTGCTCTTCCCAGCCCCATCATTCATCTCCACAGCCCCATCAGCCCCATTATTGCTCGCGCTGCATGATGACGTCATCAAGCTGCGCGTGCCTGGGTCAGGGAGGAAGCAGAGGACGAACCCTCCAGCTCCGCTGCTATTCTCCTCCTGACAGCAGCGGAGCTGCAGGGATCGCTCCCTGACCGCCGCATGCAGGGAGCAGCTGCACCTTGCGGGCCCCTTGGTGCAGCTGCATGGTGGGGACCCGGCACAGCTGCACCGGCGGCGGTATGTCCACCCCTGGACTGCTCTGGGGCCCCCCCAGCTCACGGGCCCAATAGCAGTCGCGTGGTCTGCCGCCATTGGCAGTACGCCACTGTGTACGGCATATACAGTGGGTGTGTGGTGCATATGGCGTATACAGTGTGTGTGGTGCGTACGGTGTATACAGAGTGCGTGTGTGTGGTGCGTACGATGTATATGTGTCACCCCAGGCCTGGATGCCACAAATATTAAAGGCTGTGTCTGAGAGCAGGAGGGAGGTTCCCTGGTCAGGGACCATTAGCATGCAGCACCTCCTGTCCCAGGCCAGTAGGGGGAGCAGGCTTTCCCTATAAAAACTGGAACTGGGGCAGGGTTAGAGAGACCAGAACCCACTTCTGAAGTGTCCAAAAGGGTTCTCAGAGAAGAGGGACAGGTCAGCAGCAGCTGAGGAGTCCGTGAGGCAGAGGAGAAGCTGCAAGCCAGGGACAGAGGCGACGAGAGCCGGTCTTGGCTGAGAGAAATACACAACCGGACATTGGGATCTGAGGCTGTCAGGGTTGCAAGCCCAGCAGCAGAGAACCAACCCGTGAGGGATTTCAGGTCCCTTGGCCTAAGAAGCCTGGAGGCTCCGGCACACAGAGGGACCAGTACAGCAAGGAGAAGCAAAAGGTACCCAAGGCCCGAGTCGCAAGCCATACAGGTAAAGTACACGGCCAGCTCAGGGACGTGGGCTATTACACCACGAAAAGCGGGATAGTCAGCAAGAGCATAGAGAGAGAACGGTAGGCCTACACACTCACCCTGACCAGTGGGGCTCGCCCGAATGCTCTCAGATACCCAGGCCCATTCCTAACCGGTACTCCTGTTGGGTCAGTAATAACATCTGCAATAAAGACCCTGGACTGTTTGAATCGGACTCTGAACTCTTACTATTGCGGCCTGCACTATCACCCCCAGCATTCACCTACACTGCCCTGAGGCTACACTCTTCCCGTGGGGAGTTGTCCTACCCCTGTGCTGCACACCAACACCAGCCTCAGTGGTCTGCCTCGCAGCGGCGGTTATCTCTGACCGCAATCCACGGGTGGCGTAGTCGGACATTCCCAAATGTATAAATAGACTGCCACAGCATTTGGTCTGACCACCCTGAGCCACGGGATCGGGTTGCCACTACTACCCCCAGCATCGTACAGAAGCCCGGTTCCGGGTGCCCCACGGCCCAGGGGGCGAGTCAGCTTTGGCGTAGTCGGCAGGATTGTGACCAACCCGCCACAAATGGGTATTGCGTGCCTGAAATAGACTTTATACTTACCTGAGTGAAGTTTCCCGCCATTCGGGGCCATTTCCCGCCATCGGGCGCCATCTTCGAGACGCCGCGCGGGAAGAAGAGGGGCGCGGACGTCCAAAAACGCGCGAGACCTGAAGCCCTGCCCTACGCTGAGACGCCGTTCAAGGTCCTGGAATGAGAGAGAGCGACTCCGACGTCATCACCGAGCGACGCAAGGTCCTCGCCCAGAGCATCGCGAGCGGAGCCGCGGCCTACAGAAGAGGATCGTCGGAAGGTAGGCCTCGGTTAACTAGGGGGGAGGAAGATGTCGGACGCGGAGGGACCCTCTACCACCAGCGTAGCCGCTGCAGCTGTGATGCCGTTTTCCATGCTCAATATCCCCGGAGCGGCCTGGCTGCCACAGTATGCCGGCGAGTCGCATACCTTGGGCGACTTTAAAGAAAGGCTGTATAGCCTGTTCAAAGTTTATCCCCTCACAGAAGACCAGAAAGTAAGCATACTGATAAGACAGTTAACTGGTGTGGCCCAGCGGGAGGTAAAGTCTTGGACAGCGGAGGTGAAAAGGACTGTAAGGGGGGTTCTGACCCGTCTACGGGACACCTTTGATACCCGTACCTCAGCAGAAATCAAAATGCGGTTCTATGGATGTAAGCAGCGAGCTCAAGATAGCATCAGAGACTATGCCCTAAATTTACAGGAAGCCTTGGGGGCAATTAAGCAAGCTGACCCTGGCAGCGTGCAGGATACTGATAAACTGTTGACTGATCAGTTCATAGAAGGTCTGCTGTCCAGCGCCCACAGAACCCAGCTACGCCTCATGGCCCTACAGAACCCCGATTTGACTTTTGCACAGTTCAAAGATAGGGCCATCCGGGTGCTCCGAGAACCCGCACCAGGTGGCGCTGTAGTTTCCCGGCACCCTGCCATCACTTACCACCAGGAGGCAGCGCCCTACCCTGCAGACCTTGTGGGGACTGATGCGCAGGCCCTAAACCCATCCCCGCCTGCAAACCTGCACCATCAGGTCCAAGAACTGACAAAGAGTGTTGCTGCATTGACCAGGACCGTACAGTTGTTACAGATGGACCCGTCAGGACCAATCAAGCTGGCTTCCAGTCCGGAGGATGTCCCGTGGTGTCGACGGAGGAGGATCCCGTCGTTCAGAGGGAGGCCCGCCGATCGTTACACTGAGGATGGACAGCCGATTTGCCGCCGTTGCAGCCAGCCGGGACGCGTAGCTAGGTACTGTACTTTAAATGGGTCCGACCTGGGGCAGAAAGCCAACCCCCAGGCATAAGGTCACCAGGCCCGTCTAATTGGCGTGATAAGTACGTAGGGGGACGCCCGGTTTTACCCGTAGTGCTGGACGGTATCCCCATGAGTGCACTGCTGGACACCGGGTCCCAAGTGACTACCATCCCCTATGTACTTTTCAAGCAGTACTGGAGTGACACTGACATAACCCGCTATCCAGACAGTGACTTGAGCATCATCGCCAGCAATGGCCAGCCCGTGCCGCAGGTGGGGTTCAGAGAGATGACCATTAAGATTGGTAAAGTTGAACTGCCGGCACAGGGAGTGATCACTGTGGACATTGACCGTCGAGAAAGTCACCCTAAAATAACCTTGGGTACTAACGTGATTGAAAATTGTCTTTCAGAAGTGATTGTAATTTTGCAGCAGGTGGCAATGAATGCGAGCTCCAGCTAACAGAAGGTCTTCCAGAAGGAGATAAGAGCCCTGAAGAGACGGGTAGAACTGTCTGGTGGTGAGATCGGTAGCGTGAGGATGAGCGACCCGTTCCCCATTGCCATGCCTCCCAAAAGTGAAATGATGATCTGGTGTTGGACTGCAATCGGGTTAAGAGGGAGAGACTACCAAGCCATGGTAGAACCCGTGTACTCAGACAGCAGGCCCACCATTTTGACAGCCCGGGGGGTGGTTGATGTCCGCCATGGAAGGGTGCCCGTCCGGATCTTAAACATCGGAGAAAGGGAAGTACACTTGCCCCGGTACGCTACACTAGCCAAATTGTTTGCCGTCGAGCACAATGCTCTCAGGGTCGTGGAACCCTTGCCTCCATCTCCCCTGGTGGAGGGTAATGGCTCCCAGAAACTTAAGGAGGACTGGTGCCAGAAACTCCACGTGGGTGCTGACTCCACTCCCTTGCACCAAAAACAAGGAGTCTACCGGGTGGTTCAGGAGTACGAGAGAATCTTTAGTAAGCACCCGCTAGACTTCGGCAAGGTGAAAGGGGTAGAACACCACATCCCCACGGGGAGCCACTCACCAATAAAAGGGAGATACAGTCCTGTACCCCCTGCACATTATCAGAACGCAAAGGGCATGCTGAGAGAAATGAAAGAAACCGGGGTCATTAGAGATAGCTGTAGCCCCGGGCAGCCCCCTTGGCTCTGGTAAAAAAGAAAGACGGTACCATGAGAATGTGCATGGACTATAGACAAATCAATCATATCACCCATAAAGATGCGTACCCGTTACCTAGGATAGAGGAGTCCTTAAATCAGCTAATTTCTTCTCTACGTTGGACCTTACTAGCGGGTACTGGCAGGTTCCTGTGGCAGAGGCTGACAAGGAGAAGACCGCCTTCACCACCCCAATGGGATTAAGTGAATTCAACTGTATGCCATTCGGGCTCTGCAACGCACCCGGGACCTTCCAGAGGCTGATGGAATGCTGTCTAGGGCACTGAAACTTTGAGACGGTCCTACTTTACCTGGAAGACGTGATTGTCTGTTCAAAGACTTACGAGGACCATCTAAAGCACCTGGCCGAGGTGTTCAAGGCCCTGGCATGCTTTGGTATGAAAGTGAAACCCTCCAAGTGCCATCTGTTAAAGCCGAAGGTACAGTACCTGGGGCACGTGGTGAGTGCAGAAGGAGTAGCCCCCGACCCCGACAAGGTCACAGTAATCAAGAGCTGGCCAAGCCCCTCAAACATCAAAGAAGTGAGTCAGTTCCTCGGGTTGGTAGGCTACTACCGAAAGTTCATCCCCGGGTTCACAAAGATGGCGGCTCCAATGGAGGACCTCCTAATAGGTCAGTCTAAATCCAGAAGTCAAAAGCCACCCTTCAAGTGGGACAAGCCGGAAAGGGAGTCCTTCCGCCAGCTGAAGATGGCCCTCACGGGGGATGAGATCCTGGCCTACCCCGATTATGGCCAGCCTTTTATCCTCCACACAGACGCCAGTAATGTGGGGTTAGGAGCCGTACTGTCCCAAAACCAACAGGGCAGAGAAAGGGTGATCGCGTACGCCAGCCGGAAGCTGAGGCCCACTGAAAGGAACCCGGAGAATTACAGCTCCTTCAAGCTAGAATTCTTGGCAGTGGTGTGGGCCGTCACAGAACGGTTCAAGCATTACCTGGCCTCCGCAAAGTTCACTGTGTACACGGACAACAACCCGTTGACACACCTGGACAATGCAAGACTAGGTGCCCTAGAACAGCGGTGGATGGCCCGGCTATCAAATTATGACTTCACAATCAAATACCGGGCAGGCAGAACCAACGCCAACGCAGACGTCCTATCAAGAGTGCCCCACCTATCCGAAGGAGAAGAAGACTCGGAAGAGCTGGAGGAAGTAGAGCTCCCTGCTTTCCACTGGTATGGGGTCACTCAGTATTCTCACCGGGTAAGAGACAAAGACCTAACCACCGTCATGTTCAACCCCTTACCCCACCACGGCTGGGCTGAAACGCAAGATAGTGACCCTACAGTTCGCCTGGTGAAAGACCTGTTAACCCAGGCAGACGCTAGCCCTGGCCCGGATGCTCCAGAGGAAGCCAAGCAGTTATGGAAGGAGAAAAGCAGGCTATTCCTCTACGAAGTTAAGCTGTGCAGGAGGCTGGTCAACCACCGGACGCACGAGCTGACCTGGCAGGTAGTGGTCCCGAGACGGGATGCAGCAATGGTCCTGGAGGCCTACCATGACAGAGCGGGACACTTCGGGTGGAAGAAACTGGAGTTCCTACTGAGAGAGCGGTTCTACTGGATCGGTATGAGAGGGGCCATAGAGAAGTGGTGCAGGGACTGCGGCCCATGTCACCTCAAAAGGAACGACCGTACCAGCCAGAAGACACCCTTGATGCCCATCGTCACCAGGCAGCCTCTTGAGCTGGTAGCTCTGGACCATATGAAGTTGGCTCCAAGCCGGTCGGGCTACATCTATGCCCTCACAATTGTGGACCATTACTCTCGGTTCTTGGTGGTGGTCCCGGTTAAAGACTTGACAGCCCAAACAGCGGCCAGAGCCTTCCAACAACACTTCTGCCGTCCACACGGGTATCCGGAACAGGTCTTGACAGATCAAGGTCCAGCGTTTGAGGCGGAAGTCTTTCAGGAGTTCTGCAACCTCTACGGCTGTAGGAAGATTTGGACAACGCCTTACAACCCGCAAACCAACGGGCTGTGTGAGAAAATGAACAATATCATCATTGATCTCCTCAAGACGTTGCCCCTGGAAGAACGCAGCCTGTGGCCGGAGAAGCTGCCAGACCTGATAGACTTGTACAACCATATCCCGGTGAATGCTACAAATTGCACCCCGGCTCTGATGCGAGCAAGACCAGGTAAGCTGCCGGTAGACCTGGAGATGGGAGTCCTGACACCCAAGGACACCTCCTCAGACGCGGACAGGGATACGGAACGGCGGCTACAGTACAAGAAGGTACAGGAGAGTGTGGAGAGGAGTCTGGCTCAAGTGAGAGAAAAACAAGAGAGGCTCTTCAACCAACACGCCCCTGCTGGTCCCATGGAACCTGGTGAGCAGGTCCTGAAGCAGAAGAGAAGGCTTCACAAGTTAGATGACCAGTGGGAGAGCGACCCGTACACAGTACTGCCGTCCAACCACAACAACCCGAAGGTATGTGTAATTACCAAGGATGGAGGAGAAACCACTAGCACTGTCTCCAGAGACCACCTAAAACGGTGCCCTGAGCAACTGCAGAGTCCAAGAGAAGATCAAGATGACCTTGAACCCGTAGAGGACAAGGAAGAAATGGTCAGCACCGTTCTCTGAGAGTTCCCCGGGTCCTGGACTCGGATAAACAATGCCATAGTGGTACCCATCCTACAGTTCCTTCAACCTACCCAGCAGGAGCCTACAGGAGAGCAGGAAGAACAAGAGGAACAAGCAGCCCCGAAGGCAGAAGAACCCATGCCAGCAGCCCAGGAGAGTCAACCCTCTGCTGACAGTGAGCCTGCCATGCCTGCGGTAAGCCAAAGGACCCGCAGACCGCTGCCTGCCCTGCCTGTAAACCCAGCTAGTAGCTGTACCCTAAATGCTAGTGGGGAAAGCCAGGATAGACCACCACCAGACAGTGGGTTAAGCAGGTCAACCCGGATCACTAGGGGTCAAATACCAGCTCGCTGGAAAATCTGAATGTAAAGTATGTAGTTAATGTTTTATACTTGTTACCTGGTTATTAATACTGTTTTCCCAGTTTTCCTAGATACAATGGACTGACAAGTCATGGACACTGAATGGCCGGAACTGTCTTGTAAATAGTTGCACTAGGTGCCCTCTTGTGAAGATGGCCACAGAAGAAAAACCTGTCCAGCGTGGCTCCCTTGTGGCCCAAAGTAGTTAGCTCGGCCTTGTTGCCACGCCCAAGGCCAGGAGCTTGGGGTTTATGGAGACAGGTCCCCACACTGTGGAAAACTTCACCTTGTTGGGTGATATGGACACCCGGTCACGGAAGCGCCGTGACCTTAAGGACAAAATGTACTTGTATATACAGTACAGACCAAAAGTTTGGACACACCTTCTCATTTAAAGATTTTTCTGTATTTTCATGACTTTGAAAATTGTACATTCACACTGAAGGCATCAAAACTATGAATTAACACATGTGGAATTATATACCTAACAAAAAAGTGTGAAACAACTGTAAATATGTCTTATATTCTAGGTTCTTCAAAGTAGCCACCTTTTGCTTTGATGACTGCTTTGCACACTCTTGGCATTCTCTTGATGAGCTTCAAGAGGTAGTCACCGGAAATGGTCTTCCAACAATCTTGAAGGAGTTCCCAGAGATGCTTAGCACTTGTTGGCCCTTTTGCCTTCACTATGCGGTCCAGCTCACCCCAAACCATCTCGATTGGGTTCAGGTCTGGTGACTGTGGAGGCCAGGTCATCTGGCGTAGCACCCCATCACTCTCCTTCTTGGTCAAATAGCCCTTACACAGCCTGGAGGTGTGTTTGGGGTCATTGTCCTATTGAAAAATAAATGATGGTCCAACTAAACGCAAACCAGATGGAATAGCATGCCGCTGCAAGATGCTGTGGTAGCCATGCTGGTTCAGTATGCCTTCAATTTTGAATAAATCCCCAACAGTGTCACCAGCAAAGCACCCCCACACAATCACACCTCCTCCTCCATGCTTCACGGTGGGAACCAGGCATGTAGAGTCCATCCGTTCACCTTTTCTGCGTCGCACAAAGACACGGTGGTTGGAACCAAAGATCTCAAATTTGGACTCATCAGACCAAAGCACAGATTTCCACTGGTCTAATGTCCATTCCTTGTGTTATTTAGCCCAAACAAGTCTCTTCTGCTTGTTGTCTGTCCTTAGCAGTGGTTTCCTAGCATTTATTTTACCATGAAGGCCTGCTGCACAAAGTCTCCTCTTAACAGTTGTTGTAGAGATGCGTCTGCTGCTAGAACTCTGTGTGGCATTGACCTGGTCTCTAATCTGAGCTGCTGTTAACCTGCAATTTCTGAGGCTGGTGACTGGGATAAACTTATCCTCTGAAGCAGAGGTGACTCTTGGTCTTCCTTTCCTGGAGCGGTCCTCATGTGAGCCAGTTTCTTTGTAGCGCTTGATGGTTTTTGCAACTGCACTTGGGGACGCTTTCAAAGTTTGCCCAATTTTTCGGACTGACTGACCTTCATTTCTTAAAGTAATGATGGCCACTTGTTTTTCTTTACTTAGCTGCTTTTTTCTTGCCAAAATACAAATTCTAACAGACTATTCAGTAGGACTATCAGCTGTGTATCCACCTGACTTGTGCACAACACAACTGATCGTCCCAACCCCATTTATAAGGCAAGAAATCCCACTTATTAAATCTGACAGGGCACACCTATGAAGTGAAAACCATTTCCGGTGACTACCTCTTTAAGCTCATCAAGAGAATGCCAAGAGTGTACAAAGCAGTCATCAAAGCAAAAGGTGGCTACTTTGAAGAACCTAGAATATAAGACATATTTTCAGTTGTTTCACACTTTTTGTTAAGTATATAATTCCGCATGTGTTAATTCATAGTTTTGATGCCTTCAGTGAGAATGTACAATTTTCAAAGTCATGAAAATACAGAAAAATCTTTAAATGAGAAGGTGTGTCCAAACTTTTTGTCTGTACTGTATGTTATGTTGTCATTTATACCCTGTTTGTTGTTGGCCAAAAAGGCTTAGTCCCGGAGTACTAAATTTTACTAGGGGGGAATGTGTCACCCCAGGCCTGGATGCCACAAATATTAAAGGCTGGGTCTGAGAGCAGGAGAGAGGTTCCCTGGTCAGGGACCATTAGCATGCAGCACCTCCTGTCCCAGGCCAGTAGGGGGAGCAGGCTGCCCCTATAAAAGCTGGAACTGGGGCAGGGTTAGAGAGACCAGAACCCACTTCTGAAGTGTCCAGAAGGGTTCTCAGAGAAGAGGGACAGGTCAGCAGCAGCTGAGGAGTCCGTGAGGCAGAGGAGAAACTGCAAGCCAGGGACAGAGGCGACGAGAGCCGGTCCTCGCTGAGAGAAGTACACAACCGGACATTGGGGTCCGAGGCTGTCAGGGTTGCAAGCCCAGCAGCAGAGAACCAACCCGTGAGGGATTTCAGGTCCCTTGGCCTAAGAAGCCTGGAGGTTCCGGCACACAGAGGGACCAGTACAGCAAGGAGAAGCAAAAGGTACCCAAGGCCCGAGTCGCAAGCCATACAGGCAAAGTATACGGCCAGCTCAGGGACGTGGGCTATTACACCACGAAAAGGGGGATAGTCAGCAAGAGCATAGAGAGAGAACGGTAGGCCTACACACTCACCCTGACCAGTGGGGCTCGCCCGAATGCTCTCAGACACCCAGGCCCATTCCTAACCAGTACTCCTGTTGGGTCAGTAACAACATATGCAATAAAGACCCTGGACTGTTTGAATCGGACTCTGAACTCTTACTATTGCGGCCTGCACTATCACCCCCAGCATTCACCTACACTGCCCTGAGGCTACACTCTTCCCATGGGGAGTTGTCCTACCCCTGTGCTGCACACCAACACCAGCCTCAGCAGTCTGCCTCGCAGCAGCGGTTAACTCTGACCGCAATCCACGGGTGGCGTAGTTGGACATTCCCAAATGTATAAATAGACTGCCACAATTTGGTCTGACCACCCTGAGCCACGGGATCGGGTTGCCACTTCCCCCCCATCGTACAGAAGCCCGGTTCCGGGTGCCCCACGGCCCAGGGGGCGAGTCATATACAGAGTGCGTATGTGTGGTGGTGCGTACGGCGTATACAGTGTGTGTGTGTGTGTGGTGTGTACGGCGTATACAGTGTGTGTGCGGTGGTGCGTACGGCGTATACAGTGTATGTGGTATGTACAGCGTATACAGTGTGTGTGGTATGTACGGCGTATACAGTGTGTGTGTGTGGTGCGTACGGCGTATACAGTGTGTGTGTGGTGCGTACGGCGTATACAGTGTGTGTGTGTGGTGCGTACGGTGTATACAGTGCATGTGGTATGTACGGCGTATACAGTGTGTGTGTGTGGTGCGTACGGCGCATACAGTGTGTGTGTGGTGTGTACGGAGTATACAGTGTGTGTGTCTGGTGCGTACGGCGTATACAGTGTGTGTGTGGTGCGTACGGCGTATACAGTGTGTGTGTGGTGCGTACGGCGTATACAGTGTGTGTGTGTTGCATGCGGCGTATACAGTGTGTGTGTGTGTGTGTGTGTATGTAAATTAACCTTAAAGAGTAAATCAACTTTTGGGACGTTTTTTAATGTGGTTTAGGGTCATTAATTCTGAGCAGATTTGTGGGGACCCCAATCCTTTGCTCCTTTGCTTAAAAGACCTCCTAGAAGAGCGCAGCTCAGTAGATAGGAGAGTACACTGAGCGGAGCAAATGCAGCAGAAAGTCATAGTCATGTCTCCTCACCTCTTCACTTCTAAGAGATCTTCTGAGTGATCAGGGTCTCAGATTCGCACTAATCTGCTCAAAATTATAGGACCTAAATCATGTAATATATATCCCAAAATTTAAGTTACTTTTTAAACGTTTAATAGTTCCACTGCTTGCATCTAATCAGTACATTGGTTCCTATATGGTCCACAGTCTGATGATGACTGGTAACAACTCCCAGTATCTCCTTACCATTGCTAAGGACATACTGGGAGTTGTAGTTAAGTCCTCCATTCTCTGGAATTCCTATTGTTAGCAATGCCC
Source organism: Phyllobates terribilis (assembly GCF_046119375.1). Lineage (NCBI taxonomy): Eukaryota > Metazoa > Chordata > Amphibia > Anura > Dendrobatidae > Phyllobates > Phyllobates terribilis. The sequence goes on from NW_027363741.1 coordinate 281,869, forward strand.
TTCCTCCACCAATTGCAAATACAAAGGATCCATCCATGGGGTGAGATCTTGGGAATAATTGAATCGTACCTACATTTAAAAAAATAAAAAATAAATCTCCTATTCTTAATAATTACCGTATTTTTCGGACTATAAGATGCACTTTTTTCCTCCAAAATTTTGGAGGAAAGTGGGGGGTGCGTCTTATAGTCCAAATACTATATTATTGTATGGCCGCATGGTGGTGGGTGTGGGGGAGCCGCAGCGGGGCACAGGAGGCAGCAGCCACCTGCTGCAGCCTAGCTGTACCCGCTACTAAAGAAAATGAATATTCCCTGCTCCCCATACCCATGGGCGCGGAGAGCAATGAATATTCATTTCTCTTAATAGCCGACACACTGTACCGCAGCGCGGCTCCTGCTGCGCTCTGTGGTCAGTGTGCCCGCTATTAAAGCTCATGAATATTCGCTACAACCCACTCCCATGGGTTGTAGCGAATATCTATGGTCTTTAATAACAGGCACACTGACCGCAGAGCGGCAGCAGAAGCCGCGCTGCGGTACAGTGTGCCGGGCATTGAACAGACTGCTCCCCACGCACAGAGTCCTGGCGTGGGGAGCAGTGACTATTCCAGCACAGCGTCTCACACTGTGTGAGTGAGCATGGCAGGGACACCATGCGCGCCTTGCCATGCGCCGCTCACACAGTGAGAGTGTGAGCAGCAGTGCAGGACAGCGCTGGAGGAGAGAAGAGGTGAGTATGATAGTTCATTTTTTTTTGTAGGCAGCGTGATAGAGGCTCAGAGGGTGCCATACATACCAGTATGGGGGCTCAGAATGTTCCATACATACCAGAATGGTGCTCAGAAGGTGCCATACATACCAGGATGGGGCTCAGAAAGTGCCATGCATACCAGGATGGGGGCTCAGAAGGTGCCATACATACCAGGATGGGGGATCAGAAGGTGCCATGCATACCAGGATGGGGGCTCAGAAGGTGCCATACATACCAGGATGGGGGCTCAGAAGGTGCCATACATACCAGGATGGGGGCTCAGAGGGTGCAATGCATACCAGGATGGGGGCTCAGAGGGTGCCATGTGACTCGCCCCCTGGGCCGTGGGGCACTCGGATCCGGGCAGTAGGGGAACGATGGGAGTAGTAGTGGCAACCCGGTTCCGTGGCTCAGGGTGGTCAGGCCAGTGGTAGTCCGTTATGCGCTGATGATTATGTCCGACTACGCCACCCGTGGATTGCGGTTATTAGGAACCGCCGCTGCATGCAGACCGCTGGGGCTGATGAGGTGTGCAGCTAGGGTAGTGTGACTCCCCAAGGGAAGAGTGCGGCCCCAGAGCAGTATAATGGATGGTGGGAGTGATGGTGGTGAGAGTCCCAGTACCGGTAGTGCTGGAGGCGCGAAGGAGCACACAGACAACAGGTTGCAGTCCAGGGCGTTTACTAAAACAGGTAAACTGACCCATAAACAGTCCTGGCTAGGAGGGGACCTGAATGTCTGAGAGCAATGGGGAAGTTGGCCCTGGTCAGGGTGAGGGTATAGGCCTACCGTGCTTTTTGTGCTCCTTCTGGCTATCTCCTCCTTATAGGGTAACAGCCGACGTTTCCGAGCTTTCCGTGTACTCTCGCCTGTATGGCCTGCGATGTGGGTTCCTTTCTGCTCCCGGCCTGGTACGGCTTTACTGGTCCCTTCTGTTGTGGCAGAGCCTCCAGGTTTCTTAGGCCAAGGAACATACAGTCCCCTGCGGACTGGTTATCTGCTGTGGGATGTGGAATCCTCCCAGCCTCAGACACCAAAGTCTGGTAAATTAAGTCCTTTATCTGCCAAGACAGGCTCACTTCGCCTCTTGTCTCTGGCTTGTGGCTCTCCTCCTGCCACACTTCCTCTTAGGGTGCAATACAACTTTCTGTCCCTGCTCTGCTCCGGGACAAGTCTCAGTATTGAGACAGGTCATCCAGTTCTCTCTAACCCTGCCCCCAGCACCAGCTTTTATAGGGGCAGCCTGCTCCCCCTACTGGCCTGAGACAGGAGGTACTGCATGCTAATGTTCCCCTGACTAGAGAACCTCCCCCTTGCTCTCAGACACAGCTTTATTACATTTTGTGGCATCCAGGCCAGGGTGACACATTCCCCCCTAGTAAAATTTAGTACTCCGGGACTAAGCAGTAAACAAAGACAATATACATGACTATAAAACATTATCAGGAAAGTGACGCACAGATTGAGTTCTTAAGGTCACAGTGTGGTCTGTGACCGGGTGTTCATATCACCAATACAACGGGGAGCCTTAACCAGGTGGGGGTCTGTCCTACCCCAAGTCCTTCACAGTCTTAGTTCATTCCTTGGTCAGGCTCCGAACGCAGTCCATACAAGGTCCCGGTTATAAATAGTCCATAACCTTCGAGTCTGTACGGCAACTGTAAGGAACTGAAACACACAATTACTAATCACGCACATAACTTGGCAAACAATTCAACATTTGGCAACAGGGTTATTTACAATTTTAGCGCGCTCTATATTTTCCAGCGAGCGGGTATCTGCCCCTTTGTGCTCCTGGTTGATCCCCTTAACCCACTGTCTGGTGGTGGACCGACTTGGCTTTCCCCACTAGCGTTAGGGGTACAGCTACCAGCTGGGTGTACAGGTAGGGCAGGCAGCTGTCTGCGGGTTCTTTGGCTTACCGCAGGCATGGCAGGCTCACTGTCAGCAGAGGGTTGACTCTCCTGGGCTGCTGATACAGGCTCTTCTGCCTCTGGAACCGCTTGCTCCTCTTCACCTTCCGGCTCTTGTGTTGGTTGTTGCTGTGCCGGCTGCAGGAAATGCAGGACGGGTACCACTATGGCATCGTTTATCCGAGTCCAGGACTGAGGGAACTCTCCAAGAACGGTGCTGATCATTTCTTCCTTGTCCTCTGCGGGTTCAAGGTCACTTTGATCCTCTTCTGCACTACGGAGTTGCTCGGGGCATCTTTTGAGGTGGTCTCTGGAGACGGTACTAGTGGTTTCTCCTCCGTCCTTGGTGATCACGCACACTTTCGGGTTGTCGTGATCAGACTGCAGTACAATGTAGGGTTCCCTTTCCCACTGGTCGTCCAACTTGTGAAGCCTTCTCTTTCGCTTCAGGACCTGCTCACCAGGTTCTAGGGGACCAGCAGGGGCGTGTTGGTTGAAGAGTTTTTCTTGCCTCTCTCTCACCTGGGCCAGGCTCTTCTCCACACTCTCCTGTACCTTCTTGTACTGCAGTTGCCTTTCCGTATCCCTGTCCGCGTCTGGGGAGGTGTCCTCGGGTGTCAGGACTCCCATCTCCAGGTCTACGGGCAGCTTACCTGGTCTGGCTCGCATCAGGTAAGCCAGGGTGCAGTTTGTAGCATTCACCGGGATATGATTGTATAAGTCTATCAGGTCCGGCAGTTTTTCTGGCCACAGGCTGCGTTCCTCCAGGGGCAACGTCTTCAGGAGATCAATGACTATATTGTTCATTTTCTCACACATCCCGTTGGTTTGTGGGTGGCAAGGCGTTGTCCGAATCTTCTTACAGCCATAGAGGTTACAGAACTCTTGGAAGATTTCAGCTTCAAACGCTGGACCCTGGTCTGTCAGGACCTGTTCCGGATACCCGTGTGGACGGCAGAAGTATTGCTGGAAGACTCTGGCCGCTGTTTGGGCTGTCAAGTCCTTTACCGGGACCACCACTAGAAAAAGGGAATAGTGGTCCACGATTGTCAGGGCATAGATGTATCCTGACCGGCTTGGAGCCAATTTGACGTGGTCCAGAGCTACCAGCTCAAGAGGCTGCGTGGTGACGATGGGCCTCAAGGGTGTCTTCTGGCTGGTGCGGTCCTTCCTCCTTAGGTGACAAGGGCCACAGTCTCTGCACGATTTTTCTACAGCTCCTCTCATGCCGACGCAAAAGAACCTTCCTCTTAGCAGGAACTCCAGTTTCTTCCAACCGAAGTGCCCCGCTCTGTCATGGTAAGCCCCCAGGACCATAGCTGCATCCCGCCTTGGGACCACGACTTGCCAGGTCAGCTCGTGCGTCTGGTGGTTGACAATCCTTCTGCACAGCTTGCCTTCGTAGAGGAACAGTTTGCTCTTCTCTTTCCACAGCTGCTTGGCTTCCTCTGGAGCATCCGGATCCATGCGGGCGTCCTCCTGGGTCAGCAGATCTTTCACCAGGCGGATGGCAGGGTCACTATCTTGGGTCTCGGCCCAGCTGTGGTGAGGTAGGGGATTGATCATCACGGTTGTTAGATCCTCCTCCTTCACGCGGTGGGAGCATTGAGCGGCTCCATACTGGTGAAACGCGGGGAGTTCTACCTCCTCCTGCTCTTCTGGGTCTTCGTCACCTTCAGGTAAGTGAGGCATCCTCGATAGGGCGTCAGCGTTGGCATTGGTTTTGCCGGCCCAGTACTTGATCACGAAGTCATAGTTGGAGAGACGGGCCATCCACCGCTGTTCTAGGGCACCCAGTCATGCATTGTCCAGGTGTGTCAACGGGTTGTTGTCCGTGTACACGGTGAACTTTGCGGAGGCCAGGTAATGCTTGAAGCGTTCTGTCACGGCCCACACCACCGCCAAGAATTCTAGCTTGAAGGAGCTGTAATTCTCCGGGTTCCTCTCGGTGGGCCTCAGCTTCCGGCTGGCGTACGCGATCACCCTTTCTCTGCCCTGTTGGTTTTGGGACAGTACTGCTCCCAGTCCCACATTACTGGCGTCTGTGTGGAGAATAAAAGGCTGACCATAATCAGGGTAGGCCAGGATCTCATCCCCCGTGAGGGCCATCTTCAACTGGCGGAAGGATTCCTCTTCCGGTTTATCCCACTTGAAGGGTGGCTTTTGACTTCTGGACTTAGACTGTCCGATCAGGAGGTCCTGCATAGGAGCTGCCATCTTAGTGAACCCGGGGATGAACCTTCGGTAGTAGCCTACCAACCCGAGAAACTGTCTCACCTCTTTGATGTTCGAGGGCCTTGGCCAGCTCTTGATTGCCGTGACCTTGTCAGGGTCGGGGGCCACTCCTTCCGCGCTTACCACGTGCCCTAGGTACTGGACCTTTGGTTTCAACAGGTGACACTGCGATGGTTTCACCTTCAGGCAATAGCCTGCCAGGGCTTCGAACACCTCGGCCAGGTGCTTTAGATGGTCCTCGTAGGTCTTCGAATAGACGATCACGTCGTCCAGGTAGAGGAGGACCGTCTCGAAGTTTCGGTGCCCTAGACAGCATTCCATCAGCCGCTGGAAGGTCCCTGGTGCGTTGCAGAGACCGAAAGGCATACAGTTAAATTCGCTCAGTCCCATCGGGGAAGTGAAGGCGGTCTTCTCCTTGTTAGCCTCTGCCACAGGAACCTGCCAGTACCCGCTAGTAAGGTCCAAAGTAGAAAAGAAGTTAGCTGATTTTAGTGCGGCTAAAGACTCCTCTATTCTAGGCAGCGGATATGCGTCTTTGTGGGTGATACGGTTGATTTGTCTATAGTCCACGCACATTCTCATGGTGCCGTCCTTCTTTTTCACCAGAACCAAGGGGGCTGCCCAGGGGCTACAGCTATCTCTAATGACCCCAGCTTCTTTCATTTCTCTTAGCATACCCTTGGCGTTCTGATAATGTGCAGGGGGTACAGGCCTGTGTCTCTCTTTTATTGGTGGGTGGCTCCCTGTGGGGATGTGGTGTTCTATCCCTTTTACTCTGCCGAAATCTAGCGAGTGCTTACTAAAGACTCTCTCGTACTCCTGTACCACCCGGTAGACTCCTTGTTTTTGGTGCAGGGGAGTGGAGTCAGCACCCACACGGAGTTTCTGGCACCAGTCCTCCTTTTGTTTCTGGGAGCCATTACCCTCCGCCTGTGGAGATGGAGGCAAGGGTTCCACGGCCCTGATAGCTTTGTGTTCGACAACAAACAGTTTGGCGAGTGTAGCGTACCTGGGTAAGTGTACCTCCCTCTCCCCAATGTTGAGAATGCGAACGGGCACCCTCCCATGACGGACATCAACCACCCCCTGGCTGTCAAAATGGTGGGCCTGCTGTCTGAGTACACTGGTTCTACCATGGCTTGGTAGTCTCTACCTCTCAACCCGATTGCAGTCCGACACCAGATCATCATTTCACTTTTGGGAGGCATGGAAATGGGGAATGGGTCACTCAGTCTTACGCTACCGATCTCACAACCAGACAGTTCTACCTGCTGCCGTCTCATCAGGGCTTTTATCTCCTTGTTGAGGACTCTCTGTTGGCTGGAACTAGCATTCACCGCCACCTGTTGTAGAATTACAATTACCTCTGAAAGACAATTTTCAATCACGTTAGTACCCACAGTTATTTTAGGGTGACTTTCACGACGGTCAATGTCCACAATAATTACTCCCTGTGCCGGCAGTTCAACTTTACCAATCTTAATGGTCATCTCCTTGAACCCCATCTGCGGCACGGGTAAGCCATTACTGGCGATGATGCTCAAGTTACTGTCTGGATACCGTGTGATATCAGCATCAGTCCAAAACTGCTTAAAAAGTACATAAGGGATAGTGGTTACTTGCGACCCAGTATCCAGCAAGGCGCTCATGGGGATACCGTCCAGCACCACGGGTAAAACCGGGCACCCCCCAACGTACTTATTATGCCAATTGTAAGGGCCTGGTGATCTTATGCCTGGGGGTTGGCCCTCTGCCCCAGGTTGGACCCGTTTAAATTACAGTACCTGGAAATGTGTCCGGGCTGGTTGCATCGACGGCAAATGGGCTGTCCATCCTCTGCGTAGCGGTCTGTGGGCCTCCCTCGGAACGACGGGATCCTCCTCTGTCGACGCCACGGAACATCCTCCGGACTTGAAGCCAGCTCGATGGGTCTTGACGGGTCCACTTGTAACGCCTGGACGGTCCTGGTCAACGCCGCGACGCTCCTGGTCAGCTCCTGGACTTGGTGGTGCAGATCCTTCGACGGGGCTTGGTTCAGGGCCTGTGCATCAGCCCCCACGGAGTCCATAGAGGAGGGCGCCGCCTCCTGGTGGTAGGTGAGAGCAGGGCACCGGGGGTTTATAGCGCCACTTGTTGCGGATTCACGGAGCACCCTTATGGCCCTGTCCTTGAATTGGGCAAAGGTCAGATCAGGGTTCTGAAAGAACATGAGGCGCAGCTGGGTCCTGCGGGCGCTAGACAGCAGACCTTCTATGAATTGTTCTGTTAGTAACTTATCCGTTTCCTGCACGCTGCCAGGGTCAGTTTGTTGGATGGCCCTTAGGGCTTCCTGCAAATTTAGGGCATAGTCTCTGATGCTGTCCTGTGCCCGCTGCTTACATCCATAGAACCTCATTTTAATTTCAGCGGAGGTACGTGTGTCAAAGGTACCCCGCAGCCGGGTCAGAATACCCTTCACGGTCCTTTTCTCCTCAGTGGGCCATGATTTTACCTCCCTTTGGGCTGCACCAGTTAACTGCCCTGTTAATATGCTGACCTTCTGTTCCTCCGTCATGAGGTAGACTTGGAACAAACTGTACAGCCTTTCCTTAAAGTCAGTTAGGGCATGGGGCTCCCCTGAGTACTTGGGCAGCCAGGCCGCTCCAGGGATGTAGGGCAGGGAAAATGGCATCACCGCTGCTGCAGCTGCGTTGGTGGTAGTGGGCGCCTCTGTATCCGACATCTTCCTCCCCCCTAGTTAAGCGTGGCCTACCTTCCGACGATCCTCTTCTGTAGGCCGCGGCTCCGCTGCTGCTGCTCTGGACGAGGACCTTGCGTCGCGTCCTGGTGACGTCAGCGTCGCTCTCTCTCCCTTCCAGGACCTTGAGCAGCGTCGGTGCGTGGGGCGGAGCTTCGGGTCTCGAGCGGTTTGGACGTCCACGCCCCTCTTCTTCCCGCGCGGCGTCCTGAAGATGGCGTCCGATGGCGGGAAAACGTCTGAAGATGGCGGGAACCGATGGAAGATGGCGGGAGACAGCTGGAAATGGCGGGAAACGGCTCCGGACGGCGGGAAACCTCTTTTCAGGTAAGTGCAAAGTCTTTTTCAAGCACGCAATACCCGTTTGTGGCAGGTTGGTTGCAATCCTGCCGACTACGCCAAAGCTGACTCGCCCCCTGGGCCGTGGGGCACTCGGATCCGGGCAGTAGGGGAACGATGGGAGTAGTAGTGGCAACCCGGTTCCGTGGCTCAGGGTGGTCAGGCCAGTGGTAGTCCGTTATGCGCTGATGATTATGTCCGACTACGCCACCCGTGGATTGCGGTTATTAGGAACCGCCGCTGCATGCAGACCGCTGGGGCTGATGAGGTGTGCAGCTAGGGTAGTGTGACTCCCCAAGGGAAGAGTGAGGCCCCAGGGCAGTATAATGGATGGTGGGAGTGATGGTGGTGAGAGTCCCAGTACCGGTAGTGCTGGAGGCGCGAAGGAGCACACAGACAACAGGTTGCAGTCCAGGGCGTTTACTAAAACAGGTAAACTGACCCATAAACAGTCCCGGCTAGGAGGGGACCTGAATGTCTGAGAGCAATGGGGAAGTTGGCCCTGGTCAGGGTGAGGGTGTAGGCCTACCGTGCTTTTTGTGCTCCTTCTGGCTATCTCCTCCTTATAGGGTAACAGCCGACGTTTCCGAGCTTTCCGTGTACTCTCGCCTGTATGGCCTGCGATGTGGGTTCCTTTCTGCTCCCGGCCTGGTACGGCTTTACTGGTCCCTTCTGTTGTGGCAGAGCCTCCAGGTTTCTTAGGCCAAGGAACATACAGTCCCCTGCGGACTGGTTATCTGCTGTGGGATGTGGAATCCTCCCAGCCTCAGACACCAAAGTCTGGTAAATTAAGTCCTTTATCTGCCAAGACAGGCTCACTTCGCCTCTTGTCTCTGGCTTGTGGCTCTCCTCCTGCCACACTTCCTCTTAGGGTGCAATACAACTTTCTGTCCCTGCTCTGCTCCGGGACAAGTTTCAGTACTGAGACAGGTCATCCAGTTCTCTCTAACCCTGCCCCCAGCACCAGCTTTTATAGGGGCAGCCTGCTCCCCCTACTGGCCTGAGACAGGGGGTACTGCATGCTAATGTTCCCCTGACTAGAGAACCTCCCCCTTGCTCTCAGACACAGCTTTATTACATTTTGTGGCATCCAGGCCAGGGTGACACACATGCATACCAGGATGGGGGATAAAGGGGTGCCATGCATACCAAGATGGGGTATAAAGGGGTGTCATGCATACCAGGATGGGGGATAAAGGGGTGCCATGTATACCAGTATGGGGGATAAAGGGGTGCCATGCATACCAGGATGGGATGGGGGGCACTTATACCAGGAAGGAGGGGCCATACATACCAGGATGGAGGATATTAACAGAATTGGGGGACATTACCCCAATACCAGTGTCAGCAGTAGACCCCCTCCCCCATAACAGGGCATCATGACCACATTTTTTGCTTAATTTTTTTTCCCTATTTTCCTCCTTTAAAACCTAGGTGCGTCTTATGGTCCGGTGCATCTTATAGTCTGAAAAATACGGTAACCCCTTTACCCCCGAGGGTGATTTGCACGTTAATGACTGGACCAATTTTTACAATTTTGACCACTGTCACTTTATGAGGTAATTACTCTGGAGTGCTTCAACGGATCCCCCTGATTCTGAGACTGTTTTTTCGTGGCATATTGTACTTCATGATTGTGGTAAAATTTCTTCGATATCACTTGCGTTTATTTGTGAAAAAAACGGAAATTTGGTGAAAATTTTGAAAATTTTGCGATTTTCAACATTTGCATTTTTATGCCCTTAAATCAGAGAGATATATCACACAAAATAGTTAATAAATAACATTTCCCACATGTCTACTTTACATCAGCACAATTTTGGAACCAAATTTTTTTTATTAGGGAGCTATAAGGGTTAAAAGTTGACCAGCGATTTCTCATTTTTCCAACAAAATTTACAAAACCATTTTTTTAGGGACCACATCATATTTGAAGTTACTTTGAGGGGCCTTTATGACAGAAAATACCCAAAAGTGACACCATTCTAAAAACGGCACCCCTCAAAGTGCTCAAAACCACATTCAAGAACTTTATTAACCCTTCAGGTGCTTCACAGGAATTTTTGGAAAGTGGAAGAAAAAAATGAACACTTTTTTCACAAAAATGTTATTTTAGACACAATTTTTTTTATTTTCGCAGGGGTAACAGGAAAAAATACGCCAATACCCCATATGTGGGGAAACTACAGTGTTTGGGCGCACGGCAGAGTTCAGAAGGGAAGGAGCACTGTGTGACTTTTTGAACGCAAAATTGGCTGGAATTGAGAGCGGACGCCATGTCGCGTTTGGAGAGCCCCTGATGTGCCTAAATAGTGGAAACCCCCCACAAGTGACCCCATTTTGGAAACTAGACCCCTCAAGGATTTTATCAAGGGGTATACTGAACATTTTGAACCCAGAGGTACGACACAGAATTTGATAACATTAGTTCATCAAATTGAATAAGTTGTCATTAGTCTTGAGTGCAAGTGCTCGCTACTTGAGTTTGCATTGGGTACTCGGGTATGCACCATGTACTGACATGCTCAAGTCCCCGCTCGCATGCTTCACGGTTATTAGACACCCAAAAAAAACATCCAGGGATCGCTCGTGCATGGCAGGCAATCCCTGCGAGTTTTTTTTTGGCCACGAAGCATATGGGGCGGAGACTCGAGCATGTCACTCGAGCACCCGCGATACTCGGTGCATACCCAAGCACCCGATGAAAACTCAAGTAGCGAGCACTTGCGCTCAACACTAGTCACCATACCGTCATCTTTTTTTTTTTTACTTTTGAAAAAATCCCAAACCTGATACAACCCTAACCCTAGCCCAACCCTAACCCTAGCCCAACCCTAACCCTAGCCCAACCCTAACACAATCCTAACCCTAGCCCAACCCTAACCCCAACCCTAGCCCAACCCTAACCCTAACCCTAACCCCAACCCTAACCCTAGCCCATCCCTAACACAACCCTAACCCTAGAGTTTATTTTTCACGCCGTTCCTCGTGCGGTATAAGTGATTAGACGGCTTTATTCTTCGGGTCGGTGCGATTACAGCGATACCAGAATCATATCAGGTTTTTATGATTGACAGCTGTCACACACTAAAAGACGCATTTTTTTGTAATATCTAGTTTTTGCATCGCCATATTTTGAGAGCTATAATTTTCCAGATTTTGGCCAGCAGAGCCATGTGACAGCTTGTTTTTTGCGGGACGAGTTGACGTTTTTATTGTTGCCATTTTCAGGCACTTGACATTTTTTGATCGCTTTCTATTTCGATTTTTGGGAGGCAGAATAAACAAAAACCAGCAATTCCGGAATTGTTCTTATGGGTTTTTTTTTTATGCTTTTCCGCGTGTGGTGAAATTGATAAGGCAGCTTTATTCTTTGGGTCAGTACGTTTACAGCGGTACCACATTTATATCGTATTTCTATGTTTTGGCGTTTTTACACAATAAAAGTTATTTTATAGAAAAAATAATTTTTTGCATCGCTTTATTCTGAGAGCTATAACTTTTTTATTTTTCGGCTGATGGAGCTGTATGGCGGCTTGTTTTTTGCGGGACAAGATGACAGTTTTCAGTGGTACCATTTTTATTTACATTCGTCTTTTTGATCGCGTGTTATTCCATTTTTTTGGGCGGTATGATGATAAAGCATTGTTTTTTGCTTCACTTTTTTTTTTTTTTACCATGTTCACTAAAGGGGTTAACTAGTGGGACAGTTTTATAGGTCAGGTCATTCCGGACGCGGCGATACCAAATATGTGTTCTTTTATTGTTTTTTTTCATAATAATATTTATTGATGGGTACATTATATATTTTTTTTTTGGTGGATTATTTTTTTATTTTTTTTTTTATATTTTTACAATTTTTTTTTTCCATTTTTTAACACTTTTTGGACTTTTATTCTGTTTCCCACTATGGGACTTTCACTTTTTTTATTCTGATCGCCTGTATAGCACAGGGATGGAGCACCATCCCTGTGCTATTCAGGCTGTCAACGCTGCAGATGCAGAAGATACTTTGGTCATGCACTGCGCATGACCAAAATATCTTCCTGCTGTCTGATGACCTGGATGTTGTCATGACGACATCCGGGAAGCTGCGGCAGACAGCGCTGGAGGCCGGGAGAGGAGGTGAGTATTGCGATCACCTCCCCTTGCCCCCGCAATGCTGAGATCGACTTCGATCGCAGCATTGAGGAGGTTAATGAGCCGGGAGCGGTGCGGGACCGCTCCCTGCACATAGTTACAGCTAATACCTGGTGCTATCAGCTGACACCCGGCGGCGATCGCCCCGCACCGCTTGTGTGCGGGCGCGATGGCCATATGACCTAATAGTACGTCATTGGTCCAATCGGCCCAGGTCACCATGAAGTACTGTTAGGTCACACATCAGAAAGGGGTTAATTTTTAGTGTATTATTGATTTTAATGATTTTTAATCATGAAAATTATATGTAGATTTATTTATTTCTAAAGCCTGTATGCAATTATCAATCACATCAGTGCCTATCTATTTAAAGCACTCAGCGTGGTATACATTCTGGAATCACCTGATGAAGGGGACAGATCGTCTCTGAAACGCGTTATGTGTTGAATAAATCGACTTCTCTTGCCTAACCTGGTGGTTCCTAACTCAGAGCGTGGCGACCTGTGGATCTCCACCACCCACTATTCATTATCTTTCGCTGTATCATGGCTCCTGAGCATGATGCCGGGGAGGGCAGAAGGTGCTGCAGTGCTCCAGGACCGCAGTCATTACCGCTTAGTATCAGCTTTGTGTCTGGCATGCACAACTACCAGAGGTGAGTGGAATACCTCTCACCCCTCCATCTATATGCTGGGACATTCTTCACATGGCGCGCCTTCTCTTTTTGGTTTATTTTCTCATTTTTCTGTCTGTGAGCATAGAGCTGATGTGACTTGCCAAAAAGCACAGGTTTGTTTCATCTGTCCAAAGGACATTCTCCCAGAAACTTTGGAAAATTCCTGTCTTGCCTTTTTTCTGATTTGCTTTGAACAAAGGTTTCCTCCTCCTCTTCTTCCATGAATTTCACTTTGGTCAAGACAGCGACAAATGGTGCGATCTGACACTAATGTACCCTGACCTTGGAGTTCACCTTTAATCTCTTTGAAAGTTGTTCTGGGCTCTTTTGTAACCATTCAAATTATCCATCTCTTCAATTTGTCATTAAATTACTCTTGCGGCCACATCCAGGGACATTGGCTGCAGCCTCATAGACCTTAAAGCTCTGAATAATATGTGCAAATGTTGTAACAGGAACATTTGTTTGGAGATGGCCTTATAGCATCTACCTTTAACATGTTTGTCTATAATTTTCTTTCTAATTTCCGGAGACTGCTCTCTCTTTACCTTTCTTTGGTCCATGTTCAGTGTGGTACACACCATGATACCAAGCAGCACAGAGACTACTTTTTACTCTTTGCAGGAATTGTCTGGTCCAAATTGATAAGTCTGCAGTCACTCTGTGTGACTGCAATAAGATGAAAAACTTGGCACTCAAGATGACTCAATGAATCTTGAGAATTTAATAGTAGAAAAAGTAGTACAAAACAAACGTTTCGGTCATGTAAGACCTTCCTCTGTGTACAGAAATGTTGGCAGTGGACATGAATGAGAGGTGCAGTGTCCAGCTTCTATATAAACCACTGTGTGGAATCTTATAACAAGGGTGATGGCGGTGGGAACACGGTGTCTGTATACGTCACTATCAATGCTGATCTGTGTAACATCCCCTCCATCACCTGATGTGAACCAGTTGAGTGTTGCGTCTCACATATTGGAGACAGCACCCACATTCCAACAGGTAAACAGTAAATGACATACCACAGGTTAGATGTTGGTAAAACAGAAAAGCTTCTCCTGTCACCTTCGATTGAAAGTAGGTACATCCATGCTTCAACACTGTGTAGCATAAACGCTTAATGTTTGAGTTTGGGAGCTATTGGGAGATTGTTAGAAGGTTTATCCCTACCGTTAAAGGAAACCTGTCATCAGGATTTTGCTAAGTAAACTATAAGCATTGTCAGGTTGGTGCTGTTACACTGATTAAAATGATATCTGGTTTGAAGAAATCTGTCTAGTGGTTCTTGTTTAATCTGTTTGCAGTTTGGAGTTAATGAGATGCTTGTGCTTCGAGACCGGCCTGTGGGCAGGTCGTTTTTTTGGTTCTCTGGCCTCATTGTCATCATTCTGGGCTTAAATGACAGGTCACTGAACCTTTAAATACTGCGCTTGCACAGATAGATGCTACTGTGCATGCACCGGCGCCATTTTGTTGGAGGCAAATTTTTTTTTTTAAGACCACAATATTAAATGTGCAGTATTTAAAATAGGAGGAAGGTCATGGAAGGTTATTTAAGCCCAGAGCACAAGCATCTCATTAACTGCAAACACAGATTAAAATGATACCTGGGTTGAAGAAATCTGTCTTATGGTTCTTGTTTAATCAGTGTAACAGTGCCAACCTTTCACTGCCTGTAGTTTACTTATCAAAATCCTGAGACAGATTAACTGACCACCAAGGTCACATACACAATTAGTTCTCAATAGTAGGACAATGAGACTCTGTTCAACGTCTATAATAGCAAATCATATAGAAAAAATGACGTATAAGAACATAATTTTGCAAAAAATTCATAAATTTATTAATACACATTAATTAAAAAAACATCCATATTGAAAAAGTGGCATAAATACATAAGTAGTGAGCTATAATAGAGATGCCAAGACCAATACAATCATATAATAAATAGATTAAACCTACATAGTTGAAGAAAATACGGGTATGGGTATGTAAACCACATGCCCTATCCCAGCTGTAAGCATAATATCAAAGCTTCAATGCAAATGCTAAGGTGGACAGTGCATAAATAGTTGATATAAAAGTAAATCCATTTAGCACTTGAAAATAAGTGGGAATGTAGTATTACTCACATATGTATTGTTTATCAGTCCAGGTATCGTCACCCCTACGCGCGTTTCGGCGCTGTGCCTTCTTCTGGGGGTTATAGTATGTCTGGAACCGGTATCCCTTAAGTATTACTTATTGTCCAATGGGTGAAAGTAAGACAGGACGCAGCTATTAGAATAGCCAACCGCTCATCATAATACATACATATAGAGTCACGTGTGCCCCTGTATTACCACTCACATCTGGAAGTATATAGTAGGACCCCTTCGCTTCAGGACGCAATCATCTGCCCCTCGTCCCCCGTGATAACAAACCACACCTACCAGGCCACATGAGCGGGACTTGCTATGACGCGTCGGGACACAGTCATCCGCCCCTCGCCACACATAAATACAAGCCACACCCCCCAGGTCACATGGACGAAAATCGCTGTGACATCACAATCTGACCAACGGGGAAAGCCCATAACAGGGGACATAGCGCTATAATGTGGTAAGTATACATTATAAAACGCCCAACAAAAGTGTAGATAAATGAATATAGGAAGTGGACAATCGGATCTAATGAGAAGAGTCGTGGCTAAACCACAGCTATTTAACCCAATAGTGCCCAACTAACGCAATAATGAACCAATCACAGAATAATAAGTGTGAACAGATAACATATCACAACGGAAAGAAATCGCAGATCAAAAGAAGCAGGATATATCTCAGTAGATGCATAGCTGTGGGACCCCTTCCCACATATAATTGCCATCAGTAGCCAATCATAATCAAAAGACATTCTTCATATCAATTGTATGGCTAATGTTAATCCAATATTGTAACTAAATATTACCGAAAAATACTGTCCATGGGGGCATGGCGCCATTGCCCCAACGGAGAGCACCAGTCAAAAAACACAAAAAATGCGGTGTAATATGTACATATAAAAGATACAGTACACTGTGTAATGGAGAAAAATGATAGAAACATTCAACAATTAAATCCTACACAATAGGTTGTAAGCATAAACATACAAAAAACACAATACACCCATAATACTGCTCAATATCAAGTATATCCAGCAATTAGATGAATTCATTCGTTGCGTAGCTTTTCTTTGTCCCAGTAGATGATAATATCTCTGTGACCTATTGTCAGTAGTCCAGGAGAATCATTGATTAATCAAGATGTATAAATCGTCCACAGCCATCCATCAATAGGAGTAACCAGCAGAAAGAGACACGGAAGGCAGCCGCAATCAAGGACAAAAGAGTATGTACTAAGGAAAAAATGAACATTAATTAGACAACAGAGGATAAAACAAGGGGGGGGGGTTAAAAACATCATT
This sequence comes from Phyllobates terribilis, assembly GCF_046119375.1. Lineage (NCBI taxonomy): Eukaryota > Metazoa > Chordata > Amphibia > Anura > Dendrobatidae > Phyllobates > Phyllobates terribilis. The sequence goes on from NW_027363741.1 coordinate 298,103, forward strand.
AAAATACAGATAAATCTAGCGGGTGCAGGGGTGGGGGAGACATAGAGGCAATCAGAGGAATGGTGAAAAGCTTAAGGACTTGTTGAGGCCCTGAGGATGTAATGTTTGCAATAGCCAAATCCATCTGGATTCTTTCTGTGCAAGTAGGCGACTAGCACTACCTCCACGCAACGTACTATAAACATCATCGATGCCTTTAACTTGAAGACCTGATGGATCACAGGCATGATAGTTTTTAAAGTGTCTAGGGATTGTTTTCAACAACTCCAAATTATCCTCAGTGGCTGCTGCCATAATATCACGTCCATGTTCCCTCGCTCTGGTCTTTAACATCCTAGTGGTCAGACCTATGAATACCAAAGAGCAAGGCCATGTAGCGTGATAAATGACATTACGTGCTGTACACGTAATGGAGTGTAGGATAGTCAATTCTTTCCCACTGGATGAAAGAAACTTTTTAGTATGTTCGATGTTTGGACACGAAATACATGAACCACATGGGGTACAACCCCACGTTTGTCTTATTTCAGCCAGTCCTATTTCGCCAATTTTCTTCTGAGTATTAGGTGTAAGGTAGCTCCTTACCAAGTGATCTCGGAGGCTCGGAGATTGACGGGCTGTGACTGACGGATACATAGGCAAATATTGGCGCAACGTCTGATCCGCAAGTAAAATGGGCCAGTGTTTCCTAAGCACATCACACATTTTGCGCCATTGTGAATGGTACCGTGTCACCATCCTGACACAGTTCTCTTGTTTGTGAGCTCGATTAGAATACATTAATTGTTGACGATTACTGTTTTTGGCTCGATTATAGGCATGCTTAATACTTCTTCGACTATATCCGCGATCTAAGAACCTGTGTTTCATTTCCTCCGCTCTCCTTTCAAAATCAACCTCTGTTGAACAAATACTCAAAATTATCAAAATCCTGATGACAGGAGCGCCGCATAAAAGCAGGAATATGCGGCTATTATGCTGCGTGGGAAACTAAGCCTAAGGGACTCCATCTTTAATTAAAAAAATCCTCGCTCCGACGTCATCCATGGGTCTTCTGTCTTCAGCTCTGCTAGATCTTTGCCATCAGACAAATATGTCTGCTGACAGATGAGCAGGCACAGAATGTCTGCTGACAGATGAGCAGGCACAGAATGACACTGGAGCACTGTTACTGTGTAGTGCAGTGCTATGTTGCTTTTTTTGTCATTTCATGTAGTGTAGAAATCTTGGGAAAAGTGTGGATTGTGCTCTGGAAGTGATCAGTTATAGCTAACTATGTTATTTTCTGCAGAGATAAGTCCTGCATAGAAGATGTGATATATCGGTCTGCAGATAAAGAACTTGTGAGTATGTGTATTACCTATACATTCACACTGACACTATATACAGAGCTCCTGTGTATAATATCAATGGTGATCATTGTATTACCTGTATACTGACTCTATATACAGAGCTCCTGTGTATAATGTCACTGGTGATCACTGTATAACCTGTACACTGACACTATATACAGAGCTCCTGTGTATAATATCAATGGTGATCATTACATTACCTGTACACTGACATATACAGAGCTCCTGTGTATAATATCAATGGTGATCATTGTATTACCTGTACACTGACACTATATACAGAGCTCCTGTGTATAATGTCACTGGTGAGCACTGTATAACCTGTACACTGACACTATATACAGAGCTTTTTTTACATTTTTATTATTTTAGTATTATTTGTCACTATGTGGTGCCATTATGTGCTTTGGTCATGACATGACGATATTTGTCCCTTGTATGTGGTATTATTCAGTCACTATGTGGTGGTAATATGTGGTCTCATGGTGTGTCAGTATTTATACCTTGTATGTGGTAGCATTTGATCACTATGTGGTGGTATTATGTGCTTTGGTCATGGTGTGGTAGTATTTGTGCCTTGTATGTGGCATTATTTGGGCACTATGTGGTGGTAATATGTGATCTGGTCATGGTGTGGTGGTATTTCTGCCTTCTATCTGGTAATATTGGTCTTGGTAGAGTGGATTGTGGTTGGTCATTTGTTTTATCTGATATCAATAAGGGGAAACCTCTTTATTTCCAATAGATATTAAATACTTGGATGTTTAACCCCTCCCTGCCCTGTGACTATTACACAGCAGCAGAAGTTCACCAGAGAAAGCAAGTTGGCATTTGGTGAGATTTTCACCTCTGTATTTATAAGACAAAACCAGGAGTGGGTGAGAAATGCATAAAACATGACCTCGGATTGCTCCACTCCTGGTTTTGTCTTACAAATACTGAGGTAAAAATCTCACCAAATACTCAAAGTGCCACAATCTTCTGACAGTGCGGATTCCACCAATAAATAAGTGATCACCTTCCCAACTTGTGCATCGCTGATAACTTGTTTTCACCAATAAAAACCCTTTAATGCAAACTACAGTAATTGTACATCACATTTCTGGTGAGCGCACAGTGATGGGCAGGAGCCGCCAGTATAATGGGTATAACGGCTAACAGGTATTTGCAAATAGCTGAAGGGTGGGCCCGGGTGGGTGGGCCCCTGGAGTTAATTTCCCTGGTGGGCCCCAGACACCCCAGTCCAGTAGGATCTTGTCTGTGTTGTCAGAGGAGAAAAAATATATTTTTTCCCTTCTTCTGGGGATTCTGAGCAGATCTTTCCTTCCTCATCCTGATCAGAATCAAGGGATTGCATGTCCTCTTCTGAGCTTAGCTCCAGCTCCCATCTTAGCACGGGGACCTGGCTGAGATGTCTATGGGGGAACGAAATTAGAGATTGAAGTTTGCACCTCCTCTCTAATCATGGACCTCATGTCAGATAGAAAAGTAGACTGTTCATCCCTGATGATTTTAGAGGTCCACCTCTCACATAGCTGTTTCCCAGGCAATTTTATACTGCAGAGAGCACATCTTCTAGATTTACCTGAGACCTAGACAGCCCTTTTGGGTGCAGATACTGGTGCAGCAGGGGTTCCCTTGTCCTAGAATTGTAAGAATGGGGAACATACTAAGTATACAGGATTTTTAATAGTGAGTAATTGACGCGCCCCCTCGGCCGAGGGTTACTCGGCAGCCGGGCCTCTGTGTATGCCGGTGGGGGATATCACGGTGGCTGGCCCGGTCTGTGACCCATGGCGGTCAGCAAAAAGGGGAAATATATAGGGGATTTGGAAAGTTCGTGGAACGCGGCAAAAGGGAGCCGCCGCTGTGGAGCAGTCCTCTGAAGCTGATGTTACTGCAGCAGGGATGGTGTGGCTCCAGGGCAGTGTAGGTAGTGTAAGTTGCGCTGGGCGTTGTAGTGCAGGGAAGGAAAGATGGCGCAGATGAAAGGAATGGACGGAGGCAGTGTGGTGCAGTCATCCGAGTCTTTACTCACAGTTCTTATGACAGTTCCACTCGTGCACTTTACAGGTGTCAGCCTCCCACGTCGCGCTGCGTTCACCAGGCAGGGGTTCAGCACTTCCTCAGGCCGATTAGGAGCACCTGACAGAACCCCACTTTCTTGTGTTCCTAGCTAGACCGTCTTCACGCTGGGTCTTTCTCCCTCCTGCCCTGCGCTTCCCCACTCTCAATCCCGCTCGGGTGCTCTGAAGTCCTTCCTGTCTCGTCGGAGTTCCCGGACCTGCTTGACCCTCACGGGGATTAGAATGAGGCTTCGGCAACTGACTATATAAGCCAGAAGCCTCCGGTTTTCCCAGCCGAGACTTAGAGTAACACGGCTGGACCAGGGGCCGGTCCCCTTCTTGCGGCCTACGATCCCTCTGTCTTCTGGCAGATTCGGGGCGTACGGGTGCTGTCCTGCACTCGCCGTACCCCCTGGGATCCCTTACTTAGAACGGAGCCTACTCCTCTGCTCCCCACCTGGGCCTCTAGGACTGGGCCCTACTTGTGGAGCAGAGCTCCTAAAGAGCCTCTGCTCCCAGACTGTCCTCACTCACTCACTCCTCTTACTCCACTGCCACCCTAAGATGGCTTCCCTTTATATACCTACTGTCAAAGTGCTCCCTCTAACTACTTCCTCCACCCACACCCACTACTGGTTCCCCCTACCTTTAGGTTCCCCCCACTCCAGCCAGGGACAGGGCTCAGCAGGAAAACATCTTGCCCTTCCAGCCGGCCTGGAGTAGTGTAGTGTTGGATGCAGGTTTTGGGGTTCCGGGCAGCACTCCCTCCTTACCTGAGAGAAGGGGATACCACACCTCTGGGTGAGGTGCAGTACCTCTGTGGCGACTGAACCCTCAGGGGCGCCACATAATCTCTTTACCAAATACTCACATGTACCAGGGTCTGCTCTGCAGGGGCATCTGATCGACCAGAATCCAAAAGGAGGAGACAGTTAAGCAAAAGGCATCAATAGGTGGGAAATACAGCTGGGAAGAGCGGAGGCATTGGAAGTGCTTCCACACACCCAAAGTACTTCAGCCTCGTTTGCTTATCCATTCAAATGCAGCTTCTCTGTAACGGAGGAATAGACTCTAGCAAAAGGAAATACTGTACTTGTATTTGCAAGAGTTACATGTGCATATAAATAGTTTGAGGCGTGTAATCCTTCTGACAGATTCCTTTTAAAGGGTACCTGTCCTTTCAGGTGACTAGTCAGAACAGGCTGTCACAATTTCTGGTTATTATATGACTTGAATCGTGTGTTTTCATCAGTTTCCCCTCTGCAGGCTCTATCTCTGATTTTCAGTCCTCTCTGAGCTAGTGGGTGGAGATTAGCTACTATGATGTCTATACCATACACGGACATGATGGATTCTTGCTGCTCTTGCTCTAAGCACAAAGACAGTAGCAACAGAAGCAATGTGGACATTATACAGCATTACTGTGCTGTGGCTGTAAATCCATCAAAGAGAAATACATTACCTATAAGCTGTGGCTCCATCCGCCTGTGTCTTTTTGTCTCTGCCCCCTCCTCTCCCTTCCCTCTCCTTGCAGTAAAAATGCAGGTGTAACCTGACACCTCACTGTTCTGGCAGTCTATCTTGTTTTGTCCAAGACAGATTTGAGTTTGTTTTTATTCCTGAGCAGGGCAGTATTAGCCGCTAGGCACTGGAGGGCGGGTGCCTAGGGTGGCAGGTTGCTGGGGCGCACTAATCAGCTTCTTGTCCAAATGGAAGAAAACACATCTGAGTAGTAAGGGGTGTGGGATAAAGGGGTGCAGGGTGTGTGGTATAGTAGGTCGTCTCACTCAGCTTCTTAGAGGTAGATACAGGAACATTTTCTGTTTAAGTTTTCAACTGATTTATTAAAATTGTACTGCATAAACCAGTCCAAAATTAGGAAAACAAACACGGCCCTTCTGGCTCAATGGAAAACTGAAATAGGTTCAGTTCTTTTTAACATGAGCACAGCTCTGGTGCTCTCATCTACAGACACACCAAACACTGAATGAGTCCAAAAGATTCGTATTTACCTTCTGGCCCATACCCTGGGGTGGAGATATGGTGAGCAGCCTCCTACCCACTCTTTAGCTGTTCACTAAACCCAGCCCTTAGCATGGTCGATTAACCCCTCTCAGCACTTAGTATGCTGGAGCATTTTTCCGGGTTCATATCACTGATGGTAACATCCTGATTGACACATAATTCCCCTCCAGTATTTTACCAGTGACCTTCGCACAGTTGATAAGTGTGCATGGATATGCAGGGTGTGTGGGATAGAGGGATGCAAGGGGGTGCTGTGTGCGTGAGCTAGCGGGGTGCGAGGCGGTGCAGGTTGCTTGAGTTAGTGAGCGAGAGCTGTGCAGACTTTGAGAGGGATGCTCTGCCGATATATGACACGCCCCCTGGGCCGTGGGGTACCCGGTGCCGGGCCGGTAGATGCTGGGGGATGTCACAGTGGCGGTGACCCGGTTCGTGATCCAGGGCGGTCAATAAAAGGGGCTATATTTACAGGGGATTTTTATAGTTTATGTTAAAGTTTGTGACGCCACCTGTGGAATGCGGCTAAAGGGAGCGGCCGCTGAGGAGCCGTCCTCTGAAGCTGATGTTACTGCAGCAGGGATGGTGTGGCTCTCCACAGGAAGAGCTAGCTCCAGGGCAGTGTAGATGTTGTTGTAGGTTGCGCTGGGTGTTGTAGTGCAGGGAGTGATGGCGCTGCAAGAAACACAGACAAGGTGGTGCAGTCCTCTGGATCTTTACTCACGGTTATTGCAGTCCAAGTTACAGACATCAAGGTAACTTCCCGTGCCGTGCTGCATTTACTCAGTGAGGGGTTCAGTCCACCCCCAGGTAACTCCGGAGTACATAGCAGGACCCCCTTCTGTGTCCTCTCTCTGGCTGTCTCCCTGAACCTCATACCAAGTGTCCCAGTCCAGTACCTGCGGGCCTTGGCGGGCGACGTCTGTTCCGTCCCCTGGGTCCTATATAGCTACTTTCCTGGTGAGACTGGTATGGAATGTTGGCTACTGGACATGAAATACTGCAGCCTCCGGTTTCTAGTTAAGACGTGCAATCTTCTACTAGTTGAGGGACCAGTTCCCTGTATGCAGCCTGACCCCTCCACCTCCCGGCAGATTCGGGCGTACGGGTGGCCTCTCGCACTGCCTGTACCCCTGGGATCCTTTCTTCTGGTTCCTGGAGCCTTCCTGCTCCCTCTCCTCTCCTTCTCTTCTTCCTCTCAGCCTTGGGCCTCACTGGCTAGGCCCGCCTCTGGAAAAGAGCTCCTACAGAGCCTCTGCTCCTGGCACTTTCCTCCTCAGACTAATCTGTCTTTCTAAGGTGGTTTCTCTTTTTATTTCTTCCTTCTATGTGCTCCCCTTAACTACGTCCTCCACCCACACCCCTTTACTAGGTTCCCCCCACTCCAGCCAGGGACCAGGGACTGTGCTCTCCCGTAGGAGCAATCTCGCCCCGCCCTCTGAAGTGTGGTGTAATGAATGCAGGTGTTGGGGTCCTGAGCTGTACTCCTTCCTTACCTGAGAGTGAGATACCACAGCTCTGGGTGAGATGCAGTACCTCTGTGGCGACCGAACCCTCAGGGGCGCCACATATATATGTGTGTGTGTATATAATATGTGTGTATGTATATAATGTGTGTGTGTATATATCTACATATATCTATATATACACAGCTCATTTTCATTTTCTCTGATTTTTCTCTTTATAGGTCTATTTTTGAGTAAAATGTACATTGTTGTTTTATTCTATAAGCTACTGACAACTTGTCTCCGAAATTCAAAGCTAAACATTTTGTATTTATTTGCAGCAAATGAGAAATCGTCAAAATAATAAAAAAGAAACAGAGAACCAGAGAACCAGTGCTGTCAGACCTCAAATACTGCAAAGAAAACAAGTTCTTATTCATTTAGAAACAACAATACTCCTGTTTTAACTCAGGAAGAGTTCAGACATCAATATTTGGTGGAACAACCATGATTTTTAATCCCAGCTTTCATGCGTCTTGGCTGCTTTCCTTCAGTCTTTCACGCTGCTTTTGGGTGACCTTATGCCACTCCTGGCACAAAAATGTAAGCAGTTCTTCTTTGTTTGATGGCTTGTGACTATCCATCTTCCTCTTGATTATATTCCAGAGGTTTTCAATAGGGTTCAGGTCTGGAGATTGGGCGGCCATGACAGGGTCTTGATGTGGAGCTCCTTCATCCACACATTGATTGACCTAGCTGTGTGGCATGGGGCATTGTCCTGCTGGAAAAACCAGTCCTCAGAGTTGGGGAACATTGCCTGAGCAGAAGGAAGCAAGTGTTTTTTCAAGGATAACCTTGTATGCGGCTTGATTCATACGTCCTTCGCAAAGATTAACCTGCCCAATTCCAGCCTTGCTGAAGCATCCCCAGATCATCACCGATCCTCCACCAAATTTCACAGTGGGTGCAAGACACTGTGGCTTGTATGCCTCTCCAGGTCTCCGTCTAACCATTAGACGACCAGGTGTTGGGCAAAGCTGAAAATTAGACTCATCAGAGAAGATTACCTTACTCCAGTCCTCTATGGTCCAATCCTTATGGTCTTTGGCAAACTTCAGCCTGGCTCTCCTTTGCTTCTCATTGATGAAAGGCTTTTTTCTAGCTTTACATGACTTGAGGTCTCTAGGAGCCAGTTATGAACTGTTCTTGCCGTGCACTTCACCTCAGCTGCCATTTGCCATTCCTTCTGTAGGTCACTTGATGTCATCCTGCGGTTGCTGAGTGACATTGGAATAAGATGACGGTCATCCCGGTCAGTGGAGAGTCGCTTTCGCCCTCTGCCGGTCTGTAGCTTTGTTGTCCCCAATGTCTGCTGCTTGACCTTGTTGTAATGGACTGCCGTCTTTGAAATTTTAAGGATGGAGGCAACATGACGCTCACTGTATCCCTCTGCTAGAGAAGCCAGAATTGAGCCCTTCTTTTCCTCACTCAAGACTTCTTTTCAACTCCTTTGGCATGGTTAAAAGTTAGTTTTTCATTCAAATTACTTTTGGGCTATTCCTAGCACTTGTTTTGCCATCCAGCTTGTCCTATTGCAAGAGGATTGTGAAGACCACAGCAGTGTTTTTTATCCTTTCCCTCATTACATAAGATTTGGTTCAGGTGATCACCTAATCAGAAGCACATTAAGTAAAATGAGGTGGACTGTGGTTGGAATTCAACTGACGCTGGAATAGAATGGCTGTCAGACATGTAGAGATGGGGATTTTTTTCCATTGATTTGAACAAAGGCAAACCGAGCCTAAAGTATGAATCTTTAGGCTCCATTTGCTCTGCTTTCAGATGTCTCATTTTAGACAGCACAATCCTGAATTTCAGGGATTCAGTTGTAAGCCTTGTGTAAAGACCTGAATGCAGCGCTGAATGTAGTGTGAATAGGTCCTTACATCCTACACCACCTCAGGGGATTGTTGTTATGGAGTATTGCCCCTGGGTGGCCGCAGTTATGACATCCACCAGGGCTCGCGGTCACCCACCCTAGCTTTGGTATTCTGGGGAGCTGGTATAATGAATATCTGAGAAGAGCCCTAGAGAAGCAAGAACATTGGACAACCAAGATGTGGTGGCCTCAAGTCAGGTGTAGTGTTCAACAGGGCAAGACTTTCTAACTTGTATCTATTTTGTATGGGTATCGTGGTTGTGGGGGACTTCATGTGTCCAGTAACCATAGTGGATGCCCTTTCCTAAACTAATCAAGGATTCCTGTGGACCTATTGAGCTAATAGAACCAGCAGTCAAATTAATGTCCCAAATTATCCCCACAAATTAATAACTAATAGGGAATTAGGTAATGCACACGGACCATGATGCTTCGCACTTGTCTTTGGTTTGCTGCTGATTGCAGGAGCTTTATGGACTAGTTGATGTGCAGCCCCACAACTTGTCTATAGTAGATACCAGCCCCATCATCTTTTTTTCAACCTTTGTATGTGAGGACCCTGCACACGACTGCTCCCATTTCCATACTTTTTCCATTAATAGCCGGTCATAATAGAGTAAACCAGAGATGTGGGTCATCCATTTCAGGTGTTGTAGGTGTTCTCAGTCTTCTGAAATCCCTTTAAAGAGAACCTGTCACTTTCCATAACGATGTAATTTTTTACCTGGTGTAAATGCCCGTTCTGAATACGGCGTTGCTTTTCTTGTGTTCCTGCCCCTCTGTCCCTCTTCCCTGGATGTAAATCATCTTTTTAGCCAAGTGGACTAAGAGTGGGATATATCAACCAATTCATCTCCACCCACCTGTCAGGCAGATATGTTACATCTCCTCAGATGGATGCCAGCTCTGCAGGGAATTATTTGACATAAAGAGGTTGTCCGGCGCCACTCACATCTGCATTGGTGGTGAGCGACACTGATGACATTGCTCTGGGAGATACAAAACAGGACATGTACTTTATTAAAGGGAATCTGTCAGCAGATTTTTGCTACTTAATCTGAGAGTAGCATGATGTAGAGCAAGATATCCTGATTCCAGGGATGTGTCACTTATTAGGCTTTGTGTTGTAGTTTCAATACAATCCATGTTTTATCACCAGGAGATGATCACTGCCTGACTAGGTCTCAGGTACAGGCCAGTCAGGCTCATCTGTGTAACCCCGCCCTCACCACTGATTTGCAGTTTGTACACAGGAATCTGCCAGCGTGGGCGGGGTTACACAGGGCTTAACATTCTGAGCACTGCTTCATTTACAACAGAGAAAGCAGGGATTCTATCAAAACTGCACCAAGCAGTCTAGTAAGTGATACATCGCTGGAATCAGGCTCTCTGCCCCTACATCATGCTGATCTCGGATTACGTAGCAAAACCTTCTGACAGATTCCCTTTAACTGGAATTGTGTATCTGTCCTATCCTATTGCAATAACTATAGATGCAAGTCGGAAACGCATTTGCGGTTAAACATTATTCTGGTTAGGATCGCGACCTATGGTGATGTTTTTATATATTTTTTGCTACAAATAAACTCACAAGATTTTTAACCCTATCCTGACCCTGTAACACTATTTTCTTCGTTCTAATAAATAGGTGGAAAATTTGGCACAAATCCCTCCAAGTATCTGCTTTACTACCTATAGCCAGCCTTGGTAAATGGGCTATTGTGGTCATTTCTGAGTGAGGCCCTAGTTTTGTCTTGGGGCCCATGGCTACTTATTGCACCCTGTGACACCTATTTAGCCATTTTCCTGGGTTTCCTGCATTCTGCTTTGCTGTGATCTGGTCATCAGTCTTTCAGGTAGTGTGTTTTATAGGACCAATACAATATAAGTGCCCCCATCACAGAGACCGACCCCCAAAACACTGGTGATGTAACTTGGGCTGGAGTTATATGTGACCTGCTCTATGTACAGGTGCATCTCACAAAACTAGAATATCATCAAAAAGTTACTTTATTTCAGTTCTTCAATACAAAAAGTGAAACTCCTATATTATATAGAGTCATTACACACAGAGGGATCTATTATATAGAGTCATTACACACAGAGTGATCTATTTCACGTGTTTATTTCTGTTAATGTTGATTATGGCTTACAGCCTATGAAAACACAAAAGTTATTATCTCAGTAAATTAGAATACTTTATAACAGCTTGAAAAATTATTTTAAAATCCGAAATGTTGGCCTATTGAAATGTATATTCAGTAAATGCACTCAATACCTGGTCGGGGCTCCTTTTGCATCAATTACTGCATCAATGCGGTGTGGCATGGAGGCGATCAGCCTGTGGCACTGCTGAGGGGTTATGGACGCCCAGGTGGCTTTGATAGCAGCCTTCAGCTCGTCTGCATTGTTGTGTCTGGGGTCTCTCATCTTCCTCTTGACAATACCCCATAGATTCTCTATAATAGATTCTCTATGGGGATTAGGTCAGGCGAGTTTGCTGCCAATCAAGCACAGTGATACTGTTGTGTAAACCAGGTATTGGTACTTTTGGCCGTGTGGACAGGGGCCAAGTCCTGCTGGAGAATGACATTTCCATCTCCAAAAGTTTGTCTGCAGAGGGAAGCATGAAGTGCTCTAAAATTTCCTGGTAGGCGGCTGCGCTGACTTTGGTCTTGATAAAACACAGTGGACCTACACCAGAAGATGACATGGCTCCCCAAACCATCACTGATGGTGGAAACTTCACACTAGACCTCCAGCAGCTAAACAAATGAAATGAAACAAATTAAAATTGGAACTCTGGGACCTTGTGGAGTGTGTCAATGACTGCCTTCTGGACATCTGTCAAGTCAACAGTCTTCCCCATGATTGCGGAGCCTACTGAAACAGACTAAGGGACTTTTTAAATGCTTAGGAAGCCTTTGCAGGTGTTTTTTGTTAATTATTTAAGTTTACTGAGATAATGACTGTTGTGTTTTCATTGGCTGTAAGCCATAACCATCAACATTAACAGAAATAAACACTTGAAATAGATCACTCTGTTTGTAATGACTCTATATAATATATGACTTTGACTTTTTATATTGAAGAACTGAAATTAACTTTTTGATGATATTCTAATTTTGTGAGATGCTCCTGTATGTAGCACCCTCTATACTCCCTGGTCCTGCAGCAGCTGCCATCATGTATACAGCAGATGAGACAGACACTTTATTATATGCCGGATCAGCCAAGTCTGGTTCTAGTTCTGGAATATTGAGCGTCAGCGTTCACTCTCATCATTGTTTCTGTAGGGTGAAGTCCACACAAATAAAACACACAACACAATATATTATTATTAATTGTTTTATTGGAATAGCAATAAGCCACATTGTAATAAAAATATTACTGGCCCTTTAATAAATTAAAGTTCACAATGACTCTCAGGTCAGGCCCGATAGAGACTACAGAACTTGCTGCGGATAGTGCAGACCTGATGAGAGCCACTGGAACCAAAGATCCAGAGGAAGGCGAAGAAAACCCCCTAGGGGGGAAAAAAATTCCTTCCTGACCCCAGTTCTGGCGATCGGATATCTCCCTGGATCTCGTCTCTCCTGCTGCATATTGCTGTATATCTGTACGTCAGGGGCGGACACAGCCAGAAGAGGGCCCCTCTATCAGAACAGTATATCTAGCCCCGTGTCTGAACTGTTGGGCGGGCCACCTCGGGCATGGCCCCGTGTCTGGACTGTTGGGCCGCCCACCTCGGGCCTGGCTTCGTGTCTGGACTGTGGGACTTCCCGCCTTGAGTCTGGACTGTTGGACCTCCTACTTCGGGTCTGGACAGTTGGGCCGCCCGCCTCGGGTCTGGACAGTTCCCCTCTATCAGTATATTGGCATAGCTCATCATAATGCACAATTCACCTGATTAGGAGGTGGTGGTGGCCCCTTTACATCTTGGGTCCCTGTGGAACTGCACATGTTGCACCAATTGGCCACCCTCCTCGGGTCTGGCCCCATGTCTGGACTGTTGGGCCGCCCGACTCGGGTCTGGACTGTTGGGCCGCCCGCCCTGGGTCTGGACTGTTGGGCCGCCCGCCCTGGGTCTGGACTGTTGGGCCGCCCGCCCTGGGTCTGGACTGTTGGGCCGCCCGCCCTGGGTCTGGACTGTGGGGCCCGTCCGCCCTGTGTCTGGACTTTGGGGCCGCCTGCCCTGGGTCTAACCCCAGGTCTGGACTGTGGGGCCGCCTGCCCCGGGACTATCCCCGTGTCTGGACTGTGGGGCCCGTCCGCTCCGAGCCTTGACTGTGGGGCCCGTCCGCCCCAAGCCTTGACTGTGGGGCCCGTCCGCCCCGAGCCTGGACTGTGGGGCCCGTCCGCCCCGAGCCTGGACTGTGGGGCCCGTCCGCCCCGAGCCTGGACTGTGGGGCCCGTCCGCCCCGAGCCTGGACTGTGGGGCTCGTCCGCCCCGAGCCTGGAGTTTGGGGCCCGTCTGCCCCGAGCCTGGACTGTGGGGCCCGAGCGTGGACTGTGGGGCCCGACCGCCTCGAGCGTGAACTGTGGGGCCCATCCGCCCCGAGCGTGGATTGTGGGGCAAGAACGTGGACTGTGGGGCCCGTCCGCCCCGAGCCTGGACGGTGGGGCCCATCCGCCCCGAGCCTGGACAGTGGGGCCCGTCCGCCCTCTGTCCGTACTGTGGCCGCCCCATGTCCGGACTGTGAGGTTGCCTGCCCCGGGTCTAGCCCCAGGTCTGGACTGTGGGGCATGCCCACCCCGTGTCAGGACTGTGGGGCCCGTCCGCCCCTTGTCCTAACTATGGGCCCGCCCGCCCCGTGTCCTGACTGTGAGGCCCGCCCACCCCGTATACAGACTGTTGGGCCTGCCCGCCCAGTGTCCTGAGTGTGGAGCACGCCCGCCCCGTGTCCTGACTTTGGGGCTCGCCCGCCCCAACTCCAGACTGTGGGGCCCATCCGCCCCGAGTCCGGACTTTGGGGCCGCCTGCCCCGGGTCTAGCCCCAGGTCTGGACTGTGGGGCCACCAGTCCCGGGACTAGCCCCGTGTCCGGACTGTGGGGCACGCGAGCCCCGAGCCTGGACTGTGGGGCACGCCCGACCCGAGCGGGAAAGGGGGGCCCGTCCGCCCCGAGCCTGGACTGTGGGGACCATCCGCCCCGAGCCTGGACCGTGGGGCCCGTCCACCCCGAGATTGGACTGTGGGGCCCGAGCGTGGACTGTGGGGCCTGTCCGCCCCGAGCCTGGACTGTGGGGCCCCCCGTCCGCCCAGGGTCTGGACTGTGGGGCCGGCTGCCCCCGGGTCTAGCCCCGAGCCTAGACTGTGGGGCCCGCCGGCCCTATGTCCGTACTGTGGCCGCCCCGTGTCTGGACTGTGGGGCCGCCTGCCCCAGGTCTAGCCCCAGGTCTGGACTGTGGGGCATGCCCACCCCGTGTCAGGACTGTGGGGCCGCCTGCCCCGGGACAAGCCCAGTCCCCGGACTGTGGGGCCCGCCCCATGTCCTAACTATAGGCCCGCCCATACTGTGTCCTGACTGTGGGGCCCGTCCGCCCCGAGCCTGGACTGTGGGGCCGGTTGCCCCCGGGTCTAGCCCCGAGCCTGGACTGTGGGGACTGCCCGCCCTATGTCCGGACTGTGGCCGCCTCGTGTCCGTATTGTGGGGCCCGTCCACCCCGTGTCCGGACTGTGGGGCTGCCTGCCCCGGGTCTAGCCCCAACTCTGGACTGTGGGGCCCGTCCGACCCGTGTTCGGACTTTGCGGCCGCCAGCCCCGGGTCTAGCCGCAGGTCTGGACTGTTGGGCCGCCTGCCCCAGGACTAGCACCGTGTCCTAACTATGGTCCCGACTGTGGGGCCAGCCCGCCCTGTGTCCTGACTGTGGGGCCCCCCGCCCCGGGTCAGAACTGTGGGGCCGACTGCCCCCGGGTCTAGCCCCGAGCCTGGACTGTGGGGCCCGCCCGCCTTATGTCCGGACTGTGGTCCCCCCCGTGTCCGGACTGTGGGACCGTCCACCCCGTGTCCGGACTGTGGGCCGCCTGCTCCGGGTCTAGCCCCAGGTCTGGACTGTTGGGCATGCCCGCCCCGTGTCCGGACTGTGGGGCCCGTCCACCCCGTGTCCGGACAGTGGGCCCCCTGCCCGGACTGTGGGCCGCCTGCCCCGGGTCTAGCCCCAGGTCTAGACTGTGGGGCCGCCTGCCCCGGGATTAGCTCCGTGTCCGGACTGTGGGGGGCGGGCGGGGCCCGCCCGCCCCGTGTCCTGACTGTGGAGCCCGCCCGTCCCGTATCCTGACTGTGGGCACCGCACGCCCCGAGCCTGGACTGTGTGGCACGCCCGCCCCGAGCGGGAAAGGGGGGCCCCTCCGCCCCGAGCCTGGACTGAGGGGCCCGTCCGCCCCGAGCCTGGACTGTGGGGCCAGTCCGCCCCGAGCCTGGACTGTGGGGCCCGTCCGCCCCGAGCCTGGACTGTGGGGCCCGTCCGCCCCGAGCCTGGACTGTGGGGCCCGTCCGCCCCGAGCCTGGACTGTGGGGCCCGCCCTATGTACGGACTGTGGCCGCACTGCATCTGGACTGTGGGGCCCGTCCACCCCGTGTCCGGACTGTGGGGCCGCCTGCATCGGGTCTAGCCCCTGGACTGGACTGTGGGGCCCCCCACCCCAGGTCCGGATGGTGGGGCCCCCCGCCCGCCCCGAGTCTAGCCCCAGGTCTGGACTGTGGGCCCCCGCGTCAGCCCCGGGCACGGACTGTGGGACCCCCCACCCGCCCCGGGTCTGAACTTTGGGGCCGGCTGCCCCGGGTCTAGCCCCGAGCCTGGACTGTGGGGCCCACCCTATGTCCGGACTGTGGCCGCCCCGTGTCCAGACTGTGGGGCTCGTCCACCCCGTGTCCGGACTTTGGGGCTGCCTGCCCCGGGTCTAGCTCCAGGTCTGGACTGTGGGGCATGTCAAGCCCGTGTCAGGACTGTGGGGCCCATCCTCCCCGTGTCTGGACTGTGGGGCCGCCAGCCCTGGTACTAGCCCCGTGTCCGGACTGTGGGGCCCGTCCGCTCCGAGCCTGGACTGTGGTGCCCGTCCGCTCCGAGCCTAGACTGCGGGGCCCGTCCGCCCCGAGCCCGGACTGTGGGGCCCCTCCGCCCCGAGCCTGGACTGTGGGGCCCCTCCGCCCCGAGCCTGGACTGTGGGGCCCCTCCGCCCCGAGCCTGGACTGTGGGGCCCCTCCGCCCCGAGCCTGGACTGTGGGGCCCCTCCGCCCCGAGCATGGACTGTGGGGCCCCTCCGCCCCGAGCCTGGACTGTGGGGCCCCTCCGCCCCGAGCCTGGACTGAGGGGCCCGTCCGCCCCGAGCCTGGACTGTGGGGCCAGTCCGCCCCGAGCCTGGACTGTGGGGCCCGTCCGCCCCGAGCCTGGACTGTGGGGCCCGTCCGCCCCGAGCCTGGACTGTGGGGCCCGTCCGCCCCGAGCCTGGACTGTGGGGCCCGCCCTATGTACGGACTGTGGCCGCACTGCATCTGGACTGTGGGGCCCGTCCACCCCGTGTCCGGACTGTGGGGCCGCCTGCATCGGGTCTAGCCCCTGGACTGGACTGTGGGGCCCCCCACCCCAGGTCCGGATGGTGGGGCCCCCCGCCCGCCCCGAGTCTAGCCCCAGGTCTGGACTGTGGGCCCCCGCGTCAGCCCCGGGCACGGACTGTGGGACCCCCCACCCGCCCCGGGTCTGAACTTTGGGGCCGGCTGCCCTGGGTCTAGCCCCGAGCCTGGACTGTGGGGCCCACCCTATGTCCGGACTGTGGCCGCCCCGTGTCCGGACTGTGGGGCTCGTCCACCCCGTGTCCGGACTTTGGGGCTGCCTGCCCCGGGTCTAGCTCCAGGTCTGGACTGTGGGGCATGTCAAGCCCGTGTCAGGACTGTGGGGCCCATCCTCCCCGTGTCTGGACTGTGGGGCCGCCAGCCCTGGTACTAGCCCCGTGTCCGGACTGTGGGGCCCGTCCGCTCCGAGCCTGGACTGTGGTGCCCGTCCGCTCCGAGCCTAGACTGCGGGGCCCGTCCGCCCCGAGCCCGGACTGTGGGGCCCCTCCGCCCCGAGCCTGGACTGTGGGGCCCCTCCGCCCCGAGCCTGGACTGTGGGGCCCCTCCGCCCCGAGCCTGGACTGTGGGGCCCCTCCGCCCCGAGCCTGGACTGTGGGGCCCCTCCGCCCCGAGCCTGGACTGTGGGGCCCCTCCGCCCCGAGCCTGGACTGTGGGGCCCCTCCGCCCCGAGCCTGGACTGCGGGGCCCGTCCGCAGCGAGGATGGACTGTGGGGCCTGTCCGCCCTGAGCCTGGACTGTGGGGCCCATCCGTCCCGGGTCTAGCCCCGAGCCTGGACTGTGGGGCCCGCTGGCCATGACAGGGTCTTGATGTGGTGCTCCTTCATCCACACATTGATTGACCTAGCTGTGTGGCATGGGGCATTGTCCTGCTGGAAAAACCAGTCCTCAGAGTTGGGGAACATTGCCTGAGCAGAAGGAAGCAAGTGTTTTTTCAAGGATAACCTTGTATGCGGCTTGATTCATACGTCCTTCGCAAAGATTAACCTGCCCAATTCCAGCCTTGCTGAAGCATCCCCAGATCATCACCGATCCTCCACCAAATTTCACAGTGGTGCAAGACACTGTGGCTTGTATGCCTCTCCAGGTCTCCGTCTAACCATTAGACGACCAGGTGTTGGGCAAAGCTGAAAATTAGACTCATCAGAGAAGATTACCTTACTCCAGTCCTCTATGGTCCAATCCTTATGGTCTTTGGCAAACTTTAGCCTGGCTCTCCTTTGCTTCTCATTGATGAAAGGCTTTTTTCTAGCTTTACATGACTTGAGGTCTCTAGGAGCCAGTTATGAACTGTTCTTGCCGTGCACTTCACCCCAGCTGCCATTTGCCATTCCTTCTGTAGGTCACTTGATGTCATCCTGCGGTTGCTGAGTGACATTAGAATAAGATGACGGTCATCCCGGTCAGTGGAGAGTCGCTTTCGCCCTCTGCCGGTCTGTAGCTTTGTTGTCCCCAATGTCTGCTGCTTGACCTTGTTGTAATGGACTGCCGTCTTTGAAATTTTATGGATGGAGGCAACATGACGCTCACTGTATCCCTCTGCTAGAGAAGCCAGAATTGAGCCCTTCTTTTCCTCACTCAAGACTTCTTTTCAACTCCTTTGGCATGGTTAAAAGTTAGTTTTTCATTCAAATTACTTTTGGGCTATTCCTAGCACTTGTTTTGCCATCCAGCTTGTCCTATTGCAAGAGGATTGTGAAGACCACAGCAGTGTTTTTTATCCTTTCCCTCGTTACATAAGATTTGGTTCAGGTGATCACCTAATCAGAAGCACATTAAGTAGAATGAGGTGGACTCTGGTTGGAATTCAACTGACGCTGGAATAGAATGGCTGTCAGACATGTAGAGATGGGGATTTTTTCCATTGATTTGAACAAAGGCAAACCGAGCCTAAAGTATGAATCTTTAGGCGCCATTTGATCTGCTTTCAGATGTCTCATTTCAGACAGCACAATCCTGAATTTCAGGGATTCAGTTGTAAGCCTTGTGTAAAGACCTGAATGCAGCGCTGAATGTAGTGTGAATAGGTCCTTACATCCTACACCACCTCAGGGGATTGTTGTTATGGAGTATTGCCCCTGGGTGGCCGCAGTTATGACCACCACCAGGGCTTGCGGTCACCCACCCTAGCTTTGGTATTCTGGGGAGCTGGTATAATGAATATCTGAGAAGAGCCCTAGAGAAGCAAGAACATTGGACAACCAAGATGTGGTGGCCTCAAGTCAGGTGTAGTGTTCAACAGGGCAAGACTTTCTACCTTGTATCTATTGTGTATGGGTATCGTGGTTGTGGGGGACTTCATGTGTCCAGTAACCATAGTGGATGCCCATTCCTAAACTAATCAAGGATTCCTGTGGACCTATTGAGCTAATAGAACCAGCAGTCAAATTAATGTCCCAAATTATCCCCACAAATTAATAACTAATAGGGAATTAGGTAATGCACACGGACCATGATGCTTCGCACTTGTCTTTGGTTTGCTGCTGATTGCAGGAGCTTTATGGACTAGTTGATGTGCGGCCCCACAACTTGTCTATAGTAGATACCAGCCCCATCATCTTTTTTTCAACCTTTGTATGTGAGGACCCTGCACACGACTGCTCCCATTTCCATACTTTTTCCATTAATAGCCGGTCATAATAGAGTAAACCAGAGATGTGGGTCATCCATTTCAGGTGTTGTAGGTGTTCTCAGTCTTCTGAAATCCCTTTAAAGAGAACCTGTCACTTTCCATAACGATGTAATTTTTTACCTGGTGTAAATGCCCCTGTTCTGAATACGGCGTTGCTTTTCTTGTGTTCCTGCCCCTCTGTCCCTCTTCCCTGGATGTAAATCATCTTTTTAGCCAAGTGGACTAAGAGTGGGATATATCAACCAATTCATCTCCACCCACCTGTCAGGCAGATATGTTACATCTCCTCAGATGGATGCCAGCTCTGCAGGGAATTATTTGACATAAAGAGGTTGTCCGGCACCACTCACATCTGCATTGGTGGTGAGCGACACTGATGACATTGCTCTGGGAGATACAAAACAGGACATGTACTTTATTAAAGGGAATCTGTCAGCAGATTTTTGCTACTTAATCTGAGAGCAGCATGATGTAGAGCAAGACATCCTGATTCCAGGGATGTGTCACTTATTAGGCTGTGTGTTGTAGTTTCAATACAATCCATGTTTTATCACCAGGAGATGATCACTGCCTGACTAGGTCTCAGGTACAGGCCAGTCAGGCTAATCTGTGTAACCCTGCCCTCACCACTGATTTGCAGTTTGTACACAGGAATCTGCCCGCGTGGGCGGGGTTACACAGGGCTTAACATTCTGAGCACTGCTTCATTTACAACAGAGAAAGCAGGGATTCTATCAAAACTGCACCAAGCAGTCTAGTAAGTGATACATCGCTGGAATCAGGCTCTCTGCCCCTACATCATGCTGATCTCGGATTACGTAGCAAAACCTTCTGACAGATTCCCTTTAACTGGAATTGTGTATCTGTCCTATCCTATTGCAATAACTATAGATGCAAGTCGGAAACGCATTTGCGGTTAAACATTATTCTGGTTAGGATCGCGACCTATGGTGATGTTTTTATATATTTTTTACTACAAATAAACTCACAAGATTTTTAACCCTATCCTGACCCTGTAACACTATTTTCTTCGTTCTAATAAATAGGTGGAAAATTTGGCACAAATCCCTCCAAGTATCGGCTTTACTACCTATAGCCAGCCTTGGTAAATGGGCTATTGTGTTCATTTCTGAGTGAGGCCCTAGTTTTGTCTTGGGGCCCATGGCTACTTATTGCACCCTGTGACACCTATTTAGCCATTTTCCTGGGTTTCCTGCATTCTGCTTTGCTGTGATCTGGTCATCAGTCTTTCAGGTAGTGTGTTTTATAGGACCAATACAATATAAGTGCCCCCATCACAGAGACCGACCCCCAAAACACTGGTGATGTAACTTGGGCTGGAGTTATATGTGACCTGCTCTATGTACAGGTGCATCTCACAAAACTAGAATATCATCAAAAAGTTACTTTATTTCAGTTCCTCAATACAAAAAGTGAAACTCCTATATTATATAGAGTCATTACACACAGAGGGATCTATTTCAAGTGTTTATTTCTGTTAATGTTGATTATGGCTTACAGCCAATGGAAACACAAAAGTTATTATCTCAGTAAATTAGAATACTTTATAACAGCTTGAAAAATTATTTTAAAATCCGAAATATTGGCCTATTGAAATGTATATTCAGTAAATGCACTCAATACCTGGTCGGGGCTCCTTTTGCATCAATTACTGCATCAATGCGGCAATGTGGCATGGAGGCGATCAGCCTGTGGGACTGCTGAGGTGTTATGGAAGCCCAGGTGGCTTTGATGGCAGCCTTCAGCTCGTCTGCATTGTTGTGTCTGAGGTTTCTCATCTTCCTCTTGACAATACCCCAAAGATTCTCTATAATAGATTCTCTATGGGGATTAGGTCAGGCGAGTTTGCTGCCAATCAAGCACAGTGATACTGTTGTGTGTAAACCAGGTATTGGTACTTTTGGCCGTGTGGACAGGGGCCAAGTCCTGCTGGAGAATGAAATTTCCATCTCCAAAAGTTTGTCTGCAGAGGGAAGCATGAAGTGCTCTAAAATTTCCTGGTAGGCGGCTGCGCTGACTTTGGTCTTGATAAAACACAGTGGACCTACACCAGAAGATGACATGGCTCCCCAAACCATCACTGATGGTGGAAACTTCACACTAGACCTCCAGCAGCTAAACAAATGAAATGAAACAAATTAAAATTGGAACTCTGGGACCTTGTGGAGTGTGTCAATGACTGCCTTCTGGACATCTATCAAGTCAACAGTCTTCCCCATGATTGCGGAGCCTACTGAAACAGACTAAGGGACTTTTTAAATGCTTATGAAGCCTTTGCAGGTGTTTTTTGTTAATTATTTAAGTTTACTGAGATAATGACTGTTGTGTTTTCATTGGCTGTAAGCCATAACCATCAACATTAACAGAAATAAACACTTGAAATAGATCACTCTGTTTGTAATGACTCTATATAATATATGACTTTGACTTTTTATATTGAAGAACTGAAATTAACTTTTTGATGATATTCTAATTTTGTGAGATGCTCCTGTATGTAGCACCCTCTATACTCCCTGGTCCTGCAGCAGCTGCCATCATGTATACAGCAGATGAGACAGACACTTTATTATATGCCGGATGAGCCAAGTCTGGTTCTAGTTCTGGAATATTGAGCGTCAGCGTTCACTCTCATCATTGTTTCTGTAGGGTGAAGTCCACACAAATAAAACACACAACACAATATATTATTATTAATTTTTTTATTGGAATAGCAATAAGCCACATTGTAATAAAAATATTACTGGCCCTTTAATAAATTAAAGTTCACAATGACTCTCAGGTCAGGCCCGATAGAGACTACAGAACTTGCTGCGGATAGTGCAGACCTGATGAGAGCCACTGGAACCAAAGATCCAGAGGAAGGCGAAGAAAACCCCCTAGGGGGGAAAAAAATTCCTTCCTGACCCCAGTTCTGGCGATCGGATATCTCCCTGGATCTTGTCTCTCCTGCTGCATATTGCTGTATATCTGTACGTCAGGGGCGGACACAGCCAGAAGAGGGCCCCTCTATCAGAACAGTATATCTAGCCCCGTGTCTGAACTGTTGGGCGGGCCGCCTCGGGCATGGCCCCGTGTCTGGACTGTTGGGCCGCCCACCTCGGGCCTGGCTTCGTGTCTGGACTGTGGGACTTCCCGTCTTGAGTCTGGACTGTTGGACCTCCCACTTCGGGTCTGGACAGTTGGGCCGCCCGCCTCGGGTCTGGACAGTTCCCCTCTATCAGTATATTGGCATAGCTCATCATAATGCACAATTGACCTGATTAGGAGGTGGTGGTGGCCCCTTTACATCTTGGGTCCCTGTGGAACTGCACATGTTGCACCAATTGGCCACCCTCCTCGGGTCTGGCCCCATGTCTGGACTGTTGGGCCGCCCGACTCGGGTCTGGACTGTTGGGCCGCCCGACTCAGATCTGGACTGTTGGGCCGCCCACCTTGGTTCTGGACTGGTGGGCCGCTCGCCTCGGGTCTGGACTGTTGGGCCGCCCGCCTCGGGTCTGGACTGTTGGGTCGCCCGCCCTGGGTCTGGACTGTTGGGCCGCCCGCCCTGGGTCTTGACTGTTGGGCCGCCCGCCCTGGGTCTGGACTGTGGGGCCCGTCCGCCCTGGGTCTGGACTGTGGGGCCCGTCCGCCCTGTGTCTGGACTTTGGGGCCGCCTGCCCTGGGTCTAACCCCAGGTCTGGACTGTGGGGCCGCCTGCCCCGGGACTATCCCCGTGTCTGGACTGTGGGGCCCGTCCGCCCCGAGCCTGGACTGTGGGGCCCGTCCGCCCAGAGCCTGGACTGTGGGGCCCGTCCGCCCCGAGCCTGCACTGTGGGGCCCGTCCGCCCCGAGCCTTGACTGTGGGGCCCGTCCGCCCCAAGTCTGGACTGTGGGGCCCGTCCCCCCGAGCCTGGACTGTGGGGCCCGTCCGCCCCGAGCCTGGACTGTGGGGCCCGTCCGCCCCGAGCCTGGAGTTTGGGGCCCGTCTGCCCCGGGCCTGGACTGTGGGGCCCGAGCGTGGACTGTGGGGCCCGACCGCCTCGAGCGTGCACTGTGGGGCCCATCCGCCCCCGAGCGTGGACTGTGGGGCCAGAACGTGGACTGTGGGGCCCGTCCGCCCCGAGCCTGGCCGGTGGGGCCTGTCCGCCCCGAGCCTGGACTGTGGGGCCCGTCCGCCCTCTGTCCGTACTGTGGCCGCCCCATGTCCGGACTGTGAGGTCGCCTGCCCCGGGTCTAGCCCCAGGTCTGGATTGGTGGGCCGCTCGCCTCGGGTCTGGACTGTTGGGCCGCCCGCCTCGGGTCTGGACTGTTGGACCGCCCGCCCTGGGTCTGGACTGTTGGGCCGCCCGCCCTGGGTCTGGACTGTGGGGCCCGTCCGCCCTGTGTCTGGACTGTGGGGCCCGTCCGCCCTGTGTCTGGACTGTGGGGCCCGTCCGCCCTGTGTCTGGACTGTGGGGCCGCCTGCCCTGGGTCTAACCCCAGGTCTGGACTGTGGGGCCGCCTGCCCCGGGACTATCCCCGTGTCTGGACTGTGGGGCCCGTCCGCCCCGAGCCTGGACTGTGGGGCCCGTCTGCCCCGAGCCTGCACTGTGGGGCCCGTCCGCCCCGAGCCTTGACTGTGGGGCCCGTCCGCTCCGAGCCTGGACTGTGGGGCCCGTCCGTCCCGAGCCTGGACTGCGGGGCCCGTCCGCCCCGAGCCTGGAATTTGGGGCCCGTCTGCCCCGGGCCTGGAGTGTGGGGCCCGAGCGTGGACTGTGGGGCCCGACCGCCTCGAGCGTGAAATGTGGGGCCCATCCGCCCCCGAGCGTGGACTGTGGGGCCAGAACGTGGACTGTGGGGCCCGTCCGCCCCGAGCCTGGCCGGTGGGGCCTGTCCGCCCCGAGCCTGGACTGTGGGGCCCGTCCGCCCTCTGTCCGTACTGTGGCCGCCCCATGTCCGGACTGTGAGGTCGCCTGCCCCGGGTCTAGCCCCAGGTCTGGACTGTGGGGCATGCCCGCCCCGTGTCCTGACTGTGAGGCCCGTCCACCCCGTATCCAGACTGTTGGGCCTGCCCGCCCAGTGTCCTGACTGTGGAGCCCGCCCGCCCCGTGTCCCGACTTTGGGGCTCGCCCGCCACAACTCCACACTGTGGGGCCCATCCGCCCCGAGTCCGAACTTTGGGGCCGCCTGCCCCGGGTCTAGCCCCAGGTCTGGACTGTGGGGCCACCAGTCCCAGGACTAGCCCCGTGTCCGGACTGTGGGGCACGCGCGCCCCGAGCCTGGACTGTGGGGCACGCCCGACCCGAGCGGGAAAG
This sequence comes from Phyllobates terribilis, assembly GCF_046119375.1. Lineage (NCBI taxonomy): Eukaryota > Metazoa > Chordata > Amphibia > Anura > Dendrobatidae > Phyllobates > Phyllobates terribilis. The sequence continues at coordinate 322,420 of NW_027363741.1, forward strand.
GGGGGCCCGTCCGCCCCGAGCCTGGACTGTGGGGACCATCCGCCCCGAGCCTGGACTGTGGGGCCCGTCCACCCCGAGATTGGACTGTGGGGCCCGAGCGTGGACTGTGGGGCCTTTCCGCCCCGAGCCTGGACTGTGGGGCCCCCCGTCCGCCCAGGGTCTGGACTGTGGGGCCGGCTGCCCCCGGGTCTAGCCCCGAGCCTAGACTGTGGGGCCCGCCCGCCCTATGTCCGTACTGTGGCCGCCCCGTGTCTGGACTGTGGGGCCGCCTGCCCCGGGTCTAGCCCCAGGTCTGGACTGTGGGGCATGCCCACCCCGTGTCAGGACTGTGGGGCCCATCCGCCCCATGTCCGGACTGTGGGGCCGCCTGCCCCGGGACAAGCCCTGTCCCCGGACTGTGGGTCCCGCCCCGTGTCCTAACTATGGGCCCGCCCACACTGTGTCCTGACTGTGGGGCCCGTCCGCCCCGAGCCTGGACTGTGGGGCCGGTTGCCCCCGGGTCTAGCCCCGAGCCTGGACTGTGGGGACCGCCCGCCCTATGTCCGGACTGTGGCCGCCTCGTGTCCGTACTGTGGGGCCCGTCCACCCCGTGTCCGGACTGTGGGGCTGCCTGCCCTGGGTCTAGCCCCAACTCTGGACTGTGGGGCATGCCCGCCCCGTGTCAGGACTGTGGGGCCCGTCCGACCCGTGTCCGGACTTTGCGGCCGCCAGCCCCGGGTATAGCCGCAGGTCTGGAATGTTGGGCCGCCTACCCCAGGACTAGCACCGTGTCCTAACTATGGGCCCGCCCACCCCGTGTCCTGACTGTGGGGCCCGTTCGCCCCGTGTCCTTACTGTGGGGCTCGCCCGCAGAGTGTCCTGACTGTGGGGCCAGCCCGCCCTGTGTCCTGACTGTGGGGCCCCCCGCCCCGGGTCTGAACTGTGGGGCCGACTGCCCCGGGGGCTAGCCCCGAGCCTGGACTATGGGGCCCGCCCGCCTTATGTCCGTACTGTGGTCTCCCCCGTGTCCGGACTGTGGGACCGTCCACCCCGTGTCCGGACTGTGGGCCGCCTGCTCCGGGTCTAGCCCCAGGTCTGGACTGTGGGGCATGCCCGCCCCGTGTCCGGACTGTGGGGCCCGTCCACCCCGTGTCCGGACAGTGGGCCGCCTGCCCGGACTGTGGGCCGCCTGCCCCGGGTCTAGCCCCAGGTCTAGACTGTGGGGCCGTCTGCCCCGGGATTAGCTCCGTGTCCGGACTGTGGGGCCCGCCCGGGGCCCGCCCGCCCCGTGTCCTGACTGTGGAGCCCGCCCGTCCCGTGTCCTGACTGTGGGCACCGCACGCCCCGAGCCTGGACTGTGTGGCACGCCCGCCCCGAGCGGGAAAGGGGGGCCTGTCCGCCCCGAGCCTGGACTGTGGGGCCCGTCCGCCCCGAGCCTGGACTGTGGGGCCCGTCCGCCCCGAGCCTGGACTGCGGGGCCCGTCCGCCCCGAGCCTGGACTGTGGGGCCCGTCCGCCCCGAGCCTGGACTGTGGGGCCCGTCCGCCCCGAGCCTGGACTGTGGGGCCCGTCCGCCCCGAGCCTGGACTGTGGGGCCCGTCCGCCCCGAGCCTGGACTGTGGGGCCCGTCCGCCCCGAGCCTGGACTGTGGGGCCCGTCCGCCCCGAGCCTGGACTGTGGGGCCCGCCCTATGTACGGACTGTGGCCGCACTGCATCTGGACTGTGGGGCCCGTCCACCCCGTGTCCGGACTGTGGGGCTGCCTGCATTGGGTCTAGCCCCTGGACTGGACTGTGGGGCCCCCCTCCCCAGGTCCGGATGGTGGGGCCCCCCGCCCGCCCCAAGTCTAGCCCCAGGTCTGGACTGTGGGCCCCCGCGTCAGCCCCGGGCACGGACTGTGGGGCCCCCCACCCGCCCCGGGTCTGAACTGTGGGGCCGGCTGCCCCGGGTCTAGCCCCGAGCCTGGACTGTGGGGCCCACCCTATGTCCGTACTGTGGCCGCCCCGTGTCCGGACTGTGGGGCTCGTCCACCCCGTGTCCGGACTTTGGGGCTGCCTGCCCCGGGTCTAGCTCCAGGTCTGGACTGTGGGGCATGTCAAGCCCGTGTCAGGACTGTGGGGCCCATCCTCCCCGTGTCTGGACTGTGGGGCCACCTGCCCATGGTCTAGCCTCAGGTCTGGACTGTGGGGCCGCCAGCCCTGGTACTAGCCCCGTGTCCGGACTGTGGTGCCCGACCGCTCCGAGCCTAGACTGCGGGGCCCGTCCGCTCCGAGCCTGGATTGTGGGGCCCGCCTGTCCCGGGTCTAGCCCCGAGCCTGGACTGTGGGGCCCGCCCTATATCCGGACTGCGGCCGCCCCGTGTCCGGACTGTGGGGCCGGTTGCCCCGGGTCTAGCCCCGAACCTGGAATGTGCGGCCCGCCCACCCTATGTCCGGACTGTGGCCGCCCCGTGTCCGGACTGTAGGGCTCGTGCACCCCGTGTCCGGACTGTGGGGCATGTCCGCCCCATGTCAGGACTGTGGGGCCGGTTGCCCCGGGTCTAGCTCCGAATGTGGAATGTGCGGCCCGCCCACCCTATGTCCGGACTGTGGCCGCCCCGTGTCCGGACTGTAGGGCTCGTCCGCCCCGTGTCCGGACTGTGGGGCCCGTCCGCCCCGAGCCTGGACTGTGGGGCCCGTCCGCCCCGAGCCTGGACTGTGGGGCCCGTCCGCCCCGAGCCTGGACTGTGGGGCCCGTCCGCCCCGAGCCTGGACTGTGGGGCCCGTCCGCAGCGAGGATGGACTGTGGGGCCTGTCCGCCCTGAGCCTGGACTGTGGGGCCCATCGGTCCCGGGTCTAGCCCCGAGCCTGGACTGTGGGGCCCGCCCTATATCCGGACTGCGGCCGCCCCGTGTCCGGACTGTGGGGCCGCCTGTCCCGGGTCTAGCCACAGGTCCGGACTGTGGGGCCCGCCGCCCACCCTGATTCCAGACTGTGGGGCCCCTCGCCTGCCCCGGGTCCAGACTGTGGGATCCCCCGCTTGCCCCGGGTCTGGACTGTGGGGCCGACTGCCCCCGGGTCTAGCCCCGAGCCTGGACTGTGGGGCCCGCCCGCCTTATGTCCGGACTGTGCCCCTCCCGTGTCTGGACTGTGGGGCATGCCCGCCCCGTATCCGGACTGTGGGGCCCGTCCACCCCTTGTCCGGACTGTGGGCCGCCTGCCCCGGGTCTAGCCCCAGGTCTGGACTGTGAAGCCGCCTGTCCCGGGATTAGCCCCGTGTCCGGCCTGTGGGGCCCGCCCGCCACATGTCCTGACTGTAGGGCTCGCCCGCCCCGAGTCCAGACTGTGGGGCCCATCCACCCCGTGTCCTGACTTGGGGCTGCCTGCCCCGGGTCTAGCCCCAGGTCTCGACTGTGGGGCCACCTGCCCCGGGACTAGCCCCGAGCCTGGACTGTGGGGCACGCCCGCCCCGAGCGGGAAAGGGAGGCCCATCTGCTCCGAGCCTGGACTGTGGGGCCCGTCCGCCCCGAGCCTGGACTGTGGGGCCAGTCCACCCCGAGCATGGACTGTGGGGCCCGAGAGTGGACTGTGGGGCCCGTCCGCCCCGAGCCTGGACTGTGGGGCCCGTCAGCCCCGAGCCTGGACTGTGGGGCCCGTCAGCCCCGAGCCTGGACTGTGGGGCCTGTCAGCCTCGAGCCTGGACTGTGGGGCCCGTCCGCCCCGACCCTGGACTGTGGGGCCCGTCCGCCCCGAGCCTGGACTGTGGGGCCCGTCCGCCCCGAGCCTAGACTGTGGGGCCCCCCCGCCTGCCCCGGGTCTGGACTTTGGGGCCAGCTGCCCCCTGGTCTAGCCCCGAGCCTGGACTGTGGGGCCCGCCCGCCCTATGTCCGGACTGTGGGGCTCGTCCACCCCGTGTCCGGACTGTGGGGCCGCCTGCCCTGGGACTAGCCCCGTGTCCGGACTGTAGGGCTCGCCCACCCCGTGTCGTAACTATGGGCCCGCCCGCCCCGAGCCTGGACTGTGGGGCCCGTCCGCTCCAAGCGTGGACTGTGGGGCCCGTCCATCCAGAGCATGGACAGTGGGGCCCGAGCGTGGACTGTGGGGCCCGTTCGCACCGAGCCAGTACTGTGGGGCCCATCCACCCCGAGCCTGGACAGTGGGGCCCGTCCGCCCCAAGCCTGGACTGTGTGGCTCCCCGCCCCAGGTCAGAAATGTGGGGCCGGCTACCCCGGGTCTAGCCCCGAGCCTGGACTGTGGGCCCGCCCACCCTATGTCTGGACTGTGGCCTCCCCGTGTCCGGACTGTGGGGCTCGTCCACCCCGTGTCCGGACTTTGGGGCTGCCAACCCCGGGTCTAGCCCCAGGTCTGGACTGTGGGGCCCGTCCACCCCGTATCTGGACTGTGGGGCCGCCTACCCCGGGTCTAGCCTCAGGTCTGGACTGTGGGGCCTGTCCGCCCCGAGCCTGGACTGTGGGGCCCGTTCGCCCCGAGCCTGGACTGTGGGGCCCGTCTGCCCCGAGTCTGGGTTGTAGGGCCCGTCCGCCCGGAGCCTGGACTGTGGGGCCCATCCGCCCCGAGCCTGGGCTGTGGGGCCCGTCCGCCCCGAGCCTGGGCTGTGGGGCCCGTCCGCCCCGGGTCTAGCTCCGAGCCTGGACTGTGCGGCCCGTCCGCCCTATATCCGGACTGCGGCCGCCCCGTGTCTGGAGTGTGGGCCCGTCCGCCCCGTGTACGGACTGTGGGGCCGTCTACTTCGGATCTAGCCCCAGGTCTGGACGGTGGGGCCGCCCGCCCCGAGTCTAGCCCCAGGTCTGGACTGTGGAGCCCCCCGCCAGCCCCGGGTACGGACTGTGGGGCCCGCCCGCCCCGTGTACGGACTGTGGGGTCCCCCGCCCGCCCCGTGTACGGACTGTGGGGTCCCCCGCCCGCCCCGAGTCTGGACTGTGGGGCCGGTTGCCCCGGGTCTGGCCCCGAGCCTGGACTGTGGGGCCCCCCGCCCCTGGTCTGAAATGTGGGGCCGGCTGCCCCGGGTCTAACCCCGAGCCTGGACTGTGGGGCATGCCCGCCCCGAGCAGGAAAGGGAGGCCCATCCGCTCCGAGCCTGGACTGTGGGGCCCGTCCGCCCCGAGCCTGGACTGTGGGGCCAGTCCACCCCGAGCATGGACTGTGGGGCCCGAGAGTGGACTGTGGGGCCCGTCAGCCCCGAGCCTGGACTGTGGGGCCCGTCAGCCCCGAGCCTGGACTGTGGGGCCCGTCAGCCTCGAGCCTGGACTGTGGGGCCCGTCCGCCCCGACCCTGGACTGTGGGGCCCGTCCGCCCCGAGCCTGGACTGTGGGGCCCGTCCGCCCCGAGCCTGGACTGTGGGGCCCCCCCGCCCCGAGCCTGGACTGTGGGGCCCCCCCGCCCGCCCCGGGTCTGGACTTTGGGGCCAGCTGCCCCCGGGTCTAGCCCCGAGCCTGGACTGTGGGGCCTGCCCGCCCTATGTCCGGACTGTGGGGCCCGTCCACCCCGTGTCCGGACTGTGGGGCCGCCTGCCCTGGGACTAGCCCCGTGTCCGGACTGTAGGGCTCGCCCACCCCGTGTCGTAACTATGGGCCCGCCCGCCCCGAGCCTGGACTGTGGGGCCCGTCCGCCCCGAGCCTGGACTGTGGGGCCCGTCCGCTCCAAGCGTGGACTGTGGGGCCCGTCCATCCAGAGCATGGACAGTGGGGCCCGAGCGTGGACTGTGGGGCCGTTCGCACCGAGCCAGAACTGTGGGGCCCATCCGCCCCGAGCCTGGACAGTGGGGCCCGTCCGCCCCAAGCCTGGACTGTGTGGCTCCCCGCCCCAGGTCAGAAATGTGGGGCCGGCTACCCCGGGTCTAGCCCCGAGCCTGGACTGTGGGCCCGCCCACGGGGCCCGCCCACCCTATGTCTGGACTGTGGCCTCCCCGTGTCCGGACTGTGGGGCTCGTCCACCCCGTGTCCGGACTTTGGGGCTGCCAACCCCGGGTCTAGCCCCAGGTCTGGACTGTGGGGCCCGTCCACCCCGTATCTGGACTGTGGGGCCGCCTACCCCGGGTCTAGCCTCAGGTCTGGACTGTGGGGCCTGTCCGCCCCGAGCCTGGACTGTGGGGCCCGTTCGCCCCGAGCCTGGACTGTGGGGCCCGTCCGCCCCGAGTCTGGGTTGTAGGGCCCGTCCGCCCCGAGCCTGGACTGTGGGGCCCATCCGCCCCGAGCCTGGGCTGTGGGGCCCGTCCGCCCCGAGCCTGGGCTGTGGGGCCCGTCCGCCCCGGGTCTAGCTCCGAGCCTGGACTGTGCGGCCCGTCCGCCCTATATCCGGACTGCGGCCGCCCCGTGTCTGGAGTGTGGGCCCGTCCGCCCCGTGTACGGACTGTGGGGCCGTCTGCTTCGGATCTAGCCCCAGGTCTGGACGGTGGGGCCGCCCGCCCCGAGTCTAGCCCCAGGTCTGGACTGTGGAGCCCCCCGCCAGCCCCGGGTACGGACTGTGGGGCCCGCCCGCCCCGTGTACGGACTGTGGGGTCCCCCGCCCGCCCCGAGTCTGGACTGTGGGGCCGGTTGCCCCGGGACTGGCCCCGAGCCTGGACTGTGGGGCCCCCCGCCCCTGGTCTGAAATGTGGGGCCGGCTGCCCCGGGTCTAGCCCCGAGCCTGGACTGTGGGGCACGCCCGCCCCGAGCGGGAAAGGGAGGCCCATCCGCTCCGAGCCTGGACTGTTGGGCCAGTCCACCCCGAGCATGGACTGTGGGGCCCGAGAGTGGACTGTGGGGCCCCTCCGCCCCGAGCCTGGACTGTGGGGCCCGTCAGCCCCGAGCCTGGACTGTGGGGCCCGTCAGCCCCGAGCCTGGACTGTGGGGCCCGTCAGCCTCGAGCCTGGACTGTGGGGCCCGTCCGCCCCGAGCCTGGACTGTGGGGCCCGTCCGCCCCGAGCCTGGACTGTGGGGCCCGTCCGCCCCGAGCCTGGACTGTGGGGCCCGTCCGCCCGCCCCGGGTCTGGACTTTGGGGACAGCTGTCCCCAGGTCTAGCCCCGAGCCTGGACTGTGGGCCCCGCCCACCCTATGTCCGGACTGTGGGGCCCGTCCACCCCGTGTCCGGACTGTGGGGCCGCCTGCCCTGGGACTAGCCCCGTGTCCGGACTGTAGGGCTCGCCCACCCCGTGTCGTAACTATGGGCCCGCCCGCCCCGAGCCTGGACTGTGGGGCCCGTCCGCCCCGAGCCTGGACTGTGGGGCCCGTCCATCCAGAGAATGGACAGTGGGGCCCGAGCGTGGACTGTGGGGCCCGTTCGCACCAAGCCAGTACTGTGGGGCCCATCCGCCCCGAGCCTGGACAGTGGGGCCCGTCCGCCCCAAGCCTGGACTGTGTGGCTCCCCGCCCCAGGTCAGAAATGTGGGGCCGGCTACCCCGGGTCTAGCCCCGAGCCTGGACTGTGGGCCCGCCCACCCTATGTCTGGACTGTGGCCTCCCCGTGTCCGGACTGTGGGGCTCGTCCACCCCGTGTCCGGACTTTGGGGCTGCCAACCCCGGGTCTAGCCCCAGGTTTGGACTGTGGGGCCCGTCCACCCCGTATCTGGACTGTGGGGCCGCCTACCCCGGGTCTAGCCTCAGGTCTGGACTGTGGGGCCTGTCCGCCCCGAGCCTGGACTGTGGGGCCCGTTCGCCCCGAGCCTGGGTTGTAGGGCCCGTCCGCCCCGAGCCTGGACTGTGGGGCCCATCCGCTCCGAGCCTGGGCTGTGGGGCCCGACCGCCCCGAGCCTGGGCTGTGGGGCCCGTCCTCCCCGGGTCTAGCTCCGAGCCTGGACTGTGCGGCCCGTCCGCCCTATATCCGGACTGCGGCCGCCCCGTGTCTGGAGTGTGGGCCCGTCCGCCCCGTGTACGGACTGTGGGGCCGTCTGCTTCGGATCTAGCCCCAGGTCTGGACGGTGGGGCCGCCCGCCCCGAGTCTAGCCCCAGGTCTGGACTGTGGAGCCCCCCGCCAGCCCCGGGTACGGACTGTGGGGCCCGCCCGCCCCGTGTACGGACTGTGGGGTACCCCGCCCGCCCCGAGTCTGGACTGTGGGGCCGGTTGCCCCGGGTTTGGCCCCGAGCCTGGACTGTGGGGCCCCCCGCCCCTGGTCTGAAATGTGGGGCCGGCTGCCCCGGGTCTATCCCCGAGCCTGGACTGTGGGGCCCACCCACCCTATGTCTGGACTGTGGCAGCCCCGAGTCCAGACTGTGGGCCTCGCCCTATATCCGGACTGCGGCCGCCCCGTGTCCGGACTGTGGGGCCGCCTGCCCCGGGTCTAGCCCCAGGCCCGGACTGTGGGGCCCGACGCCCGCCCCGATTCCAGACTGTGGGGCCCCTCGCCCGCCCCTGGTCCGGACTGTGGGATCCTCTGCTTGCCCCGGGTCCGGACTGTGGGGCCACCCGCCCCGGGACTGGACTGTGGGGCCGACTGCCCCAGGGTCTAGCCCCGAGCCTGGACTGTGGGGCCCGCCCGCCTTATGTCCGAACTGTGCCCCCCCCCGTGTACGGACTGTGGGGACCGTCCACCCCGTGTCTGGACTGTGGGCCGCCTGCTCCTGGTCTAGCCCCAGGTCTGGACTGTGGGCCGCCTGCTCCGGGTCTAGCCCCAGGTCTGGACTGTGGGGCATGCCCGCCCCGTGTCCGGACTGTGGGGCCCATCCACCCCGTGTCCGGACTGTGGGCCGCCTGCCCCGGGTCTAGCCTTAGGTCTGAACTGTGGGGCCGCCTGCCCCGGGTCTAGCCCCAGGTCTGGACTATGGGGCATGCCCGCCCCGCGTCCGGACTGTGGGGCCCGTCCACCCCGTGTCTGGACTGTGGGCCGCCTGCCCCTGGTCTAGCCCCAGGTCTGGACTGTGGGGCCACCTGCCCCGGGATCCGCCCCGTATCCTGACTGTGGAGCCCGCCCGCCCCATGTCCTTACTGTGGGGCCCGCCCTGTGTCCTGACTGTAGGGCCCGTCCGCCCTGTGTCCTGACTTTGGGGCCCGCCCGCCCTGTGTCCTGACTTTGGGGCCCGCCCGCCCTGTGTCCTGACTTTGGGGCCCGCCCGCCCTGTGTCCTGACTTTGGGGCCCGCCCGCCCTGTGTCCTGACTTTGGGGCCCGCCCGCCCTGTGTCCTGACTTTGGGGCCCGCCAGCCCTGTGTCCTGACTGATCCACCCCGTGTCCTGACTGTGGGGCTCGCCCGCCCCGTGTCCAGACTGTGGGGCTCATCCGCCCCGTGTCCGGACTTTGGGGCCGCCTGCCCCAGGTCTAGCCCCAGGTCTTGACTGTGGGGCCATCTGCCCCGGGACTAGCCCCGTGTCCGGACTGTGGGGCACGCCCGCCCCGAGCTTGGACTGTGGGGCCCGTCTGCCCCGAGCTTGGACTGTGGGGCCCGTCCGTGCCGGGTCTAGCCCCGAGCCTGGACTGTGGGGCCCGGCCGCCCTATATCCGGACTGCGGCGGCCCCGTGTCCGGACTCTGGGCCCGTCCGCCCCGTATCCGGACTGTGGGGCCGCCTGCATCGGGTCTAGCCCCAGGTCTGGACTGTGGGGCCCCCCGCCCCGAGTGTAGCCCCAGGTCTGGACTGTGGGACCCCCCGCCAGCCCCGGGTACGGACTGTGGGGCCCCCCCGCCCGCCCCGAGTCTGGACTGTGGGGCCGGTTGCCCCGGGTCTGGCCCAGGGTCTGGCCCCGAGCCTGGACTGTGCGGCCCGCCCACCCTATGTCCGGACTGCGGATGCCCTGTGTCCGGACTGTAAGGCTCGCCCACCCCGTGTCCGGACTGTGGGGCCGCCTGCCCCGTGTCTGGACTGTGGGGCCGCCTGCCCCGTGTCTGGACTGTGGGGCATGTCCACCCCGTGTCTAGACTGTGGGGCCGCCTGCCCCGAGTCAAGTCTCAGGTCTGGACTGTAGGGCCGCCTGCCCCGGGACTAGTCCCATGTCCAGACTGTGGGGCCCGTCCGCCCCGAGCCTGGACTGTGGGGCCCGTCCGCCCCGAGCCTGGACTGTGGGGCCCGTCCGCCCCGGGTCTAGCTCCGAGCCTGGACTGTGCGGCCCGTCCGCCCTATATCCGGACTGCGGCCGCCCCGTGTCTGGAGTGTGGGCCCGTCCGCCCCGTGTACGGACTGTGGGGCCGTCTGCTTCGGATCTAGCCCCAGGTCTGGACGGTGGGGCCGCCCGCCCCGAGTCTAGCCCCAGGTCTGGACTGTGGAGCCCCCCGCCAGCCCCGGGTACGGACTGTGGGGCCCGCCCGCCCCGTGTACGGACTGTGGGGTCCCCCGCCCGCCCCGAGTCTGGACTGTGGGGCCGGTTGCCCCGGGTTTGGCCCCGAGCCTGGACTGTGGGGCCCCCCGCCCCTGGTTTGAAATGTGGGGCCGGCTGCCCCGGGTCTAGCCCCGAGCCTGGACTGTGGGGCCCGCCCACCCTATGTCTGGACTGTGGCAGCCCCGAGTCCAGACTGTGGGCCTCGCCCTATATCCGGACTGCAGCCACCCCGTGTCCGGACTGTGGGGCCGCCTGCCCCGGGTCTAGCCCCAGGCCCGGACTCTGGGGCCCGACGCCCGCCCCGATTCCAGACTGTGGGGCCCCTCGCCCGCCCCTGGTCTGGACTGTGGGATCCTCTGCTTGCCCCGGGTCCGGACTGTGGGGCCACCCGCCCCGGGACTGGACTGTGGGGCCGACTGCCCCAGGGTCTAGCCCCGAGCCTGGACTGTGGGGCCCGCCCGCCTTATGTCCGAACTGTGCCCCCCCCGTGTCCGGACTGTGGGGACTGTCCACCCCGTGTCTGGACTGTGGGCCGCCTGCTCCGGGTCTAGCCCCAGGTCTGGACTGTGGGCCGCCTGCTCCGGGTCTAGCCCCAGGTCTGGACTGTGGGGCATGCCCGCCCTGTGTCCGGACTGTGGGGCCCATCCACCCCGTGTCCGGACTGTGGGCCGCCTGCCCCGGGTCTAGCCTCAGGTCTGAACTGTGGGGCCGCCTGCCCCGGGTCTAGCCCCAGGTCTGGACTATGGGGCATGCCCGCCCCGTGTCCGGACTGTGGGGCCCGTCCACCCCGTGTCTGGACTGTGGGCCGCCTGCCCCTGGTCTAGCCCCAGGTCTGGACTGTGGGGCCACCTGCCCCGGGATCCGCCCCGTATCCTGACTGTGGAGCCCGCCCGCCCCATGTCCTTACTGTGGGGCCCGCCCTGTGTCCTGACTGTGGGGCCCGCCCTGTGTCCTGACTGTAGGGCCCGTCCGCCCTGTGTCCTGACTTTGGGGCCCGCCCGCCCTGTGTCCTGACTTTGGGGCCCGCCCGCCCTATGTCCTGACTTTGGGGCCCGCCCGCCCTGTGTCCTGACTTTGGGGCCCGCCAGCCCTGTGTCCTGACTGACCCACCCCGTGTCCTGACTGTGGGGCTCGCCCGCCCCGTGTCCAGACTGTGGGGCTCATCCGCCCCGTGTCCGGACTTTGGGGCCGCCTGCCCCAGGTCTTGACTGTGGGGCCATCTGCCCCGGGACTAGCCCCGTGTCCGGACTGTGGGGCACGCCCGCCCCGAGCTTGGACTGTGGGGCCCGTCTGCCCCGAGCTTGGACTGTGGGGCCCGTCCGTGCCGGGTCTAGCCCCGAGCCTGGACTGTGGGGCCCGGCCGCCCTATATCCGTACTGCGGCGGCCCCGTGTCCGGACTGTGGGCCCGTCCGCCCCGTATCCGGACTGTGGGGCCGCCTGCATCGGGTCTAGCCCCAGGTCTGGACTGTGGGGCCCCCCGCCCCGAGTGTAGCCCCAGGTCTGGACTGTGGGACCCCCCCGCCAGCCCCGGGTACGGACTGTGGGGCCCCCCGCCCGCCCCGAGTCTGGACTGTGGGGCCGGTTGCCCCGGGTCTGGCCCAGGGTCTGGCCCAGGGTCTGGCCCCGAGCCTGGGCTGTGCGGCCCGCCCACCCTATGTCCGGACTGCGGACGCCCTGTGTCCGGACTGTAAGGCTCGCCCACCCCGTGTCCGGACTGTGGGGCCGCCTGCCCAGTGTCTGGACTGTGGGGCATGTCCGCCCCATGTCAGGACTGTGGGGCTCGTCCACCCCGTGTCTGGACTGTGGGGCCGCCTGCCCCGAGTCAAGCCTCAGGTCTGGACTGTAGGGCCGCCTGCCCCGGGACTAGCCCCATGTCCGGACTGTGGGGCCCGTCCGCCCCGAGCCTGGACTGTGGGGCCCGTCCGCCCCGAGCCTGGACTGTGGGGCCCCGCGACCCGGGTCTGAAATGTGGGGCCGGCTTCCCCGGGTCTAGCCCCGAGCCTGGACTGTGTGTTCCCCCCACCCCGGGTCTAACCCTGAGCCTGGACTGTGGGGCCCGCCCACCCTATGTCTGGACTGTGGCCACCCCGAGTCCAGACTGTGGGCCTCGCCCTATATCCGGACTGCGGCCGCCCCGTGTCCGGACTGTGGGGCCGCCTGCCCCGGGTCTAGCCCCAGGCCCGGACTGTGGGGCCCGACGCCCGCCCCGATTCCAGACTGTGGGGCCCCTCGCCCGCCCCTGGTCCGGACTGTGGGATCCTCTGCTTGCCCCGGGTCCGGACTGTGGGGCCACCCGCCCCGGGACTGGACTGTGGGGCCGACTGCCCCAGGGTCTAGCCCCGAGCCTGGACTGTGGGGCCCGCCCGCCTTATGTCCGAACTGTGCCCCCCCCCGTGTCCGGACTGTGGGGACCGTCCACCCCGTGTCTGGACTGTGGGCCGCCTGCTCCGGGTCTAGCCCCAGGTCTGGACTGTGGGCCGCCTGCTCCGGGTCTAGCCCCAGGTCTGGACTGTGGGGCATGCCCGCCCCGTGTCCGGACTGTGGGGCCCATCCACCCCGTGTCCGGACTGTGGGCCACCTGCCCCGGGTCTAGCCTCAGGTCTGAACTGTGGGGCCGCCTGCCCCGGGGCTAGCCCCAGGTCTGGACTATGGGGCATGCCCGCCCCGCGTCCGGACTGTGGGGCCCGTCCACCCCGTGTCTGGACTGTGGGCCGCCTGCCCCTGGTCTAGCCCCAGGTCTGGACTGTGGGGCCACCTGCCCCGGGATCCGCCCCGTATCCTGACTGTGGAGCCCGCCCGCCCCATGTCCTTACTGTGGGGCCCGCCCTGTGTCCTGACTGTGGGGCCCGCCCTGTGTCCTGACTGTAGGGCCCGTCCGCCCTGTGTCCTGACTTTGGGGCCCGCCCGCCCTGTGTCCTGACTTTGGGGCCCGCCCGCCCTGTGTCCTGACTTTGGGGCCCGCCCGCCCTGTGTCCTGACTTTGGGGTCCGCCCGCCCTGTGTCCTGACTTTGGGGCCCGCCAGCCCTGTGTCCTGACTGACCCACCCCGTGTCCTGACTGTGGGGCTCGCCCGCCCCGTGTCCAGACTGTGGGGCTCATCCTCCCCGTGTCCGGACTTTGGGGCCGCCTGCCCCAGGTCTTGACTGTGGGGCCATCTGCCCCGGGACTAGCCCCGTGTCCGGACTGTGGGGCACGCCCGCCCCGAGCTTGGACTGTGGGGCCCGTCTGCCCCGAGCTTGGACTGTGGGGCCCGTCCGTGCCGGGTCTAGCCCCGAGCCTGGACTGTGGGGCCCGGCCGCCCTATATCCGGACTGCGGCGGCCCCGTGTCCGGACTGTGGGCCCGTCCGCCTCGTATCCGGACTGTGGGGCCGCCTGCATCGGGTCTAGCCCCAGGTCTGGACTGTGGGGCCCCCCGCCCCAAGTGTAGCCCCAGGTCTGGACTGTGGGACCCCCCGCCAGCCCCGGGTACGGACTGTGGGGCCCCCCGCCCGCCCCGAGTCTGGACTGTGGGGCCGGTTGCCCCGGGTCTGGCCCAGGGTCTGGCCCAGGGTCTGGCCCCGAGCCTGGACTGTGCGGCCCGCCCACCCTATGTCCGGACTGCGGACGCCCTGTGTCCGGACTGTAAGGCTCGCCCACCCCGTGTCCGGACTGTGGGGCCGCCTGCCCCGTGTCTGGACTGTGGGGCATGTCCGCCCCATGTCAGGACTGTGGGGCTCGTCCACCCCGTGTCTGGACTGTGGGGCCGCCTGCCCCGAGTCAAGCCTCAGGTCTGGACTGTAGGGCCGCCTGCCCCGGGACTAGCCCCATGTCCGGACTGTGGGGCCCGTCCGCCCCGAGCCTGGACTGTGGGGCCCGTTCGCCCAGAGCCTGGACTTTGGGGCCCCGCGCCCCGGGTCTGAAATGTGGGGCCGGCTTCCCCGGGTCTAGCCCCGAGCCTGGACTGTGTGTTCCCCCCGCCCCGGGTCTAGCCCTGAGCCTGGACTGTGGGGCCCGCCCACCCGGGGCCCACCCACCCAGGGCCCGCCCACCCAGGGCCCGCCCACCCTATGTCTGGACTGTGGCCACCCCGAGTCCAGACTGTGGGGCTCGCCCTATATCCGGACTGCGGCCGCCACGTGTCCGGACTGTGGGGCCGCCTGCCCCGGGTGTAGCCCCAGGTCCGGACTGTGGGGCCCCCCGCCCGCCCTGATTCCAGACTGTGGGGCCCCTCGCCCGCCCCGGGTCAGGACTGTGGGATCCCCCGCTTGCCCCGGGTCCGGACAGTGGGGCCCCCCTCCCCGGGTCTGGACTGTGGGGCCGACTGCCCCCGGGTCTAGCCCCGAGCCTGGACTGTGGGGCCCGGCCGCCTTATGTCCCCACTGTGGCCCGCCCCGTGTCCGGACTGTGGGGCCCGTCCACCCCGTGTCCGGACTGTGGGCCGCCTGCCCCAGGTCTAGCCTCAGGTCTGGACTGTGAAGCCGCCTGCCCCAGGCTTAGCTCAGTGTCCGGACTGTGGGGCCCGCCGGCCCCGTGTCCTGACTGTGGAGCCCGCCCGCCCCGTGTCCTGACTGTGGGGCCCGCCCGCCCTATGGCCGTACTATGGCCGCCCCGTGTCCGGACTGTGGGGCCGCCTGCCCCGGCTCTAGCCCCAGGTCAGGACTGTGGGGCATGCCCGCCCCGTGTCAGAACTGTGGGGCCCGTCCGCCCCGTGTCCGGACTGTGGGGCCGTCTGCCCCGGAACTAGCCCCGTGTACGGACTGTGGGGCCCGTCCGCCCCGAGTCTGGACTGTGGGGCCCGTTAGCTCTAAGCGTGGACTGTGGGGCCCGTCCGCCCCGAGCGTGGACTGTGGGGCCAGAGCGTGGACTGTGGGGCCCGTTCGCTCCGAGCCAATACTGTGGGGCCCATCCGCCCCGAGTCTGGACTGTGGGGCCCATCCGCCCCGAGCCTGGACTGTGTGGCCCCCCGCCCCGGGTCTGAAATGTGGGGCCGGCTTCCCCGGGTTTAGCCCCGAGCCTGGACTGTGGGGCCCACCCTATGTCTGGACTGTGGCCGCCCCGTGTCCGGACTGTGGGGCAGCCTACCCCGGGTCTAGCCCCAGGTCTGGACTGTGGGGCATGTCCGCCCCGTGTCAGGACTGTGGGGCCCGTATCTGGACTGTGGGGCCGCCTGCCCTGGGCCGAGCCTCAGGTCTGGACTGTGGAGCCCGTCCGCCCCGAGCCTGGACTGTGGGGCCCGTTCGCCCCGAGCCAATACTGTGGGGCCCATCCGCCCCGAGCCTGGACTGTGGGGCCCATCCGCGTCGAGCCTGGACTGTGGGGCCCCCCGCCCCGGGTCTGAAATGTGGGGCCGGCTTCCCCTATGTCTGGACTGTGGCCGCCCCGTGTCCGGACTGTGGGGCTCGTAGACCCCGTGTCCGGACTTTGGGGCAGCCTACCCCGGGTCTAGCCCCAGGTCTGGACTGTGGGGCATGTCCGCCCCGTGTCAGGACTGTGGGGCCCGTCCACCCTGTGTCTAGAATGTGGGGCCGCCTGCCCCGGGTCTAGCCTCAGGTCTGGACTGTAGGGCCGCCTGCCTTGGGTCTAGCCCCAGGTCTTGACTATGGGTCATGCCCGCCCCGCATCCGGACTGTGGGGCCCGTCCACCCCGTGTCTAGAATGTGGGGCCGCCTGCCCCGGATCTAGCCTCAGGTCTGGACTGTGGGGCCGCCAGCCCCGGGTTTAGCCCCAAGTCTTGACTATGGGGCATGCCCGCCCCGTATCCGGACTGTGGGGCCCGTCCACCCCGTGTCTGGACTGTGGGCCGCCTGCCCCGGGTCTAGCCCCAGGTCTGGACTGTGGGGCCACCTGCCCCGGGATTAGCCCTGTGTCCGGACTGTGGGGCCTGCCCGCCCTGTATCCTGACTGTGGAGCCCGCCCAATGTCCTGACTGTGGGGGGGCCGCCCCCCGCCCCGCCCCGTGTCCTGACTGTGGGGCTCGCCCGCCCCGTGTCCAGACTGTGGGGCTCATCCGCCCCGTGTCCGGACTGTGGGGCTCATCCGCCCCGTGTCCGGACTGTGGGGCTCATCCGCCCCGTGTCCGGACTTTGGGGCCGCCTGCCCCGGGACTAGCCCCGTGTCCGGACTGTGAGGCCCGTCCGCCCCGAGCCTGGACTGTGGTGCCCGTCCGCCCCGTGTCCTGATTGTGGGTCCCGCCCGCCCCGTGTCCTGACTGTGGGGCTCGCCTGCCCCGTGTCCTGACTGTGGGGCTCGCCCGCCCCGTGTCCAGACTGTGGGGCCCGTCCGCCCCGTGTCCGGACTGTGGGGCCCGTCCGCCACGTGTCCGGACTGTGGGGCCCGTCCGCCACGTGTCCGGACTGTGGGGCCCGTCCACCCCGTGTCCGGACTGTGGGGCCCGTCCACCCCGTGTCCGGACTGTGGGGCCCGTCCACCCCGTGTCCGGACTGTGGGTCCGTCCACCCCGTGTCCGGACTGTGGGGCCCATCCACCCCGTGTCCGGACTGTGGGGCCCGTCCACCCCGTGTCCGGACTGTGGGGCCCGTCCACCCCGTGTCCGGACTGTGGGGCCCGTCCACCCCGTGTCCGGACTGTGGGGCCCGTCCACCCCGTGTCCGGACTGTGGGGCCCGTCCACCCCGTGTCCGGACTGTGGGGCCCGTCCACCCCGTGTCCGGACTGTGGGGCCCGTCCACCCCGTGTCCGGACTGTGGGGCCCGTCCACCCCGTGTCCGGACTGTGGGGCCCGTCCACCCCGTGTCCGGACTGTGGGTCGCCTGCCCCGGGTCTAGCCCCAGGTCTGGACTGTGGGGCATGTCCGCCCCGTGTCAGGTCTGTGAGGCCCGTCCACCCTGTGTCTAGAATATGGGACCGCCTGCCAAGGGTCTAGCCTCAGGTCTGGACTGTGGGGCCGCCTGCCCCGGGTCTAGCCCCAGGTCTGGACTATGGGGCATGCCCGCCCCGTGTCCGGACTGTGGGGCTCGCCCGCCCCGTGTCCAGACTGTGGGGCTCATCCGCCCCGTGTCCGGACTGTGGGGCTCATCCGCCCCGTGTCCGGACTTTGGGGCCGCCTGCCCCGGGACTAGCCCCGTGTCCGGACTGTGAGGCCCGTCCGCCCCGAGCCTGGACTGTGGTGCCCGTCCGCCCCGTGTCCTGATTGTGGGTACCGCCCGCCCCGTGTCCTGACTGTGGGGCTCGCCTGCCCCGTGTCCTGACTGTGGGGCTCGCCCGCCCCGTGTCCAGACTGTGGGGCTCATTCGCCCCGTGTCCAGACTTTGGGGCCGCCTGCCCCGGGACTAGCCCCGTGTCCGGACTGTGAGGCCCGTCCGCCCCGAGCCCGGACTGTGGGGCCCGTCCGCCCCGTGTCCGGACTGTGGGGCCCGTCCGCCCCGTGTCCGGACTGTGGGGCCCGTCCGCCCCGTGTCCGGACTGTGGGGCCCGTCCGCCCCGTGTCCGGACTGTGGGGCCCGTCCGCCCCGTGTCCGGACTGTGGGGCCCGTCCGCCCCGTGTCCGGACTGTGGGGCCCGTCCGCCACGTGTCCGGACTGTGGGGCCCGTCCGCCACGTGTCCGGACTGTGGGGCCCGTCCGCCCCGTGTCCGGACTGTGGGGCCCGTCCGCCCCGTGTCCGGACTGTGGGGCCCGTCCACCCCGTGTCCGGACTGTGGGTCCGTCCACCCCGTGTCCGGACTGTGGGGCCCGTCCACCCCGTGTCCGGACTGTGGGGCCCGTCCACCCCGTGTCCGGACTGTGGGGCCCGTCCACCCCGTGTCCGGACTGTGGGGCCCGTCCACCCCGTGTCCGGACTGTGGGGCCCGTCCACCCCGTGTCCGGACTGTGGGGCCCGTCCACCCCGTGTCCGGACTGTGGGGCCCGTCCACCCCGTGTCCGGACTGTGGGGCCCGTCCACCCCGTGTCCGGACTGTGGGGCCCGTCCACCCCGTGTCCGGACTGTGGGGCTCGCCCGCCCCGTGTCCAGACTGTGGGGCTCATTCGCCCCGTGTCCAGACTTTGGGGCCGCCTGCCCCGGGACTAGCCCCGTGTCCGGACTGTGAGGCCCGTCCGCCCCGAGCCCGGACTGTGGGGCCCGTCCGCCCCGTGTCCGGACTGTGGGGCCCGTCCGCCCCGTGTCCGGACTGTGGGGCCCGTCCGCCCCGTGTCCGGACTGTGGGGCCCGTCCGCCCCGTGTCCGGACTGTGGGGCCCGTCCGCCACGTGTCCGGACTGTGGGGCCCGTCCGCCACGTGTCCGGACTGTGGGGCCCGTCCGCCCCGTGTCCGGACTGTGGGGCCCGTCCGCCCCGTGTCCGGACTGTGGGGCCCGTCCGCCCCGTGTCCGGACTGTGGGGCCCGTCCACCCCGTGTCCGGACTGTGGGTCCGTCCACCCCGTGTCCGGACTGTGGGGCCCGTCCACCCCGTGTCCGGACTGTGGGGCCCGTCCACCCCGTGTCCGGACTGTGGGGCCCGTCCACCCCGTGTCCGGACTGTGGGGCCCGTCCACCCCGTGTCCGGACTGTGGGGCCCGTCCACCCCGTGTCCGGACTGTGGGGCCCGTCCACCCCGTGTCCGGACTGTGGGGCCCGTCCACCCCGTGTCCGGACTGTGGGGCCCGTCCACCCCGTGTCCGGACTGTGGGGCCCGTCCACCCCGTGTCCGGACTGTGGGGCCCGTCCACCCCGTGTCCGGACTGTGGGGCCCGTCCACCCCGTGTCCGGACTGTGGGGCCCGTCCACCCCGTGTCCGGACTGTGGGGCCCGTCCACCCCGTGTCCGGACTGTGGGGCTCGCCCGCCCCGTGTCCAGACTGTGGGGCTCATTCGCCCCGTGTCCAGACTTTGGGGCCGCCTGCCCCGGGACTAGCCCCGTGTCCGGACTGTGAGGCCCGTCCGCCCCGAGCCCGGACTGTGGGGCCCGTCCGCCCCGTGTCCGGACTGTGGGGCCCGTCCGCCCCGTGTCCGGACTGTGGGGCCCGTCCGCCCCGTGTCCGGACTGTGGGGCCCGTCCGCCCCGTGTCCGGACTGTGGGGCCCGTCCGCCACGTGTCCGGACTGTGGGGCCCGTCCGCCACGTGTCCGGACTGTGGGGCCCGTCCGCCCCGTGTCCGGACTGTGGGGCCCGTCCGCCCCGTGTCCGGACTGTGGGGCCCGTCCGCCCCGTGTCCGGACTGTGGGGCCCGTCCACCCCGTGTCCGGACTGTGGGTCCGTCCACCCCGTGTCCGGACTGTGGGGCCCGTCCACCCCGTGTCCGGACTGTGGGGCCCGTCCACCCCGTGTCCGGACTGTGGGGCCCGTCCACCCCGTGTCCGGACTGTGGGGCCCGTCCACCCCGTGTCCGGACTGTGGGGCCCGTCCACCCCGTGTCCGGACTGTGGGGCCCGTCCACCCCGTGTCCGGACTGTGGGGCCCGTCCACCCCGTGTCCGGACTGTGGGGCCCGTCCACCCCGTGTCCGGACTGTGGGGCCCGTCCACCCCGTGTCCGGACTGTGGGGCCCGTCCACCCCGTGTCCGGACTGTGGGGCCCGTCCACCCCGTGTCCGGACTGTGGGTCGCCTGCCCCGGGTCTAGCCCCAGGTCTGGACTGTGGGGCATGTCCGCCCCGTGTCAGGTCTGTGAGGCCCGTCCACCCTGTGTCTAGAATATGGGACCGCCTGCCAAGGGTCTAGCCTCAGGTCTGGACTGTGGGGCCGCCTGCCCCGGGTCTAGCCCCAGGTCTGGACTGTGGGGCAAGCCCGCCCCGTGTCCTGACTGTGGGGCCCGCCCGCCCCGTGTCCTGACTGTGGGGCCCGCCCGCCCCGTGTCCTGACTGTGGGGCCCGTCCGCCCCGAGCCCGGACTGTGGGGCCCGTCCGCCCCGTGTCCGGACTGTGGGGCCCGTCCGCCCCGTGTCCGGACTGTGGGGCCCGTCCGCCCCGTGTCCGGACTGTGGGGCCCGTCCGCCCCGTGTCCGGACTGTGGGGCCCGTCCGCCCCGTGTCCGGACTGTGGGGCCCGTCCGCCCCGTGTCCGGACTGTGGGGCCCGTCCGCCACGTGTCCGGACTGTGGGGCCCGTCCGCCACGTGTCCGGACTGTGGGGCCCGTCCGCCCCGTGTCCGGACTGTGGGGCCCGTCCGCCCCGTGTCCGGACTGTGGGGCCCGTCCACCCCGTGTCCGGACTGTGGGTCCGTCCACCCCGTGTCCGGACTGTGGGGCCCGTCCACCCCGTGTCCGGACTGTGGGGCCCGTCCACCCCGTGTCCGGACTGTGGGGCCCGTCCACCCCGTGTCCGGACTGTGGGGCCCGTCCACCCCGTGTCCGGACTGTGGGGCCCGTCCACCCCGTGTCCGGACTGTGGGGCCCGTCCACCCCGTGTCCGGACTGTGGGGCCCGTCCACCCCGTGTCCGGACTGTGGGGCCCGTCCACCCCGTGTCCGGACTGTGGGGCCCGTCCACCCCGTGTCCGGACTGTGGGGCTCGCCCGCCCCGTGTCCAGACTGTGGGGCTCATTCGCCCCGTGTCCAGACTTTGGGGCCGCCTGCCCCGGGACTAGCCCCGTGTCCGGACTGTGAGGCCCGTCCGCCCCGAGCCCGGACTGTGGGGCCCGTCCGCCCCGTGTCCGGACTGTGGGGCCCGTCCGCCCCGTGTCCGGACTGTGGGGCCCGTCCGCCCCGTGTCCGGACTGTGGGGCCCGTCCGCCCCGTGTCCGGACTGTGGGGCCCGTCCGCCACGTGTCCGGACTGTGGGGCCCGTCCGCCACGTGTCCGGACTGTGGGGCCCGTCCGCCCCGTGTCCGGACTGTGGGGCCCGTCCGCCCCGTGTCCGGACTGTGGGGCCCGTCCGCCCCGTGTCCGGACTGTGGGGCCCGTCCACCCCGTGTCCGGACTGTGGGTCCGTCCACCCCGTGTCCGGACTGTGGGGCCCGTCCACCCCGTGTCCGGACTGTGGGGCCCGTCCACCCCGTGTCCGGACTGTGGGGCCCGTCCACCCCGTGTCCGGACTGTGGGGCCCGTCCACCCCGTGTCCGGACTGTGGGGCCCGTCCACCCCGTGTCCGGACTGTGGGGCCCGTCCACCCCGTGTCCGGACTGTGGGGCCCGTCCACCCCGTGTCCGGACTGTGGGGCCCGTCCACCCCGTGTCCGGACTGTGGGGCCCGTCCACCCCGTGTCCGGACTGTGGGGCCCGTCCACCCCGTGTCCGGACTGTGGGGCCCGTCCACCCCGTGTCCGGACTGTGGGGCCCGTCCACCCCGTGTCCGGACTGTGGGGCCCGTCCACCCCGTGTCCGGACTGTGGGGCTCGCCCGCCCCGTGTCCAGACTGTGGGGCTCATTCGCCCCGTGTCCAGACTTTGGGGCCGCCTGCCCCGGGACTAGCCCCGTGTCCGGACTGTGAGGCCCGTCCGCCCCGAGCCCGGACTGTGGGGCCCGTCCGCCCCGTGTCCGGACTGTGGGGCCCGTCCGCCCCGTGTCCGGACTGTGGGGCCCGTCCGCCCCGTGTCCGGACTGTGGGGCCCGTCCGCCCCGTGTCCGGACTGTGGGGCCCGTCCGCCACGTGTCCGGACTGTGGGGCCCGTCCGCCACGTGTCCGGACTGTGGGGCCCGTCCGCCCCGTGTCCGGACTGTGGGGCCCGTCCGCCCCGTGTCCGGACTGTGGGGCCCGTCCGCCCCGTGTCCGGACTGTGGGGCCCGTCCACCCCGTGTCCGGACTGTGGGTCCGTCCACCCCGTGTCCGGACTGTGGGGCCCGTCCACCCCGTGTCCGGACTGTGGGGCCCGTCCACCCCGTGTCCGGACTGTGGGGCCCGTCCACCCCGTGTCCGGACTGTGGGGCCCGTCCACCCCGTGTCCGGACTGTGGGGCCCGTCCACCCCGTGTCCGGACTGTGGGGCCCGTCCACCCCGTGTCCGGACTGTGGGGCCCGTCCACCCCGTGTCCGGACTGTGGGGCCCGTCCACCCCGTGTCCGGACTGTGGGGCCCGTCCACCCCGTGTCCGGACTGTGGGGCCCGTCCACCCCGTGTCCGGACTGTGGGGCCCGTCCACCCCGTGTCCGGACTGTGGGTCGCCTGCCCCGGGTCTAGCCCCAGGTCTGGACTGTGGGGCATGTCCGCCCCGTGTCAGGTCTGTGAGGCCCGTCCACCCTGTGTCTAGAATATGGGACCGCCTGCCAAGGGTCTAGCCTCAGGTCTGGACTGTGGGGCCGCCTGCCCCGGGTCTAGCCCCAGGTCTGGACTGTGGGGCAAGCCCGCCCCGTGTCCTGACTGTGGGGCCCGCCCGCCCCGTGTCCTGACTGTGGGGCCCGCCCGCCCCGTGTCCTGACTGTGGGGCCCGCCCGCCCCTTGTCCTGACTGTGGGGCCCGCCCGCCCCATGTCCTGACTGTGGGTCCCGCCCGCCCCATGTCCTGACTGTGGGTCCCGCCCGCCCCATGTCCTGACTGCCCGCCCCATATCCTGACTGTGGAGCCCGCCCGCCCCTTGTCCTGAATGTGGGGCAGTGTATGCACCCGCCCCATGTTCTGACTGTGGGGTCCGCCCGCCCCATGTCCTGACTGTGGGGCCCGCCCGCCCCGAGCTTGGACTGTGGGGCCCGTCCGCCCCGTGTCCTGACTGTGGGTCCCGCCCGCCCCGTGTCCTGACTGTGGGGCTCGCCTGCCCCGTGTCCTGACTGTGGGGCTCGCCCGCCCCGTGTCCAGACTGTGTGGCTCATTCGCCCCGTGTCCGGACTTTGGGGCCGCCTGCCCCGGGACTAGCCCCGTGTCCGGACTGTGGGGCCCGTCCACCCCGTGTCCGGACTGTGGGGCCCGTCCGCCCCGTGTCCGGACTGTGGGGCCCGTCCGCCCTGTGTCCGGACTGTGGGGCCGCCTGCCCCGGGACTAGCCCCGTGTCCGGACTGTGAGGCCCGTCCGCCCCGAGCCTGGACTGTGGGGCCCGTCCGCCCCGTGTCCTGACTGTGGGTCCCGCCCGCCCCGTGTCCAGACTGTGGGGCTCGCCCGCCCCGTGTCCAGACTGTGGGGCTCATTCGCCCCGTGTCCGGACTTTGGGGCCGCCTGCCCCGGGCCTAGCCCCGTGTCCGGACTGTGGGGCCCGTCCACCCCGTGTCCGGACTGTGGGTCCGTCCACCCCGTGTCCGGACTGTGGGGCCCGTCCACCCCGTGTCCGGACTGTGGGGCCCGTCCACCCCGTGTCCGGACTGTGGGGCCCGTCCACCCCGTGTCCGGACTGTGGGGCCCGTCCACCCCGTGTCCGGACTGTGGGGCCCGTCCACCCCGTGTCCGGACTGTGGGGCCCGTCCACCCCGTGTCCGGACTGTGGGGCCCGTCCACCCCGTGTCCGGACTGTGGGGCCCGTCCACCCCGTGTCCGGACTGTGGGTCGCCTGCCCCGGGTCTAGCCCCAGGTCTGGACTGTGGGGCATGTCCGCCCCGTGTCAGGTCTGTGAGGCCCGTCCACCCTGTGTCTAGAATATGGGACCGCCTGCCAAGGGTCTAGCCTCAGGTCTGGACTGTGGGGCCGCCTGCCCCGGGTCTAGCCCCAGGTCTGGACTGTGGGGCCCGCCCGCCCCGTGTCCTGACTGTGGGGCCCGCCCGCCCCGTGTCCTGACTGTGGGGCCCGCCCGCCCCTTGTCCTGACTGTGGGGCCCGCCCGCCCCATGTCCTGACTGTGGGTCCCGCCCGCCCCATGTCCTGACTGTGGGTCCCGCCCGCCCCATGTCCTGACTGCCCGCCCCATATCCTGACTGTGGAGCCCGCCCGCCCCTTGTCCTGAATGTGGGGCAGTGTATGCACCCGCCCCATGTTCTGACTGTGGGGTCCGCCCGCCCCATGTCCTGACTGTGGGGCCCGCCCGCCCCGAGCTTGGACTGTGGGGCCCGTCCGCCCCGTGTCCTGACTGTGGGTCCCGCCCGCCCCGTGTCCTGACTGTGGGGCTCGCCTGCCCCGTGTCCTGACTGTGGGGCTCGCCCGCCCCGTGTCCAGACTGTGTGGCTCATTCGCCCCGTGTCCGGACTTTGGGGCCGCCTGCCCCGGGACTAGCCCCGTGTCCGGACTGTGGGGCCCGTCCACCCCGTGTCCGGACTGTGGGGCCCGTCCGCCCCGTGTCCGGACTGTGGGGCCCGTCCGCCCTGTGTCCGGACTGTGGGGCCGCCTGCCCCGGGACTAGCCCCGTGTCCGGACTGTGAGGCCCGTACGCCCCGAGCCTGGACTGTGGGGCCCGTCCGCCCCGTGTCCTGACTGTGGGTCCCGCCCGCCCCGTGTCCTGACTGTGGGGCTCGCCTGCCCCGTGTCCAGACTGTGGGGCTCGCCCGCCCCGTGTCCAGACTGTGGGGCTCATTCGCCCCGTGTCCGGACTTTGGGGCCGCCTGCCCCGGGCCTAGCCCCGTGTCCGGACTGTGGGGCCCGTCCACCCCGTGTCCGGACTGTGGGGCCCGTCCGCCCCGTGTCCGGACTGTGGGGCCCGTCCGCCCCGTGTCCGGACTGTGGGGCCCGTCCGCCCCGTGTCCGGACTGTGGGGCCCGTCCGCCCCGTGTCCGGACTGTGGGGCCCGCCCCGTGTCCGGACTGTGGGGCCCGTCCGCCCCGTGTCCGGACTGTGGGGCCCGTCCGCCCCGTGTCCGGACTGTGGGGCCCGTCCACCCCGTGTCCGGACTGTGGGGCCCGTCCACCCCGTGTCCGGACTGTGGGGCCCGTCCACCCCGTGTCCGGACTGTGGGGCCCGTCCACCCCGTCTCCGGACTGTGGGGCCCGTCCACCCCGTCTCCGGACTGTGGGGCCCGTCCACCCCGTCTCCGGACTGTGGGGCCCGTCCACCCCGTCTCCGGACTGTGGGGCCCGTCCACCCCGTCTCCGGACTGTGGGGCCCGTCCACCCCGTCTCCGGACTGTGGGGCCCGTCCACCCCGTCTCCGGACTGTGGGGCCCGTCCACCCCGTCTCCGGACTGTGGGGCCCGTCCACCCCGTCTCCGGACTGTGGGTCGCCTGCCCCTGGTCTAGCCCCAGGTCTGGACTGTGGGGCATGTCCGCCCCGTGTCAGGTCTGTGAGTCCCGTCCACCCCGTGTCTAGAATATGGGACCGCCTGCCAAGGGTCTAGCCTCAGGTCTGGACTGTGGGGCCGCCTGCCCCGGGTCTAGCCCCAGGTCTGGACTATGGGGCATGCCCGCCCCGTGTCCGGACTGTGGGGCCCGTCCACCCCGTGTCTGGACTCTGGGCCGCCTGCCCCGGGTCTAGACCAAGGTCTGGACTGTGGGGCCCGCCCGCCCCATGTCCTGACTGTAGAGCCCGCCCGCCCCGTGTCCTGACTGTGGGGCCCGCCCGCCCCATGTCCTGACTGTGCCCCATGTCCTGACTGCCCGCCCCATGTCCTGACTGTGGGGCCCGCCCGCCCGGGCCCGCCCGCCCCATGTCCTGACTGTGGGGCGGGTGGGGCGCGGCTCGCCCGCCCCGTGTCCAGACTGTGGGGCTCGCCCGCCCCGTGTCCAGACTGTGGGGCTCATCCGCCCCGTGTCCAGACTGTGGGGCTCATCCGCCCCGTGTCCAGACTGTGGGGCTCATCCGTCCCGTGTCCAGACTGTGGGGCTCATCCGTCCCGTGTCCAGACTGTGGGTCTCATCCGCCCCGTGTCCAGACTGTGGGGCTCATCCGCCCCGTGTCCAGACTGTGGGGCTCATCCGCCCCGTGTCAGGACTTTGGGGCCGCCTGCCCCGGGTCTAGCCCCGTTTCCGGTCTGTGGGGCACGCCCGCCCCAAGCTTGAACTGTGAGGCCCGTCCGTCCCGGGTCTAGCCCCGAGCCTGGACTGTGGGGCCCGGCCGCCCTATATCCGGACTGCGGCCGCCCAGTGTCCGAACTATGGGCCCGTCCGACCCGTGTCCGGACTGTGGGGCCGCCTGCATCGGGTCTAGCCCCAGGTCTGGACTGTGGGGCCCCCCGCCCGCCCCAGGTCCGGACGGTGGGGCCGCCCGCCCCGAGTCTAGCCCCAGGTCTGGACTGTGGGGTCCGCCCGCCCCATGTCCTGACTGTGGGGTCCGCCCGCCCCATGTCCTGACTGTGGGGCCCGCCCGCCCCGTGTCCTGACTGTGGGGCCCGCCCGCCCCGTGTCCTGACTGTGGGGCCCGCCCGCCCCGTGTCCTGACTGTGGGGCCCGCCCGCCCCGTGTCCTGACTGTGGGGCCCGCCCGCCCCGTGTCCTGACTGTGGGGTCCACCCCGTGTCCGCCCGCCCCGTGTCCTGACTGTGGGGCTCGCCCGCCCCGTGTCCTGACTGTGGGGCTCGCCGCCCCGTGTCCTGACTGTGGGGCTCGCCCGCTCCGTGTCCTGACTGTGGGGCTCGCCCGCACCGTGTCCAGACTGTGGGGCTCGCCCGCACCGTCTCCAGACTGTGGGGCTCATCCGCCCCGTGTCCAGACTGTGGGGCTCATCCGCCCCGTGTCTGGACTTTGGGGCCGCCTGCCCCGGGTCTAGCCCCGTTTCCGGTCTGTGGGGCACGCCCGCCCCAAGCTTTGACTGTGGGGCCCGTCCGTCTCGGATCTAGCCCCGAGCCTGGACTGTGGGGCCCGGCCGCCCTATATCCGGACTGCGGCCGCCCAGTGTCCGGACTATGGGCCCGTCCGCCCCGTGTCCGGACTGTGGGGCCGCCTGCATCAGGTCTAGCCCCAGGTCTGGACTGTGGGGCCCCCCGCCCGCCCCAGGTCTGGACGGTGGGGCCGCCCGCCCCGAGTCTAGCCCCAGGTCTGGACTGTGGGGCCCCCCGCCAGCCCCGGGTACGGACTGTGGGGCCGCCCGCCCCGAGTCTAGCCCCAGGTCTGGACTGTGGGGCCCCCCGCCAGCCCCGGGTACGGACTGTGGGGCCCCCCGCCCGCCCCGGGTACGGACTGTGGGGCCCCCCGCTCGCCCCGAGTCTGGACTGTGGGGAAGCCTGCCCCGGGTCTGGACTGTGGGGCATGTCCGCCCCATGTCAGGACTGTGGGGCCCGTCCACCCCGTGTCTGGACTGTGGGGCCGCCTGCCCCTGGTCTAGCCTCAGGTCTGGACTGTGGGGCCGCCTGCCCCGGGACTAGCCCCGTGTCCGGACTGTGGGGCCCGTCCGCCCCGAGCCTGGACTGTGGGGCCCGTCCGCCCTGAGCCTGGACTGTGGGGCCCGTCCGCCCTGAGCCTGGACTGTGGGGCCCCCCGCTCGCCCCGAGTCTGGACTGTGGGGCAGCCTGCCCCGGGTCTGGACTGTGGGGCATGTCCGCCCCATGTCAGGACTGTGGGGCCCGTCCACCCCGTGTCCGGACTGTGGGGCCGCCTGCCCCGGCTCTAGCCGCAGGTCAGGACTGTGGGGCATGCCCGCCCCGTGTCAGAACTGTGGGGCCGCCTGCCCCTGGTCTAGCCTCAGGTCTGGACTGTGGGGCCGCCTGCCCCGGGACTAGCCCCGTGTCCGGACTGTGGGGCCCGTCTGCCCCGAGCCTGGACTGTGGGGCCCGTCCGCCCTGAGCCTGGACTGTGGGGCCCCCCGCCCGCACCGGGTACGGACTGTGGGGCCCTCCGCTCGCCCCGAGTCTGGACTGTGGGGCCGCCTGCCCCGGGTCTGGACTGTGGGGCATGTCCGCCCCATGTCAGGACTGTGGGGCCCGTCCACCCCGTGTCTGGACTGTGGGGCCGCCTGCCCCTGGTCTAGCCTCAGGTCTGGACTGTGGGGCCGCCTGCCCCGGGACTAGCCCCGTGTCCGGACTGTGGGGCCCGTCCGCCCCGAGCCTGGACTGTGGGGCCCGTCCGCCATATGTCCGGACTGTGGCTCCCCCGGTGTCCGGACTGTGGGGACCGTCCACCCCGTGTCCGGACTGTGGGCCGCGTGCTCCGGGTCTAGCCCCAGGTCTGGACTGTGGGGCATGCCTGCTCTGTGTCCGGACTGTGGGGCCCGTCCACCCCGTGTCTGGACTGTGGGCCGTCTGCCCCGGGTCTAGCCCCAGGTCTGGATTGTGAAGCCGCCTGCCTCGGGATTAGCTCAGTGTCCGGACTGTGGGGCCCGCCCGCCCCGTGTCCTGACTGTGGAGCCCGCCCGCCCCGTGTCCTGACTGTGGGGCCCGCCAGCCCTATGTCCGTACCATGGCCACCCCGTGTCCGGACTGTGGGGCCGCCTGCCCCGGCTCTAGCCGCAGGTCAGGACTGTGGGGCATGCCCGCCCCGTGTCAGAACTGTGGGGCCCGTCCGCCCCGTGTCCGGACTGTGGGGCCGCCTGCCCCGGGACTAGCCCCGTGTACGGACTGTGGGGCCCGCCCGCCCCGTGTCGTAACTATGGGCCCGCCCGCCCCGAGCCTGGACTGTGGGGCCCGTCCGCCCAGAGTCTGGACTGTGGGGCCCGTCCGCTCCAAGCGTGGACTGTGGGGCCCGTCTGCCTCGAGCGTGGACTGTGGGGCCAGAGCGTGGACTGTGGGGCCCGTTCGCTCCGAGCCAATACTGTGGGGCCCATCCGCCCCGAGTCTGGACTGTGGGGCCCATCCGCCCCGAGCCTGGACTGTGTGGCCCCCAGCCCCGGGTCTGAAATGTGGGGCCGGCTTCCCCGGGTTTAGCCCCGAGCCTGGACTGTGGCCGCCCCGTGTCCGGACTGTGGGGCTCGTCACCCCGTGTCTGGACTTTGGGGCAGCCTACCCCGGGTCTAGCCCCAGGTCTGGACTGTGGGGCATGTCCGCCCCGTGTCAGGACTGTGGGGCCCGTCCACCCCGTATCTGGACTGTGGGGCCGCCTGCCCCGGGCCGAGCCTCAGGTCTGGACTGTGGAGCCTGTCCGCCCCGAGCCTGGACTGTGGGGCCCGTTCGCCCCGAGCCAATACTGTGGGGCCCATCCGCCCCGAGCCTGGACTGTGGGGCCCATCCGCCCCGAGCCTGGACTATATGGCCCCCCGCCCCGGGTCTGAAATGTGGGGTCGGCTTCCCCGGGTTTAGCCCCGAGCCTGGACTGTGGCGCCCGCCCACCCTATGTCTGGACTGTGGCCGCCCCGTGTCCGGACTGTGGGGCTCGTACACCCCGTGTCCGGACTTTGGGGCAGCCTACCCCGGGTCTAGCCCCAGGTCTGGACTGTGGGGCATGTCCGCCCCGTGTCTGGACTGTGGGGCCCGTCCACCCTGTGTCTAGAATGTGGGGCCGCCTGCCCCGGGTCTAGCCTCAGGTCTGGACTGTGGGGACGCCTGCCCTGGGTCTAGCCCCAGGTCTTGACTATGGGTCATGCCCGCCCCGTATCCGAACTGTGGGGCCCGTCCACCCCGTGTCTAGAATGTGGGGCCGTCTGCCCCGGGTCTAGCCTCAGGTCTGGACTGTGGGGCCGCCAGCCCCGGGTTTAGCCCCAAGTCTTGACTATGGGGCATGCCCGCCCCGTATCTGGACTGTGGGGCCCGTCCACCCCGTGTCTGGACTGTGGGCCGCCTGCCCCGAGTCTAGCCCCAGGTCTGGACTGTGGGGCCACCTGCCCCGGGATTAGCCCTGTCTCCGGACTGTGGGGCCTGCCCGCCCTGTATCCTGACTGTGGAGCCCGCCCGCCCAATGTCCTGACTGTGGGGCCCGCCCTGTGTCCTGACTGTGGGGCCCGTCCGCCCTGTGTCCTGACTGTGGGTCCCGCCCGCCCCGTGTCCTGACTGTGGGGCTCGCCCGCCCCGTGGCCAGACTGTGGGGCTCATCCGCCCCGTGTCCGGACTTTGGGGCCGCCTGCCCCGGGACTAGCCCCGTGTCCGGACTGTGAGGCCCGTCCGCCCCGAGCCTGGACTGTGGGTCCCGTCCGCCGCGTGTCCGGACTGAGGGGCCCGTCCGCCCCGTGTCCGGACTGTGGGGCCCGTCCGCCCCGTGTCCGGACTGTGGGGCCCGTCCACCCCGTGTCCGGACTGTGGGGCCCGTCCACCCCGTGTCCGGACTGTGGGGCCCGTCCACCCCGTGTCCGGACCTGTGGGGCCCGTCCGCCCCGTGTCCGGACCAGTGGGGCCCGTCCGCCCCGTGTCCGGACCAGTGGGGCCCGTCCGCCCCGTGTCCGGACTGTGGGGCCCGTCCACCCCGTGTCCGGACTGTGGGGCCCGTCCACCCCGTGTCCGGACTGTGGGGCCCGTCCACCCCGTGTCCGGACTGTGGGGCCCGTCCACCCCGTGTCCGGACTGTGGGGCCCGTCCACCCCGTGTCCGGACTGTGGGGCCCGTCCACCCCGTGTTCGGACTGTGGGGCCCGTCCACCCCGTGTCCGGACTGTGGGGCCCGTCCACCCCGTGTCCGGACTGTGGGGCCCGTCCACCCCGTGTCTGGACTGTGGGGCCGCCTACCCCGGGTCTAGCCCCAGGTCTGGACTGTGGGGCATGTCCGCCCCGTGTCAGGACTGTGGGGCCCGTCCACACTGTGTCTAGAATGTGGGGCCGCCTGCCCCGGGTCTAGCCTCAGGTCTGGACTGTGGGGCCGCCAGCCCCGGGTTTAGCCCCAAGTCTTGACTATGGGGCATGCCCGCCCCGTATCTGGACTGTGGGGCCCGTCCACCCCGTGTCTGGACTGTGGGCCGCCTGCCCCGGGTCTAGCCCCAGGTCTGGACTGTGGGGCCACCTGCCCCGGGATTAGCCCTGTGTCTGGACTGTGGGGCCTGCCCGCCCTGTATCCTGACTGTGGAGCCCGCCCGCCCAATGTCCTGACTGTGGGGCCAGCCCTGTGTCCTGACTGTGGGGCCCGTCCGCCCTGTGTCCTGACTGTGGGTCCCGCCCGCCCCGTGTCCTGACTGTGGGGCTCGCCCGCCCTGTGTCCAGACTGTGGGGCTCATCCGCCCCGTGTCCGGACTTTGGGGCCGCCTGCCCCGGGACTAGCCCCGTGTCCGAACTGTGAGGCCCGTCCGCCCCGAGCATGGACTGTGGGGCCCGTCCGCCCCGTGTCCGGACTGTGGGGCCCGTCCGCCCCGTGTCCGGACTGTGGGGCCCGTCCGCCCCGTGTCCGGACTGTGGGGCCCGTCCGCCCCGTGTCCGGACTGTGGGGCCCGTCCGCCCCGTGTCCGGACTGTGGGGCCCGTCCGCCCCGTGTCCGGACTGTGGGGCCCGTCCGCCCCGTGTCCGGACTGTGGGGCCCGTCCGCCCCGTGTCCGGACTGTGGGGCCCGTCCTCCCCGTGTCCGGACTGTGGGGCCCGTCCACCCCGTGTCCGGACTGTGGGGCTCGTCCACCCCGTGTCCGGACTGTGGGGCCCGTCCACCCCGTGTCCGGACTGTGGGGCAGCCTACCCTGGGTCTAGCCCCAGGTCTGGACTGTGGGGCATGTCCGCCCCGTGTCAGGACTGTGGGGCCCGTCCACCCTGTGTCTAGAATGTGGGGCCGCCTGCCCCGGGTCTAGCCTCAGGTCTGGACTGTGGGGCCGCCTGCCCCGGGTCTAGCCCCAGGTCTTGACTATGGGTCATGCCCGCCCCGTATCCAGACTGTGGGGCCCGTCCACCCAGTGTCTAGAATGTGGGGCCGCCTGCCCCGGGTCTAGCCTCAGGTCTGGACTGTGGGGCCGCCAGCCCCGGGTTTAGCCCCAGGTCTTGACTATGGGGCATGCACGCCCCGTATCTGGACTGTGGGGCCCGTCCACCCCGTGTCTGGACTGTGGGCCGCCTGCCCCGGGTCTAGCCCCAGGTCTGGACTGTGGGGACACCTGCCCCGGGATTAGCCCTGTGTCCGGACTGTGGGGCCTGCCCGCCCTGTATCCTGACTGTGGAGCCCGCCCGCCCAATGTCCTGACTGTGGGGCCCGCCCTGTGACCTGACTGTGGGGCCCGTCCGCCCTGTGTCCTGACTGTGGGGCCCGTCCGCCCTGTGTCCTGACTGTGGGTCCCGCCCGCCACGTGTCCTGACTGTGGGGCTCATCCGCCCCGTGTCCGGACATTGGGGCCGCCTGCCCCGGGACTAGCCCCGTGTCCGGACTGTGGGGCCCGTCCGCCCCGTGTCCGGACTGTGGGGCCCGTCCGCCCCGTGTCCGGACTGTGGGGCCCGTCCGCCCCGTGTCCGGACTGTGGGGCCCGTCCGCCCCGTGTCCGGACTGTGGGGCCCGTCCGCCCCGTGTCCGGACTGTGGGGCCCGTCCGCCCCGTGTCCGGACTGTGGGGCCCGTCCGCCCCGTGTCCGGACTGTGGGGCCCGTCCGCCCCGTGTCCGGACTGTGGGGCCCGTCCGCCCCGTGTCCGGACTGTGGGGCCCGTCCGCCCCGTGTCCGGACTGTGGGGCCCGTCCGCCCCGTGTCCGGACTGTGGGGCCCGTCCGCCCCGTGTCCGGACTGTGGGGCTCGTCCGCCCCGTGTCCGGACATTGGGGCCGACTGCCCCGGGACTAGCCCCGTGTCCGGACTGTGAGGCCCGTCCGCCCCGAGCCTGGACTGGGGGCCCGTCCGCCCCGTGTCGGGACTGTGGGGCCCGTCCGCCCCGTGTCCGGACTGTGGGGCCCATCCGCCCCGTGTCCGGACTGTGGGGCCCGTCCGCCCCGTGTCCGGACTGTGGGGCCCGTCCGCCCCGTGTCCGGACTGTGGGGCCCGTCAGCCCCGTGTCCGGACTGTGGGGCCCGTCCGCCCCGTGTCCGGACTGTGGGGCCCGTCCGCCCCGTGTCCGGACTGTGGGGCCCGTCCGCCCCGTGTCTAGAATATGGGACCGCCTGCCCCGGGTCTAGCCTCAGGCCTGGACTGTGGGGCCGCCTGCCCCGGGTCTAGCCCCAGGTCTGGACTATGGGGCATGCCCGCCCCGTGTCCGGACTGTGGGGCCCGTCCACCCCGTGTCTGGACTATGGGCCGCCTGCCCCGGGTCTAGCCCCAGGTCTGGACTGTGGGGCCCGCCCGCCCCGTATCCTGACTGTGGGGCCCGCCCGCCTCATGTCCTGACTGTGCAGCCCGCCCGCCCCATGTCCTGACTGTGGAGCCCGCCCGCCCCATGTCCTGACTGTGGGGCCCGCCCGCCCCATGTCCTGACTGTGGGGCCCACCCGGGGCCCACCCGCCCCGCCTTCCCCGCCCGCCCCATGTCCTGACTGTGGGGCCCCCCGCCCCATGTCCTGACTGGGGGGCCCGCCCCCCCATGTCCGGACTGTGGGGCCCGCCCGCCCCGTGTCCGGACTGTGGGGCCCGCCCGCCCCGTGTCCGGACTGTGGGGCCCGCCCGCCCCGTGTCCGGACTGTGGGGCCCGCCCGCCCCGTGTCCGGACTGTGGGGCCCGCCCGCCCCGTGTCCGGACTGTGGGGCCCGTCCACCCCGTGTCCGGACCAGTGGGGCCCGTCCACCCCGTGTCCGGACTGTGGGGCCCGTCCACCCCGTGTCCGGACTGTGGGGCCCGTCCACCCCGTGTCCGGACTGTGGGGCCCGTCCACCCCGTGTCCGGACTGTGGGGCCCGTCCACCCCGTGTTCGGACTGTGGGGCCCGTCCACCCCGTGTCCGGACTTTGGGGCAGCCTACCCCGGGCCTAGCCCCAGGTCTGGACTGTGGGGCATGTCCGCCCCGTGTCAGGACTGTGGGGCCCGTCCACACTGTGTCTAGAATGTGGGGCCGCCTGCCCCGGGTCTAGCCTCAGGTCTGGACTGTGGGGCCGCCTGCCCTGGGTCTAGCCCCAGGTCTTGACTATGGGTCATGCCCGCCCCGTATCCCGACTTTGGGGCCCGTCCACCCCGTGTCTAGAATGTGGGGCCGCCTGCCCCGGGTCTAGCCTCAGGTCTGGACTGTGGGGCCGCCAGCTCCGTGTTTAGCCCCAAGTCTTGACTATGGGGCATGCCCGCCCCATATCTGGACTGTGGGGCATGCCCGCCCCATATCTGGACTGTGGGGCCCGTCCACCCCGTGTCTGGACTGTGGGCCGCCTGCCCCGGGTCTAGCCCCAGGTCTGGACTGTGGGGCCACCTGCCCCGGGATTAGCCCTGTGTCCGGACTGTGGGGCCTGCCCGCCCTGTATCCTGACTGTGGAGCCCGCCCGCCCAATGTCCTGACTGTGGGGCCCGCCCTGTGTCCTGACTGTGGGGCCCGTCCGCCCTGTGTCCTGACTGTGGGTCTCGCCCGCCCCGTGTCCTGACTGTGGGGCTCATCCGCCCCGTGTCCGGACATTGGGGCCGCCTGCCCCGGGACTAGCCCCGTGTCCGGACTTTGAGGCCCGTCCGCCCCGTGTCCGGACTGTGGGGCCCGTCCGCCCCGTGTCCGGACTGTGGTGCCCGTCCGCCTCGTGTCCGGACTGGGGGGACCGTCCGCCCCGTGTCCGGACTGTGGGGCCCGTCCGCCCCGTGTCCGGACTGTGGGGCCCGTCCGCCCCGTGTCCGGACTGTGGGGCCCGTCCGCCCCGTGTCCGGACTGTGGGGCCCGTCCGCCCCGTGTCCGGACTGTGGGGCCCGTCCGCCCCGTGTCCGGACTGTGGGGCCCGTCCGCCCCGTGTCCGGACTGTGGGGCCCGTCCGCCCCGTGTCCGGACTGTGGGGCCCGTCCGCCCCGTGTCCGGACTGTGGGGCCCGTCCGCCCCGTGTCCGGACTGTGGGGCCCGTCCGCCCCGTGTCCGGACTGTGGGGCCCGTCCGCCCCGTGTCCGGACTGTGGGGCTCGTCCGCCCCGTGTCCGGACATTGGAGCCGACTGCCCCGGGACTAGCCCCGTGTCCGGACTGTGAGGCCCGTCCGCCCCGAGCCTGGACTGGGGGCCCGTCCGCCCCGTGTCGGGACTGTGGGGCCCGTCCGCCCCGTGTCCGGACTGTGGGGCCCGTCCGCCCCGTGTCCGGACTGTGGGGCCCGTCCGCCCCGTGTCCGGACTGTGGGGCCCGTCCGCCCCGTGTCCGGACTGTGGGGCCCGTCCGCCCCGTGTCCGGACTGTGGGGCCCGTCAGCCCCGTGTCCGGACTGTGGGGCCCGTCCGCCCCGTGTCCGGACTGTGGGGCCCGTCCGCCCCGTGTCCGGACTGTGGTGCCCGTCCACCCCGTGTCTAGAATATGGGACCGCCTGCCCCGGGTCTAGCCTCAGGCCTGGACTGTGGGGCCGCCTGCCCCGGGTCTAGCCCCAGGTCTGGACTATGGGGCATGCCCGCCCCGTGTCCGGACTGTGGGGCCCGTCCACCCCGTGTCTGGACTATGGGCCGCCTGCCCCGGGTCTAGCCCCAGGTCTGGACTGTGGGGCCCGCCCGCCCCGGGACTAGCCCCGTGTCCGAACTGTGAGGCCCGACCGCCCCGAGCCTGGACTGTGGGGCCCGTCCGCCCCGTGTCCGGACTGTGGGGCCCGTCCGCCCCGTGTCCGGACTGTGGGCCCGCCCCGTGTCCGGACTGTGGGGCCCGCCCGCCCCGTGTCCGGACTGTGGGGCCCGCCCGCCCCGTGTCCGGACTGTGGGGCCCGCCCGCCGCGTGTCCGGACTGTGGGGCCCGTCCGCCCCGTGTCCGGACAGTGGGGCCCGTCCGCCCCGTGTCCGGACTGTGGGGCCCGTCCGCCCCGTGTCCGGACTGTGGGGCCCGTCCGCCCCGTGTCCGGACTGTGGGGCCCGTCCGCCCCGTGTCCGGACTGTGGGGCCCGTCCGCCCCGTGTCCGGACTGTGGGGCCCGTCCGCCCCGTGTCCGGACTGTGGGGCCCGTCCGCCCCGTGTCCGGACTGTGGGGCCCGTCCGCCCCGTGTCCGGACTGTGGGGCCCGTCCGCCCCGTGTCCGGACTGTGGGGCCCGTCCGCCCCGTGTCCGGACTGTGGGGCCCGTCCGCCCCGTGTCCGGACTGTGGGGCCCGTCCGCCCCGTGTCCGGACTGTGGGGCCCGCCCACCCCGTGTCCGGACTGTGGGGCCCGCCCACCCCGTGTCCTGACTGTGGGGCCCGCCCGCCCCGTGTCCTGACTGTGGGGCCCGCCCGCCCCGTGTCCTGACTGTGGGGCCCGCCCGCCCCGTTTCCTGACTGTGGGTCCCGCCCGCCCCGTGTCCTGACTGTGGGGCTCGCCCGCCCCATGTCCGGACTTTGGGGCCGCCTGCCCCGGGACTAGCCCTGTGTCCGGACTGTGAGGCCCGATCGCCCCGAGCCTGGACTGTGGGGCCCGTCCGCCCCGTGTCCGGACTGTGGGGCAGCCTACCCCGGGTCTAGCCCCAGGTCTGGACTGTGTGGCATGTCCGCCCCGTGTCAGGACTGTGGGGTCCGTCCACCCTGTGTCTAGAATGTGGGGCCGCCTGCCCCGGGTCTAGCCTCAGGTCTGGACTGTGGGGTCGCCTGCCCCGGGTCTAGCCCCAGGTCTTGACTATGGGGCATGCCCGCCCCGTATCTGGACTGTGGGGCCCGTCCACCCCGTGTCTGGACTGTGGGCCGCCTGCCCCGGGTCTAGCCCCAGGTCTGGACTGTGGGGCCACCTGCCCCGGGATTAGCCCTGTGTCCGGACTGTGGGGCCTGCCCGCCCTGTATCCTGACTGTGGAGCCCGCCCGCCCAATGTCCTGACTGTGGGGCCCGCCCTGTGTCCTGACTGTGGGGCCCGTCCGCCCTGTGTCCTGACTGTGGGTCCCGCCCGCCACGTGTCCTGACTGTGGGGCTCATCCGCCCCGTGTCCGGACATTGGGGCCGCCTGCCCCGGGACTAGCCCCGTGTCCGGACTGTGGGGCCCGTCCGCCCCGTGTCCGGACTGTGGGGCCCGTCCGCCCCGTGTCCGGACTGTGGGGCCCGTCCGCCCCGTGTCCTGACTGTGGGTCCCGCCCGCCACGTGTCCTGACTGTGGGGCTCATCCGCCCCGTGTCCGGACATTGGGGCCGCCTGCCCCGGGACTAGCCCCGTGTCCGGACTGTGGGGCCCGTCCGCCCCGTGTCCGGACTGTGGGGCCCGTCCGCCCCGTGTCCGGACTGTGGGGCCCGTCCGCCCCGTGTCCGGACTGTGGGGCCCCTCCGCCCCGTGTCCGGACTGTGGGGCCCCTCCGCCCCGTGTCCGGACTGTGGGGCCCCTCCGCCCCGTGTCCGGACTGTGGGGCCCCTCCGCCCCGTGTCCGGACTGTGGGGCCCGTCCGCCCCGTGTCCGGACTGTGGGGCCCGTCCGCCCCGTGTCCGGACTGTGGGGCCCGTCCGCCCCGTGTCCGGACTGTGGGGCCCGTCCGCCCCGTGTCCGGACTGTGGGGCCCGTCCGCCCCGTGTCCTGACTGTGGGGCCCGCCCGCCCCATGTCCTGACCGTGGGGCCCGCCCGCCCCGTGTCCTGACTGTGGGGCCCGCCCACTCCGTGTCCTGACTGTGGGGCCGGCCGCCCCATGTCCTGACTGTGGGTCCCGCCCGCCCCGTGTCCTGACTGTGGGGCTCGCCCGCCCCGTGTCCTGACTGTGGGGCCCGCCCTGTGTCCTGACTGTGGGGCCCGTCCGCCCTGTGTCCTGACTGTGGGTCCCGCCCGCCCCGTGTCCTGATTGTGGGGCTCGCCCGCCCCGTGTCCTGACTGTGGGGCTCATCCGCCCCGTGTCCGGACTTTGGGGCCGCCTGCCCCAGGACTAGCCCTGTGTCCGGACTGTGAGGCCCGATCGCCCCGAGCCTGGACTGTGGGGCCCGTCCGCCCCGTGTCCGTACTGTGGGGCAGCCTACCCCGGGTCTAGCCCCAGGTCTGGACTGTGGGGCATGTCCGCCCCGTGTCAGGACTGTGGGGTCCGTCCACCCTGTGTCTAGAATGTGGGGCCGCCTGCCCCGGGTCTAGCCTCAGGTCTGGACTGTGGGGCCGCCTGCCCCGGGTCTAGCCCCAGGTCTTGACTATGGGGCATGCCCGCCCCGTATCTGGACTGTGGGGCCCGTCCACCCCGTGTCTGGACTGTGGGCCGCCTGCCCCGGGTCTAGCCCCAGGTCTGGACTGTGGGGCCACCTGCCCCGGGATTAGCCCTGTGTCCGGACTGTGGGGCCTGCCCGCCCTGTATCCTGACTGTGGAGCCCGCCCGCCCAATGTCCTGACTGTGGGGCCCGCCCTGTGTCCTGACTGTGGGGCCCGTCCGCCCTGTGTCCTGACTGTGGGTCCCGCCCGCCACGTGTCCTGACTGTGGGGCTCATCCGCCCCGTGTCCGGACATTGGGGCCGCCTGCCCCGGGACTAGCCCCGTGTCCGGACTGTGAGGCCCGTCCGCCCCGTGTCCGGACTGTGGGGCCCGTCCGCCCCGTGTCCGGACTGTGGGGCCCGTCCGCCCCGTGTCCGGACTGTGGGGCCCGTCCGCCCCGTGTCCGGACTGTGGGGCCCGTCCGCCCCGTGTCCGGACTGTGGGGCCCGTCCGCCCCGTGTCCGGACTGTGGGGCCCGTCCGCCCCGTGTCCGGACTGTGGGGCCCGTCCGCCCCGTGTCCGGACTGTGGGGCCCGTCCGCCCCGTGTCCGGACTGTGGGGCCCGTCCGCCCCGTGTCCGGACTGTGGGGCCCGTCCGCCCCGTGTCCGGACTGTGGGGCCCGCCGCCCCGTGTCCGGACTGTGGGGCTCGTCCGCCCCGTGTCCGGACATTGGGGCCGACTGCCCCGGGACTAGCCCCGTGTCCGGACTGTGAGGCCCGTCCGCCCCGAGCCTGGACTGGGGGCCCGTCCGCCCCGTGTCCGGACTGTGGGGCCCGTCCGCCCCGTGTCCAGACTGTGGGGCCCGTCCGCCCCGTGTCCGGACTGTGGGGCCCGTCCGCCCCGTGTCCGGACTGTGGGGCCCGTCAGCCCCGTGTCCGGACTGTGGGGCCCGTCCGCCCCGTGTCCGGACTGTGGGGCCCGTCCGCCCCGTGTCCGGACTGTGGGGCCCGTCCGCCCCGTGTCCGGACTGTGGGGCCCGTCAGCCCCGTGT
This sequence comes from Phyllobates terribilis, assembly GCF_046119375.1. Taxonomy (NCBI): domain Eukaryota; kingdom Metazoa; phylum Chordata; class Amphibia; order Anura; family Dendrobatidae; genus Phyllobates; species Phyllobates terribilis. The sequence continues at coordinate 361,227 of NW_027363741.1, forward strand.
CCGGACTGTGGGGCCCGTCAGCCCCGTGTCCGGACTGTGGGGCCCGTCCGCCCCGTGTCCGGACTGTGGGGCCCGTCCGCCCCGTGTCCGGACTGTGGGGCCCGTCCACCCCGTGTCTGGACTATGGGCCGCCTGCCCCGGGTCTAGCCCCAGGTCTGGACTGTGGGGCCCGCCCGCCCCGTATCCTGACTGTGGGGCCCGCCCGCCTCATGTCCTGACTGTGCAGCCCGCCCGCCCCATGTCCTGACTGTGGAGCCCGCCCGCCCCATGTCCTGACTGTGGGGCCCGCCCGCCCCATGTCCTGACTGTGGGGCCCACCCGGGGCCCACCCGCCCCGCCTTCCCCGCCCGCCCCATGTCCTGACTGTGGGGCCCCCCGCCCCATGTCCTGACTGTGGGGCCCGCCCCCCCATGTCCTGACTGTGGGGCCCGCCCCCCCCATGTCCTGACTGTGGGGCCCGCCCGCCCCATGTCCTGACTGTGGGGCCCGCCCGCCCCATGTCCTGACTGTGGGGCCCGTCCACCCCGTGTCCGGACTGTGGGGCCCGTCCACCCCGTGTCCGGATCAGTGGGGCCCGTCCACCCCGTGTCCGGACTGTGGGGCCCGTCCACCCCGTGTCCGGATCAGTGGGGCCCGTCCACCCCGTGTCCGGACTGTGGGGCCCGTCCACCCCGTGTCCGGACTGTGGGGCCCGTCCACCCCGTGTCCGGACTGTGGGGCCCGTCCACCCCGTGTCCGGACTGTGGGGCCCGTCTACCCCGTGTCCGGACTGTGGGGCCCGTCCACCCCGTGTCCGGACTGTGGGGCCCGTCCACCCCGTGTCCGGACTGTGGGGCCCGTCCACCCCGTGTTCGGACTGTGGGGCCCGTCCACCCCGTGTCCGGACTTTGGGGCAGCCTACCCCGGGTCTAGCCCCAGGTCTGGACTGTGGGGCATGTCCGCCCCGTGTCAGGACTGTGGGGCCCGTCCACACTGTGTCTAGAATGTGGGGCCGCCTGCCCCGGGTCTAGCCTCAGGTCTGGACTGTGGGGCCGCCTGCCCTGGGTCTAGCCCCAGGTCTTGACTATGGGTCATGCCCGCCCCGTATCCGGACTTTGGGGCCCGTCCACCCCGTGTCTAGAATGTGGGGCCGCCTGCCCCGGGTCTAGCCTCAGGTCTGGACTGTGGGGCCGCCAGCTCCGGGTTTAGCCCCAAGTCTTGACTATGGGGCATGCCCGCCCCATATCTGGACTGTGGGGCCCGTCCACCCCGTGTCTGGACTATGGGCCGCCTGCCCCGGGTCTAGCCCCAGGTCTGGACTGTGGGGCCACCTGCCCCGGGATTAGCCCTGTGTCTGGACTGTGGGGCCTGCCCGCCCTGTATCCTGACTGTGGAGCCCGCCCGCCCAATGTCCTGACTGTGGGGCCCGCCCTGTGTCCTGACTGTGGGGCCCGTCCGCCCTGTGTCCTGACTGTGGGTCCCGCCCGCCCCGTGTCCTGACTGTGGGGCTCGCCCGCCCTGTGTCCAGACTGTGGGGCTCATCCGCCCCGTGTCCGGACTTTGGGGCCACCTGCCCCGGGACTAGCCCCGTGTCCGAACTGTGAGGCCCGACCGCCCCGAGCCTGGACTGTGGGGCCCGTCCGCCCCGTGTCCGGACTGTGGGGCCCGTCCGCCCCGTGTCCTGACTGTGGGGCCCGCCCGCCCCGTGTCCTGACTGTGGGGCCCGCCCGCCCCGTGTCCTGACTGTGGGGCCCGCCCGCCCCGTGTCCTGACTGTGGGGCCCGCCCGCCCCGTGTCCGGACTGTGGGGCCCGTCCGCCCCGTGTCCGGACTGTGGGGCCCGTCCGCCCCGTGTCCGGACTGTGGGGCCCGTCCGCCCCGTGTCCGGACTGTGGGGCCCGTCCGCCCCGTGTCCGGACTGTGGGGCCCGTCCGCCCCGTGTCCGGACTGTGGGGCCCGTCCGCCCCGTGTCCGGACTGTGGGGCCCGTCCGCCCCGTGTCCGGACTGTGGGGCCCGTCCGCCCCGTGTCCGGACTGTGGGGCCCGCCCGCCCCGTGTCCGGACTGTGGGGCCCGCCCGCCCCGTGTCCGGACTGTGGGGCCCGTCCGCCCCGTGTCCGGACTGTGGGGCCCGTCCGCCCCGTGTCCGGACTGTGGGGCCCGTCCGCCCCGTGTCCGGACTGTGGGGCCCGTCCGCCCCGTGTCCGGACTGTGGGGCCCGTCCGCCCCGTGTCCGGACTGTGGGGCCCGTCCGCCCCGTGTCCGGACTGTGGGGCCCGTCCGCCCCGTGTCCGGACTGTGGGGCCCGTCCGCCCCGTGTCCGGACTGTGGGGCCCGTCCGCCCCGTGTCCTGACTGTGGGGCCCGCCCACCCGTGTCCTGATTGTGGGGCCCGCCCACCCCGTGTCCTGACTGTGGGTCCCGCCCGCCCCGTGTCCTGACTGTGGGGCTCGCCCGCCCCATGTCCGGACTTTGGGGCCGCCTGCCCCGGGACTAGCCCTGTGTCCGGACTGTGAGGCCCGATCGCCCCGAGCCTGGACTGTGGGGCCCGTCCGCCCCGTGTCCGGACTGTGGGGCAGCCTACCCCGGGTCTAGCCCCAGGTCTGGACTGTGAGGCATGTCCGCCCCGTGTCAGGACTGTGGGGTCCGTCCACCCTGTGTCTAGAATGTGGGGCCGCCTGCCCCGGGTCTAGCCTCAGGTCTGGACTGTGGGGTCGCCTGCCCCGGGTCTAGCCCCAGGTCTTGACTATGGGGCATGCCCGCCCCGTATCTGGACTGTGGGGCCCGTCCACCCCGTGTCTGGACTGTGGGCCGCCTGCCCCGGGTCTAGCCCCAGGTCTGGACTGTGGGGCCACCTGCCCCGGGATTAGCCCTGTGTCCGGACTGTGGGGCCTGCCCGCCCTGTATCCTGACTGTGGAGCCCGCCCGCCCAATGTCCTGACTGTGGGGCCCGCCCTGTGTCCTGACTGTGGGGCCCGTCCGCCCTGTGTCCTGACTGTGGGTCCCGCCCGCCACGTGTCCTGACTGTGGGGCTCATCCGCCCTGTGTCCGGACATTGGGGCCGCCTGCCCCGGGACTAGCCCCGTGTCCGGACTGTGAGGCCCGTCCGCCCCGTGTCCGGACTGTGGGGCCCGTCCGCCCCGTGTCCGGACTGTGGGGCCCGTCCGCCCCGTGTCCGCACTGTGGGGCCCCTCCGCCCCGTGTCCGGACTGTGGGGCCCGTCCGCCCCGTGTCCGGACTGTGGGGCCCGTCCGCCCCGTGTCCGGACTGTGGGGCCCGTCCGCCCCGTGTCCGGACTGTGGGGCCCGTCCGCCCCGCGTCCGGACTGTGGGGCCCGTCCGCCCCGCGTCCGGACTGTGGGGCCCGTCCGCCCCGCGTCCGGACTGTGGGGCCCGTCCGCCCCGCGTCCGGACTGTGGGGCCCGTCCGCCCCGCGTCCGGACTGTGGGGCCCGTCCGCCCCGCGTCCGGACTGTGGGGCCCGTCCGCCCCGCGTCCGGACTGTGGGGCCCGTCCGCCCCGTGTCCGGACTGTGGGGCTCGTCCGCCCCGTGTCCGGACATTGGGACCGACTGCCCCGGGACTAGCCCCGTGTCCGGACTGTGAGGCCCGTCCGCCCCGAGCCTGGACTGGGGGCCCGTCCGCCCCGTGTCGGGACTGTGGGGCCCGTCCGCCCCGTGTCCGGACTGTGGGGCCCGTCCGCCCCGTGTCCGGACTGTGGGGCCCGTCCGCCCCGTGTCCGGACTGTGGGGCCCGTCCGCCCCGTGTCCGGACTGTGGGGCCCGTCCGCCCCGTGTCCGGACTGTGGGGCCCGTCCGCCCCGAGCCTGGACTGGGGGCCCGTCCGCCCCGTGTCCGGACTGTGGGGCCCGTCCGCCCCGTGTCCGGACTGTGGGGCCCGTCCGCCCCGTGTCCGGACTGTGGGGCCCGTCCGCCCCGTGTCCGGACTGTGGGGCCCGTCCGCCCCGTGTCCGGACTGTGGGGCCCGTCCGCCACGTGTCCTGACTGTGGGGCTCATCCGCCCTGTGTCCGGACATTGGGGCCGCCTGCCCCGGGACTAGCCCCGTGTCCGGACTGTGAGGCCCGTCCGCCCCGTGTCCGGACTGTGGGGCCCGTCCGCCCCGTGTCCGGACTGTGGGGCCCGTCCGCCCCGTGTCCGCACTGTGGGGCCCCTCCGCCCCGTGTCCGGACTGTGGGGCCCGTCCGCCCCGCGTCCGGACTGTGGGGCTCGTCCGCCCCGTGTCCGGACATTGGGACCGACTGCCCCGGGACTAGCCCCGTGTCCGGACTGTGAGGCCCGTCCGCCCCGAGCCTGGACTGGGGGCCCGTCCGCCCCGTGTCGGGACTGTGGGGCCCGTCCGCCCCGTGTCCGGACTGTGGGGCCCGTCCGCCCCGTGTCGGGACTGTGGGGCCCGTCCGCCCCGTGTCCGGACTGTGGGGCCCGTCCGCCCCGTGTCCGGACTGTGGGGCCCGTCCGCCCCGTGTCCGGACTGTGGGGCCCGTCCGCCCCGTGTCCGGACTGTGGGGCCCGTCCGCCCCGTGTCCGGACTGTGGGGCCCGTCCGCCCCGTGTCCGGACTGTGGGGCCCGTCCGCCCCGTGTCCGGACTGTGGGGCCCGTCCGCCCCGTGTCCGGACTGTGGGGCCCGTCCGCCCCGTGTCCGGACTGTGGGGCCCGTCCGCCCCGTGTCCGGACTGTGGGGCCCGTCCGCCCCGTGTTCGGACTGTGGGGCCCGTCCGCCCCGTGTCCGGACTGTGGGGCCCGTCCACCCCGTGTCTAGAATATGGGACCGCCTGCCCCGGGTCTAGCCTCAGGCCTGGACTGTGGGGCCGCCTGCCCCGGGTCTAGCCCCAGGTCTGGACTATGGGGCATGCCCGCCCCGTATCCTGACTGTGGGGCCAGCCCGCCTCATGTCCTGACTGTGCAGCCCGCCCACCCCATGTCCTGACTGTGGAGCCCGCCCGCCCCATGTCCTGACTGTGGGGCCCGCCCGCCCCATGTCCTGACTGTGGGGCCCACCCGGCGCCCACCCGCCCCGCCTTCCCCGCCCGCCCCATGTCCTGACTGTGGGGCCCCCCGCCCCATGTCCTGACTGTGGGGCCCGCCCCCCCATGTCCTGACTGTGGGGCCCGCCCGCCCCATGTCCTGACTGTGGGGCCCGCCCGCCCCGTGTCCTGACTGTGGGGCCCGCCCGCCCCGTGTCCGGACTGTGGGGCCCGTCCACCCCGTGTCCGGACTGTGGGGCCCGTCCACCCCGTGTCCGGACCAGTGGGGCCCGTCCACCCCATGTTCGGACTGTGGGGCCCGTCCACCCCGTGTCTGGACTGTGGGGCCCGTCCACCCCGTGTCCGGACTGTGGGGCCCGTCCACCCCGTGTCCGGACTGTGGGGCCCGTCCACCCCGTGTCCGGACTGTGGGGCCCGTCCACCCCGTGTCCGGACTGTGGGGCCCGTCCACCCCGTGTTCGGACTGTGGGGCCCGTCCACCCCGTGTCCGGACTGTGGGGCCCGTCCACCCCGTGTCCGGACTTTGGGGCAGCCTACCCCGGGTCTAGCCCCAGGTCTGGACTGTGGGGCATGTCCGCCCCGTGTCAGGACTGTGGGGCCCGTCCACACTGTGTCTAGAATGTGGGGCCGCCTGCCCCGGGTCTAGCCTCAGGTCTGGACTGTGGGGCCGCCTGCCCTGGGTCTAGCCCCAGGTCTTGACTATGGGTCATGCCCGCCCCGTATCCGGACTTTGGGGCCCGTCCACCCCGTGTCTAGAATGTGGGGCCGCCAGCTCCGGGTTTAGCCCCAAGTCTTGACTATGGGGCATGCCCGCCCCGTATCTGGACTGTGGGGCCCGTCCACCCCGTGTCTGGACTCTGGGCCGCCTGCCCCGGGTCTAGCCCCAGGTCTGGACTGTGGGGCCACCTGCCCCGGGATTAGCCCTGTGTCTGGACTGTGGGGCCTGCCCGCCCTGTATCCTGACTGTGGAGCCCGCCCGCCCAATGTCCTGACTGTGGGGCCCGCCCTGTGTCCTGACTGGGCCGCCTGCCCCGGGTCTAGCCCCAGGTCTGGACTGTGGGGCCACCTGCCCCAGGATTAGCCCTGTGTCCGGACTGTGGGGCCTGCCCGCCCTGTATCCTGACTGTGGACCCGCCCACCCAATGTCCGGACTGTGGGGGCCGCCCGCCCCATGTCCTGATTGTGCAGCCCGCCCGCCCCATGTCCTGACTGTGGAGCCTGCCCGCCCCATGTCCTGACTGTGGGGCTCGCCCGCCCCGTGTCCTGACTGTGGGGTCCGCCCTGTGTCCTGACTGTGGGGCCCGTCCGCCCTGTGTCCTGATTGTGGGTCCCGCCCGCCCCGTGTCCTGACTGTGGGGCTCGCCCGCCCCGTGTCCAGACTGTGGGGCTCATCCGCCCCGTGTCCGGACTTTGGGGCCGCCTGCCCACCCGCCCACGCGCCCCATGTCCTGACCGTGGGGCCCGCCCGCCCCATGTCCTGACCGTGGGGCCCGCCCGGGGCCCGCCCGCCCCATGTCCTGACCGTGGGGCCCGCCCGCCCCATGTCCTGACCGTGGGGCCCGCCCGCCCCATGTCCTGACTGTGGGGGCCGCCCGCCCCATGTCCTGACTGTGCAGCCCGCCCGCCCCATGTCCTGACTGTGGAGCCTGCCCGCCCCATGTCCTGACTGTGGGGCTCGCCCGCCCCGTGTCCTGACTGTGGGGCCCGCCCTGTGTCCTGACTGTGGGGCCCGTCCGCCCTGTGTCCTGATTGTGGGTCCCGCCCGCCCCGTGTCCTGACTGTGGGGCTCGCCCGCCCCGTGTCCAGACTGTGGGGCTCATCCGCCCCGTGTCCAGACTTTGGGGCCGCCTGCCCACCCGCCCACGCGCCCCATGTCCTGACCGTGGGGCCCGCCCGCCCCATGTCCTGACCGTGGGGCCCGCCCGGGGCCCGCCCGCCCCATGTCCTGACCGTGGGGCCCGCCCGCCCGCCCATGTCCTGACCGTGGGGCCCGCCCGCCCCATGTCCTGACTGTGGGGCCCGCCCGCCCCATGTCCTGACCGTGGGGCCCGTCCGCCCCATGTCCTGACTGTGGGTCCCGCCCGCCCCATGTCCTGACTGTGGGGCTCGCCCGCCCCGTGTCCAGACTGTGGGGCTCGCCCGCCCCGTGTCCAGACTGTGGGGCTCATCCGCCCCGTGTCCGGACTTTGGGGCCTCCTGCCCCGGGACTAGCCCCGTGTCCGGACTGTGAGGCGCGTCCGCCCCGAGCCTGGACTGGGGGCCCGTCCGCCCCGTGGGGCCCGTCCGCCCCGTGTCCGGACTGTGGGGCCCGTCCGCCCCGTGTCCGGACTGTGGGGCCCGTCCGCCCCGTGTCCGGACTGTGGGGCCCGTCCGCCCCGTGTCCGGACTGTGGGGCCCGTCCGCCCCGTGTCCGGACTGTGGGGCCCGTCCGCCCCGTGTCCGGACTGTGGGGCCCGTCCGCCCCGTGTCCGGACTGTGGGGCCCGTCCGCCCCGTGTCCAGACTGTGGGGCTCGCCCGCCCCGTGTCCAGACTGTGGGGCTCGCCCGCCCCGTGTCCAGACTGTGGGGCTCATCCGCCCCGTGTCCGGACTTTGGGGCCTCCTGCCCCGGGACTAGCCCCGTGTCCGGACTGTGAGGCGCGTCCGCCCCGAGCCTGGACTGTGGGGCCCGTCCGCCCCGTGTCCAGACTGTGGGGCTCGCCCGCCCCGTGTCCAGACTGTGGGGCTCGCCCGCCCCGTGTCCGGACTTTGGGGCCTCCTGCCCCGGGACTAGCCCCGTGTCCGGACTGTGAGGCGCGTCCGCCCCGAGCCTGGACTGTGGGGCGCGTCCGCCCCGTGTCCGGACTGTGGGGCCCGTCCGCCCCGTGTCCGGACTGTGGGGCCCGTCCGCCCCGTGTCCGGACTGTGGGGCCCGTCCGCCCCGTGTCCGGACTGTGGGGCCCGTCCGCCCCGTGTCCGGACTGTGGGGCCCGTCCGCCCCGTGTCCGGACTGTGGGGCCCGTCCGCCCCGTGTCCGGACTGTGGGGCCCGTCCGCCCCGTGTCCGGACTGTGGGGCCCGTCCGCCCCGTGTCCGGACTGTGGGGCCCGTCCGCCCCGTGTCCGGACTGTGGGGCCCGTCCGCCCCGTGTCCGGACTGTGGGGCCCGTCCGCCCCGTGTCCGGACTGTGGGGCCCGTCCGCCCCGTGTCAGGACTGTGGGGCCCGTCCGCCCCGTGTCAGGACTGTGGGGCCCGTCCGCCCCGTGTCAGGACTGTGGGGCCCGTCCGCCCCGTGTCAGGACTGTGGGGCCCGTCCGCCCCGTGTCAGGACTGTGGGGCCCGTCCGCCCCGTGTCCGGACTGTGGGGCCCGTCCGCCCCGTGTCCGGACTGTGGGGCCCGTCCGCCCCGTGTCCGGACTGTGGGGCCCGTCCGCCCCGTGTCCGGACTGTGGGGCCCGTCCGCCCCGTGTCCGGACTGTGGGGCCCGTCCGCCCCGTGTCCGGACTGTGGGGCCCGTCCACCCCCTGTCCGGACTGTGGGTCACCTGCCCCGGGTCTAGCCCCAGGTCTGGACTGTGGGGCCCGTCCACCCCGTGTCTAGAATATGGGACCGCCTGCCCCGGGTCTAGCCTCAGGTCTGGACTGTGGGGCCGCCTGCCCCGGGTCTAGCCCCAGGTCTGGACTATGGGGCATGCCCGCCCCGTGTCCGGACTGTGGGGCCCGTCCACCCCGTGTCTGGACTATGGGCCGCCTGCCCCGGGTCTAGCCCCAGGCCTGGACTGTGGGGCCCGCCCGCCCCGTGTCCGGACTGTGGGGCCCGTCCGCCCCGTGTCCGGACTGTGGGGCCCGTCCGCCCCGTGTCCGGACTGTGGGGCCCGTCCGCCCCGTGTCCGGACTGTGGGGCTCGCCCGCCCCGTGTCCAGACTGTGGGGCTCGCCCGCCCCGTGTCCAGACTGTGGGGCTCGCCCGTCCCGTGTCCGGACTGTGGGTCTCATCCGCCCCGTGTCCGGACTTTGGGGCCGCCTGCCCCGGGACTAGCCCCGTGTCCGGACTGTGAGGCCCGTCCGCCCCGTGTCCGGACTGTGGGGCCCGTCCGCCCCGTGTCCGGACTGTGGGGCCCGTCCGCCCCGTGTCCGGACTGTGGGGCCCGTCCGCCCCGGGTCCGGACTGTGGGGCCCGTCCGCCCCGGGTCCGGACTGTGGGGCCCGTCCTCCCCGGGTCCGGACTGTGGGGCCCGTCCACCCCGTGTCCGGACTGTGGGGCCCGTCCACCCCGTGTCCGGACAGTGGGGCCCGTGCACCCCGTGTCCGGACAGTGGGGCCCGTGCACCCCGTGTCCGGACAGTGGGGCCCGTGCACCCCGTGTCCGGACTGTGGGGCCCGTCCACCCCGTGTCCGGACTGTGGGGCCCGTCCACCCCGTGTCCGGACTGTGGGGCCCGTCCACCCCGTGTCCGGACTGTGGGGCCCGTCCACCCCGTGTCCGGACTGTGGGGCCCGTCCACCCCGTGTCCGGACTGTGGGGCCCGTCCACCCCGTGTCCGGACTGTGGGGCCCGTCCACCCCTTGTCCGGACTGTGGGTCGCCTGCCCCGGGTCTAGCCCCAGGTCTGGACTGTGGGGCATGTCCGCCCCATGTCAGGTCTGTGAGGCCCGTCCACCCCGTGTCTAGAATATGGGACCGCCTGCCCCGGGTCTAGCCTCAGGTCTGGACTGTGGGGCCGCCTGCCCCGGGTCTAGCCCCAGGTCTGGACTATGGGGCATGCCCGCCCCGTGTCCGGACTGTGGGGCCCGTCCACCCCGTGTCTGGACTATGGGCCGCCTGCCCCGGGTCTAGCCCCAGGTCTGGACTGTGGGGCCCGCCCGCCCCGTGTCCTGACTGTGGGGTCCGCCCGCCCCATGTCCTGACTGTGCAGCCCGCCCGCCCCATGTTCTGACTGTGGAGCCCGCCCGCCCCATGTCCTGACTGTGGAGCCCGCCCGCCCCATGTCCTGACTGTGGGGCCCACCCGCCCCATGTCCTGAGTGTGGGGCCCGCCCGCCCCATGTCCTGACTGCGGGGCCCGGCGGGCCCGCCCGCCCCATGTCCTAACTGTGGGGCCCGCCCGCCCCGTGTCCTGACTGTGGGGCCCGCCCGCCCCGTGTCCTGACTGTGGGGCCCGCCCGCCCCGTGTCCGGACTGTGGGGCCCGTCCACCCCGTGTCCGGACTGTGGGGCCCGTCCACCCCGTGTCCGGACTGTGGGGCCCGTCCACCCCGTGTCCGGACTGTGGGGCCCGTCCACCCCGTGTCCGGACTGTGGGGCCCGTCCACCCCGTGTCCGGACTGTGGGTCGCCTGCCCCGGGTCTAGACCCAGGTCAGGACTGTGGGGCATGTCCGCCCCATGTCAGGTCTGTGAGGCCCGTCCACCCCGTGTCTAGAATATGGGACCGCCTGCCCCGGGTCTAGCCTCAGGTCTGGACTGTGGGGCCGCCTGCCCCGGGTCTAGCCCCAGGTCTGGACTATGGGGCATGCCCGCCCCGTGTCCGGACTATGGGGCCCGTCCACCCCGTGTCTGGACTATGGGCTGCCTGCCCCGGGTCTAGCCCCATGTCCTGACTGTGGAGCCCGCCCGCCCCATGTCCTGACTGTGGAGCCCGCCCGCCCCATGTCTTGACTGTGGGGCCCGTCCGCCCCATGTCCTGACAGTGGGGCCTACCCGCCCCATGTCCTGACTGTGGGGCCCGCCCGCCCCATGTCCTGACTGTGGGGTCCGCCCGCCCCGTGTCCTGACTGTGGGGTCCGGCGGGCCCGCCCGCCCCATGTCCTGACTGTGGGGCCCGCCCGCCCCATGTCCTGACTGTGGCGCCCGCCCCGTGTCCTGACTGTGAGGCCCACCCGCCCCGTGTACTGACTGTGGGTCCCGCCCGCCCCGTGTCCTGACTGTGGGTCCCGCCCGCCCCGTGTCTGAACTTTGGGGCCGCCCCAAGCTTGGACTGTGGGGCCCGTCCGTCCCGGGTCTATTCCCGAGCCTGGACTGTGGGGCCCGGCCGCCCTATATCCAGACTGCGGCCGCCCAGTGTCCGGACTATGGGCCCGTCCGCCCCGTGTCCGGACTGTGGGGCCGCCTGCATCGGGTCTAGCCCCAGGTCTGGACTGTGGGGCCCCCCGCCCGCCCCAGGTCCGGACGGTGGGGCCGCCCGCCCCGAGTCTAGCCCCAGGTCTGGACTGTGGGGCCCCCCGCCAGCCCCGGGTATGGACTGTGGGGCCCCCCGCCCGCCCCAGGTACGGACTGTGGGGCCCCCCGCTCGCCCCGAGTCTGGACTGTGGGGAAGCCTGCCCCGGGTCTGGACTGTGGGGCATGTCCGCCCCATGTCAGGACTGTGGGGCCCGTCCACCCGGTGTCTGGACTGTGGGGCCGCCTGACCCTGGTCTAGCCTCAGGTCTGGACTGTGGGGCCGCCTGCCCCGGGACTAGCCCCGTGTCCGGACTGTGGGGCCCGTCCGCCCCGAGCCTGGACTGTGCGGCCCGTCCGCCATATGTCCGGACTGTGGCTCCCCCCGTGTCCGGACTGTGGGGACCGTCCACCCCATGTCCGGACTGGGGCCGCGTGCTCCGGGTCTAGCCCCAGGTCTGGACTGTGGGGCATCCCTGCTCCGTGTCCGGACTGTGGGGCCCGTCCACCCCGTGTCCGGACTGTGGGCCGTCTGCCCCGGGTCTAGCCCCAGGTCTGGACTGTGGGGCCGCCTGCCCCGGGATTAGCCCTGTGTTCGGACTGTGGAGCCCGCCCTCCCCGTGTCCTGACTGTGGGGCCCGCCCGCCCTGTGTCCTGACTGTGGGGCCCGCCCGCCCCGTGTCCTGACTGTGGGGCCCGCCCGCCCCGTGTCCTGACTGTGGGGCCCGCCCGCCCCGTGTCCTGAGTGTGGGGCCCGCTCGGGCCCGCCCGCCCCGTTTTCTGACTGTAGGGCTCGCCCGCCCCGAGTCCAGACTGTGGGGCCCATCCGCCCCGTGTCCGTACTTGGGGCCGCCTGCCCCGGGTCTAGCCCCAGGTCTGGACTGTGGGGCCACCTGCCCCAGGACTAGCCCTGTGTCTGGACTGTGGGGCACGCCCGCCCCGAGCCTGGACTGTGGGACATGCCCGCCCCGAGTGGGAAAGGGGAGCCTGTCTGCCCCGGGCCTGGACGGTGGGGCCCGTCCGCCCTGAGCCTGGACTGTGGGGCCCGTCCGCCCCGAGCGTGGACTGTGGGGCCCGAGCGTTAACTGTGGGGCCTATCCACCCCGAGCGTGGACTGTGGGGCCCGTCCGCCCGAGCCTGGACTGTGGGGCCCCCCGCCCGCCCCGGGTCTGGACTGTGGGGCCGGCTGGCCCCGGGTCTAGCCCCGAGCCTGGACTGTGGGCCTGCCTGCCCCAGGACTAGCCCCGCATCCGGACTGTGGGGCCCCCTGCCCACCCCTTGTCCTGACTGTGGGGCCCCCCGCCCGTCCCGTGTCCTGACTGTGGGGCCCCCCGCCCGCCCCGTGTCCTGACTGTGGGGCCAGCCAGCCCCGTGTCCAGACTGTGGGGCCCGCCCGCCCCGGGTCCGGACTGTGGGGCCCGCCCGCCCGCCCCGGGCTACTTTCAGTGGTATGTCAGCCGATTGTGGTTTGTAGGCTTGTTTTCTTTACTGTCTCAATGCTTCATTGGTAAGAATGACTTCCGGGTGATAACGGCTGATCCTATCAAACAACAAGGAGGTGCCTTAATAAAGTACAGTCCTGAGGGTAGCTGGTGAGGCCAACAAATTTCCAGTCCATCCCTCATACTTAGATGTTAAAGGCAGACCTGTTCAATATGCTATCCATGTCCCAGTTTGGCCTCTTGTTGGTAGGAAGTGTAAATGGTTGCTTTAAACAGAATGAAGCTATTTTAAGTCTGATGTCGGGAGTCTCAGAATGGACTGGTCGACATTTTACTTAGCAAAATATTTATGTCCCAGTTATCCTTCTAGTTGAAGTTGGTCATGGTTGTGATTAGTAGGGGAGTAACGACTGCGGTCGCAGCAAGTCACAAAGGCCCGGAGGATCAGGGGCCCGCCGACACCAGCAGAACCTTTAATTAGATGTGTGTCCTCCTACGCACATCCAGTTGAAGTGTATTGCTGTGGACATACCTATTGGGTCCTTTAGCGACAATGCATTCTGTCGGCCAATCATAGGCCAGCACATGACGGGGCGCATGGCAGTAACGTCATGCACTCCCGTCACAGGCCGAAGTCAGCTGCCTGCTTCACAACAGGACTTGCGGAGCGGGAGTGAAGGGAAGGTGGGTAGAGTATTTAAATATTTATTTTAAATAAGTTGCCATACTACTATATGTAGCATCGGCATCTCTGCCCCCTGCTAGGCAGAGACGCCGTCCCATTCACCTCCTCGCTCCCCGCTCTGCGTTCACCAGCGCTCCTCTTCCTGCAGCCGGCGCGCGCAGCTCCCCGGGCACTGTGCTTAGGGCGCGCTCGCTCCCTCCCTCTTAAAGGGGCCGCATGCGCCGTCCTAAGGAGTCCTCGGCCAATAGCCGAGGGTCCTCCCATATATAAGGCACCTCCTCCAAAATGGAGGTGCCCGAGCAAAAGTTGTTGCACAGTGTTTCTGACTTCTGCTTCAGCCCTCAGGTCCCGCTGCTAGCCTGACTACCAGTCTTGCCCACCAGCCTGTTACCTGCCGTGCCTGCCAGCCCGCTCACCTGGGAGCACTTGCCTGTGACCTGCCTGTTACCTGCCGTGCCTTCCTGGAGGCTCCTGCCGTCACTTGCCGTGACCACTTGCCAGCCCACCTAGAGACTCCTGCCGTCACTTGCCGTGACCACCTAGAGACTCCTGCCGTCACTTGCCGTGACCACCTGCCAGCCCACCTAGAGACTCCTGCTCGCCAGCCTGCCTGCTGTGCCTACCTGCTATTCCGGTCAGTCCCTGCCATCTGTACCGTGAAGGTCACCTGCTCCCTTACAAGGTCATCCCCAGAGTAGCACCTGGTCCCTCGGCTCGGTCCCTCCCTGGTCACGGAGTCGTTAGCCGCCGTACGACCAGGGTCGGTCCGGGTTGATACTTAGTTACGCCCCTCTGGGTCCCTCCTTGCACCATAGCACAGAGGTTCCACCCCCCGGACCCGTAACACTATATATGACTATGAGGTGCTTTATACTACTATATATGACTACGGGGTGCATTATACTGCTATATGACTATGGAGTACATTATACTAGTATATATGAATATGGGGTATACTATACTACTATATATGGCTATAAGGGTGCATTATACTGCTATATATGACTATGATGTACATTATACTGCTATATATGACTATGGGGGTACATTATACTGCTATATATGACTGAAGTGCAATATAGTGCTATATATGACTATAGGGTGCATTTTACTACTATTTATGACTATGGTGGTGCATTATACTACTATTTATGACTATGGAGGTGCATTACACTACTATATATGACTATGGGGGTTGTATTATACTACTACGGATGACTATTGGGGTTGTATTATACTACTACGGATGACTATAGGGGTGCATTATACTTCTGTATATGACTATGAAGGTGTATTATACTACTATATATGACTATGTGGGTGCATTATACTACTATATATGACTATGGGGGTGCATTATACTGATATGACAGTGGGGTGTATTATACTACTATATATGACTATGGGGGTACATTATACTACTATAAATGACTATGGGGTGCTTTATACTACTATATATGACTATAGGGTGCTTTATACTACTATATATGACTATGGGGTGCTTTATACTACTGTATATGACTATGGGATGCTTTATACTAGTGTATATGACTATGGGGGTGCAGTATACTATTATATATGACTATGGGGGTACATTATACAACTATATATGACCAGGAGGTGCAATATACTGCTATATATGACTATGGGGTGCATTATACTACTATATAAACTATATGTGGGTACATTATACTGCCTTATATGACTATGGAGTGCATTATACTGCTTTATGTGACGATGGGGGTGCAGTATACTTCTATGGATGACTATGAAGTGTATTATACTACTATATATGACTATGAGGATGCATTATACTACTGTACATGTCTATGGGGTGCATTATACTACTATATATGACTGGGGGTGCATTATACTGCTATATAGGACTATGGCTTGCATTATACTGCTATATATGACGATGGGGTGCATTATACTGCTATATATGACGATAGGGGTGCATTATACTGCTATATATGACTATGGAGGTGCATTATACTACTATATATGACTATGGGGTGCATTACACTACTTTATATGACTATGGAGGTACATTATATTACCATATATGACTATGGGGGTGAATTATACTGCTATATATTATGATGTGGTGCATTATACTACTATGTATGACTGTGGAGGTGCTTTATACTTTATTGAAAACTATGGGGTGCATTATACTACATGTATGACTAGGAGCTGTGCATTATACTTTATGGACGACTATGGGCTGTACAGTATATTATATAGAGGAGAATGGGATGCATTATACTATATGGAGGACTATGGGATGCATTATACTATATGAAGGACTATGGGAAGTGCGTTATACTTAAGCTCTGGAGCCCCATGACTTGAATGTACACCCCTGGTGAGTATAATGGCTTAGTTTTTTTTTTATACAATAAAGAACAGCGGCAGAATGGGGGACATATTCGGGATATATATATTCAGACTCTAGTTACGCCACTGGTCATAAGACACATGAAATCATTGTAAGTTCAATTAATATTCGGGGTCTGGAGTCATAAATTGGACTGGTTGGCGTTTAAGTTGGTTAACCATTTAGTTTCCAGGTTATCCTTTAAGTTGGATTTGTAAGTTGGGTATGGCTGAGCTGAGCAAAACCAGTGTAAGTCCAGCTGCTCCTCCTGGTCCGGTGTCATAGGATGGACTGCTCAGCATTTAAGTTGATAAACATCTACATTTCAGTTTACTCTCCTTGTTGGAGGTGCAAGCTGGACATGGCTGCAATAAGCTGAATAAAACCACTGTAAGTCCAGTTAAGGCTCCTAGTTGGAAGAGATGGCCTTGTGGACACAAAGTGATTAAACTGTTAATGCCCCAATCTACCCTCCTGGTATGGAGTGGTAAGATGAGCTTGATGGTGTCATGTTGGACAGCACTACAGTGGAGAAAATAAGTATTTGATACACTGCCGATTTTGCAAGTTTTCCTACCTACAAAGAGTGTAGAGGTCTGTCATTTTTATCGTAGGTCACTTCATCTGTGAGAGACAAAATCTAAAAATCAGAAAATCACATTATATGATTTTTAAATAATTAAATTGCATTTTATTGCATGAAATAAGTATTTGATCACCTACCAACCAGCAAGAATTCTGGCTCTCACATACTTGTTAGTTTTTCTTTAAGAAGCCCTCCTACTCTGCACTCATTACCTGTATTAATTGCACTTGTTTGAACTTATTACCTGTATAAAAGACACAAGGCTGGGATGGGCTACAGGACAATAAGCAAGCAGCTTCACGAGACGGCAACAACTGTTGGCGCAATTATTAGAAAATGGAAGAAACACAAGATGACTAAGTCTTCCTCGGTCTGGGGCTCCATGCAAGATCTCGCCTCGTGGGGTAAGGATGATTCTGAGAAACGTCAGGAATCAGCCCAGAACTACATGGGAGGACCTGGTCAATGACGTAAATAGAGCTGGCACCACAGTCTCAAACATTACCATTAGTTACACACTACGCTATCATGGATTAAAATCCTGCAGGGCACACAAGGTCCAGTGCTCACCCCAGCACATATCCAGGCCTGATTGAAGTTGCCAATAACCATCTGGATGATCCAGAGGAGGCATGGGAGAAGGTCATGTGGTCAGATGAGATCAAAATAGAACTTTTTGGTGTCCACTCCACTCACCTTGTTTGGAGGAAGAAGAAGGATGAGTACAACCCCAAGAACACTCTCCCAACCATGAAGCATGGCGGGGGAAACCTCATACTTCGGAGGTGCTTTTTTTTGCAAAGGGGACAGGACGACTGCAATGTATTGAAGGGAGGATGGATGGGGTCATGTATCTTCCTTCCCTCAGTAAGCACGTTGAAGATGGGTTGTGGTTGGGTCTTCCAGCATGACAATGATCCGAAACACACAGCCAGGGCAACCTAAGGCGTGGCTCGATAAGAAGCATTTCAAGGTCCTGTAGTGGTCTAGCCAGTCTCCAGACCTGATCCCAGTAGAAAAGCTTTGGAGGGAGCTGAAACTCAATATTGCCCAGCAACAGCCCCGAAACTTGAAAGATCTGGAGAAGATCCGTATGGAGGAGAGGGCCAAAATCCCTGCTTTATTATGTGCAAACTTGGTCAAGAACTACAGGAAATATCTGACCTCTGTAATTGCAAACAAAGGTTTCTGTACCAAATATTAAGTTCTATTTTTCTATTGTATCAAATACTTATTTCATGCAATAAAATGCAAATGAATTATGTAATGTTAATCATACAATGTGATTTTTCTGGATTTTATTTTTAAACTCGGTCTCTCACAGGTGAAGTGACCTACGATAAAAATTACAGACCTCTACATTCATTGTAGGTGGGAAAACTTGCAAAATCGGCAGTGTATTAAATACTTCTTTTCCCCACCGTATACCAGTCTGCCCTCCTAATGGAAGTTGGATCTGGATTCGCCAGTGTGGGGCTGATAAACCATCAATGTCCCAGTCTATCCTCCTAACTGGAGGAGCATGATGGACGGAGTTATACCGGTTCTAGTGAAAATATTCCAAGACCAGCATATCCTCTTGGTTGAAGTTGGAAAATGGACATATTAGAAATTAAGTCAGTGAAGCCATTATACCCAATAAGTATTTCAGGATTGAAGTCCTAAAATTGCTAGATTGAACTAAGTGGTGAGTTGGTTAAATATCCGGTCAATGCGCTTTTTGGGTGATTAAAACGGCAATTCTGCAATAAATCTACAAGGGGAGGAATTGATGGATGAGTTAAAATGTCCACTTACCTGTCAGACTCCTGTAGAAAAGGAGTAACCTCTCCGCTAGTCAAGACGAATGCCTTCTCACTGCGTTTCTTCAGACGACTTAACGTTCCGCCCTATGGGACAAACCAAAAAAAAAAAAGATTGGTGAAGTTTGATTGAAATAAGGTATTAAATATTCTGGTTTCTGGATCCCCTTTGGCATTCTGGGATGCTCAATCTACACTTTATAGCAAAAAGTGGGGTAGATATTTTTGAACCATTAGGTGGTCATTGACACTGGAAGGGTTTCTTACTGTCCAGACCTTCGCCTTATGGGGGGCCTTACTTCAATGGAAAATATCAACAATATTGTGTTTGTGATCCAATTCTCTCGTATGCGAGATTCGGATCACAGGTGTGGAGAAGATGGAGCATTTAATTTCTCCATCTTCTCAATTGTGTGAGTCAGCTGGCGTATATTGGACTGCACTCAGATGACATCTGAGTGCAGTCCGATGTTTTTCACGTATCCATAGACTTGTATGGGCGCGTCGTCTGATATACTCTGCCAATTGCAGCATGCAGCAATTTTTTTCTCATGCCGACTTGGCATGAGAAAATAAACACTAGTTGGCACTGCCCCATAGTATAACATTGGAGTGAGTGCTATACTCATCCGAGTTATATGCCGGCTACTCAGCAGTGTCAGCGATCCCTAAAGGCATCACCTTGACAATCACAGCAATAAGCACATGACACAGACGTGTTGGCTCTGATTTTTTGGGGGGCAAAATGGTGCAGTGCTGAACTTCACCACAGACACCCCCAGCTACATGATGTGTAAACAGGACCCCAAGATTGTGTGAAGAGACGCTTACCTGGACCAGTCTCCTTCAAGCTGTCCGGGGTTAAAGACATAAAATGATTCCGGTTTAGAAATGTGCACATTCTATTTCATCTGTGATGTCATGGGATGTCGATGACGTCACGCGCCCCGTGTTGTCATTAAAACTCTCACTGCTTTTTATGGATCCAGTTTACAACATCAACAAAAAATTAATTCAATAAGAAGACAAAACCCCGACCTCATTTTATAATTCTATGACGCACATTTAAAAGGAGCCTTTTATTTTATCTATATTACCTACTGCTCTATGTACTAAAATACCACCCAGGACCCCATACTGCCATCCCTGACCCCAGTAACTACAACTCCAATGTCCCCCCCGAATTCAACAGGAGCAAAAGAGCTGACAACAGAGAATGATGGCATACGCTACTAAATTTCTGTTACAAAGTGCTGTAATTCTACCACGTCAATGGCAAAACGATCCAAAAATGGAGCCCCATAAAGATCTCCCAACTTGAGCCCCCCTATCTACATGCCTTACTAGAGCATAGGGGTGACATAGAGGGCGAGCTCCATTGTAGTCTTCCATAGTGGGGGGCCAGTGCAAAGAGCTGGAAGACCCCCAACAAATATGTATCATCACATTGTCATCCTCCTACTATAGGGGGCATGGAAAACGCTGCTTCCCCAGCAATATAGCAGCTCATTGCTGGGGGTTTAGCTGCCATACTTGTTCATATCAACAGATCATCAGTGACTCCTCATTTAGGTAAGGGGTGGTCCTGAAAATGTCTTATTACAGAGTGTTTCTGGAGATCCATGATAAATCCGGGGGATACGCTATAAGTATACCAAAGCTTAAAAGTAATGTGCTCCCTACCTGGACTCGTCCCCTTCCAGCTGTCAGATCCTAGTGACACAAGATGGCTCTGGTGCAGAGCTTCATACATTCTTCTCCAGCTGTCATGTCTATGATGTCATGTGCATTGTGATGTCATCATGGCTCTCACTGTTATTTCACATTTACAACCACAAGAAAAAGTTGATATTAATTGTTTAAAAAAACAAAACTAAAAAACATTGTGGGTAATTGCAGCCTGTGATTATTTTACACACTATCATTAATATTTGGGGGGATTAGTCAGGTCCTTCGCCTTCCCCTCCTGCACTGCACTTTATATGTTGTATATTATAATAATGGACAATCCACAAGCCCTGCTTGTAGAATATGTAATATATATACAGTACAGACCAAAAGTTTGGACACACCTTCTCATTTAAAGATTTTTCTGTATTTTCATGACTATGAAAATTGTACATTTACACTGAAGGCATCAAAACTATGAATTAACCCATGTGGAATTATATACTTAACAAAAATGTGTGAAACAACTGAAAATATGTCTTATATTCTAGGTTCTTCATAGTAGCCACCTTTTGCTTTGATGACCGCTATGCACACTCTTGGCATTCTCTTGATGAGCTTCAAGAGGTAGTCACCGGAAATGGTTTTCACTTCACAGGTGTGCCCTGTCAGGTTTAATAAGTGGGATTTCTTGCCTTATAAATGGAGTTGGGAACATCAGTTGTGTTGTGCAGAAGCCTGGTGGATACACAGCTGATAGTCCTACTGAATAGACTGTTAGAATTTGTATTATGGCAAGAAAAAAGCAGCTAAGTAAAGAAAAACGAGTGGCCATCATTACTTTAAGTAATGAAGGTCAGCCAGTGCGAAAAATTGGGAAAACTTTGAAAGTGTCCCCAAGTACAGTTGCAAAAACCATCAAGCGCTACAAAGAACCGGGCTCACATGAGGACCGCCCCAGGAAAGGAAGACCAAGAGTCACCTCTGCTTCTGAGGATAAGTTTATCTGAGTCACCAGCCTCAGAAATCGCAGGTTAACAGCAGCTCAGATTAGAGACCAGGTCAATGCCACACAGAGTTCTAGCAGCAGACACATCTCTTCAACAACTGTTAAGAGGAGACTTTGTGCAGCAGGCCTTCATGGTAAAATAGCTGCTAGAAAACCACTGCTAAGGACAGGCAACAAGCAGAAGAGACTTGTTTGGGCTAAAGAACACAATGAATGGACATTAGACCAGTGGAAATCTGTGCTTTGGTCTGATGAGTCCAAATTTGAGATCTTTGGTTCCAACCACCGTGTCTTTCTGCGACGCAGAAAAGGTGAACGGATGGACTCTACATGCCTGGTTCCCACCGTGAAGCATGGAGGAGGAGGTGTGATGGTGTGGGGGTGCTTTGCTGGTGACACTGTTGGGGATTTATTCATAATTGAAGGCATACTGAACCAGCATGGCTACCACAGCATCTTGCAGCGGCATGCTATTCCATCCGGTTTGCGTTTAGTTGGACCATCATTTATTTTTCAACAGGACAATGACCCCAAACACACCTCCAGGCTGTGTAAGGGCTATTTGACCAAGAAGGAGAGTGATGGGGTGCTACGCCAGATGACCTGGCCTCCACAGTCACCAGACCTGAACCCAATCGAGATGGTTTGGGGTGAGCTGGACCGCAGAGTGAAGGCAAAAGGGCCAACAAGTGCTAAGCATCTCTGGGAACTCCGTCAAGATTGTTGGAAGACCATTTCCGGTGACTACCTCTTGAAGCTCATCAAGAGAATGCCTGGAGTGTGCAAAGCAGTCATCAAAGCAAAAGGTGGCTACTTTGAAGAACCTAGAATATAAGACATATTTTCAGTTGTTTCACACTTTTTTGTTAAGTATATAATTCCACATGTGTTAATTCATAGTTTTGATGCCTTCAGTGTGAATGTACAATTTTCATAGTCATGAAAATACAGAAAAATCTTTAAATGAGAAGGTGTGTCCAAACTTTTGGTCTGTACTGTATATACTAGATGGAGGCCCGATGCTATCGCATCGGGAGGTCAGTAATGTCACGATGGGGGCAGGCTTTGCAGTGCTGAGAATCTCTCCCCCCCATGTGCTCACTCACCTATTCACTCTCTCTTTCCCCCATGTGCTGACTTCTCCCGTCTGTGATCTCTTCTTTGACCTGTCTACCCCATGTGCTCTCCCCCTTGTCTGCTGTCTCTCTCCTTCCTGTGCTGTGTTCTCCCCTCATGTGCTGTCCCGTTTGAGCTGTCTCCCCCCTGTGCTCTGTCTCTCTCCATCTGTGCACTTTCTCTCTCCCCCATCTGCTGTCTTCTCCTCTCATGTGCTCTCTTCTTTGACCTGTCTACCCCATGTGCTCTCCCCCTTGTCTGCGGTCTCTCTCCTTCCTGTGCTGTGTTCTCCCTTCATGTGCTGTCCCGTTTGAGCTGTCTCCCCCCTGTGCTCTGTCTCTTTCCCCTCCGTGCACTTTCTCTCTCCCCCATCTGCTGTCTTCTCCCGTCTGGGCTCTCTTCTTTGACCTGTCTACCCCATGTGCTCTCCCCCTTGTCTGCTGTCTCTCTCCTTCATGTGCTGTGTTCTCCCCTCATGTGCTGTCCCGTTTGAGCTGTCTCCCCCCTGTGCTCTGTCTCTCTCCCTCTGTGCACTTTCTCTCTCCCCCATCTGCTGTCTTCTCCTCTCATGTGCTCTCTTCTTTGACCTGTGTACCCCATGTGCTCTCCCCCTTGTCTGCTGTCTCTCTCCTTCCTGTGCTGTTCTCCCTTCATGTGCTGTCCCGTTTGAGCTGTCTCCCCCCCTGTGCTCTGTCTCTTTCCCCTCCGTGCACTTTCTCTCTCCCCCATCTGCTGTCTTCTCCTCTTATGTGATCTCTTCTTTGACCTGTCTACCCCATGTGCTCTCCCCCTTGTCTGCGGTCTCTCTCCTTCCTGTGCTGTGTTCTCCCTTCATGTGCTGTC
Organism: Phyllobates terribilis; assembly: GCF_046119375.1. Lineage (NCBI taxonomy): Eukaryota > Metazoa > Chordata > Amphibia > Anura > Dendrobatidae > Phyllobates > Phyllobates terribilis. Next base: position 383,861 of record NW_027363741.1, read on the forward strand.
CCGTTTGAGCTGTCTCCCCCCTGTGCTCTGTCTCTCTCCCCCTGTGCACTTTCTCTCTCTCCCATCTGCTGTCTTCTCCTCTTATGTGATCTCTTCTTTGACCTGTCTACCCCATGTGCTCTCCCTCTTGTCTGCTGTCTCTCTCCTTCCTGTGCTGTGTTCTCCCCTCATGTGCTGTCCCGTTTGAGCTGTCTCCCCCCTGTGCTCTGCCTCTCTCCCCCTGTGCGCTTTCTCTCTCCCCCATCTGCTGTCTTCTCCTCTTATGTGATCTCTTCTTTGACCTGTGTACCCCATGTGCTCTCCCCCTTGTCTGCTCTCTCTCTCCACCCCTGCGCTGTCTTCTTCCCTCATGTGTTCTCTCGTTTGAGCTGTCTCCCCACGCAGTAAATCAGATCGCCGCCATCTTTGTGCAGGCAGATAGCGGCGGTCACATTAAATCTGTGCATGCGCTCCTCCTGTACAAAGATGGCGGCAGTCAGTGAATCATTCGGCTGATCCCGGCGGCGGCGTGTTTGCGACAGTGTTCCGCTGGTGTTACCACGCAAGAGGCTGCGTACGGCGTATACCGTGTGTGTGGTGCGTACGGCGTATACAGAGTGTGTGTGTGTGTGTGGTGGTGCGTACGGCGTATACAGAGCGTGTGTGTGTGTGTGTGTGTGTGGTGGTGCATATAGCGTATACAGAGTGTGTGTGTGTGTGGTGGTGCGTACGGCATATACAGTGTGTGTGGTGTGTACAGCATATACAGTGTGTGTGTTGTGCATACGGCGTATACTGTGTGTGTGGTGTGTGCAGCTTATACAGTGTGTGTGTTGTGCGTATGGCGTATACAGTGTGTGTGTGGTGCGTGCGGCGTATACAGTGTGTGTTGCATACGGCGTATACAGTGTGTGTGTTGTGCGTATGGCGTATACAGTGTGTGTGTGGTGCGTACGGCGTATACAGTGTGTGGTGCGTACGGCGTATACAGTGTGTGGTGCGTACGGCGTATACAGTGTGTGTGGTGCGTATGGCGTATACAGTGTGTGTGTGTGTGGTGTGTACGGTGTATACAATGTGTGTGGTGCATACGCCGTATACATTGTGTGTGTGGTGCGTACAGCGTATACAGAGTGTGTGTGGTGGTGCGTACGGCGTATACAGAGCGTGTGTGGTGGTGCATACAGCGTATACAGTGTGTGTGGGGGGGTGCGTACGGTGTATACAGTGTGTGTGGGGGGGGTGCGTATGGCGTATACAGTGTGTGTGGTGTTGCATACGGCGTATACAGGGTATGTGTGGTGAATACGGCGTATATAGTGTGTGTGTGGTGCTTACGGCATATACAGTGTGTGTGTGTGTGTGTGTGTGTGTGTGTGTGTGGTGCGCAGGGTGTATACAGAGTGCGTGTGTGTGGTGGTGCGTACGGCGTATACAGTGTGTGTGTGTGTGTGTGGTGCATACGGCGTATACAGTGTGTGTGTGTGGTGGTGTATACGGCGTATACAGTGTATGTGGTATGTACGGCCAGGGGCATACATAGGAATCATGGGGCCCCATAGCAGAAGCTCTAATTGCCCCCCCCCCCAAAAAAAATAATTAAATAATTGTCGGGGTCACCAAAGATCAGATCTCACAACTTTCCATCTTTACATAGTAATTTTCCTCCTGCTGACGTCCTAGATCTCTTTCATTGCCCCATAAAGTGTGATGCCAATAAAAAGGCCCCCCAAACACAGTATAATACCCCCATGGTGAATTCCTCCACATGCACAGTATAATGACCCTACTGTACCCCACCTCAACTCCCAGGGTAAAGTATGCTGACCCCAACATAGTATGATCCCCCAACTGTGAGCCGCTAGAGAGGATGGTACATAATAAGGGAGGGTGTTATACATAATAAAAGAGGAAACTATATAACTAAGGATGGCGCTATACATAGTAAGTGAGTACACTATATACTAAGGGACTGTCCTATACATAATAAGGCTACATTCCTGCATCTGTGTGCAGTGTCGGTGTGCTGCCCTGCATTGAGCATGTCCTATTCAATATCGGATCAGAACAGGACATTCTCTGACCCTCTTAGATCTCATTCTCAGATCCGTGATTTTCATGGATGTGTGAATGGATCTATAAAACTCTACGAGTCCGTGAACCATCCGACAAAAACATCTGGCAGCACACGGACATTTCACACAAATGTGAGAATGCAGCCTAAGGGATTTTACAGATAACATTATCACTCCAAGTCACACAGTGCAGATACAGAATAATATTTACATCCAGGCACTTACCGCTGACGTCTCATCTGATCAGAGTCGGTTTCTGCTTCTTCTCCATCTGGTCAGACCTTCATGTCGACATCTCCCAGCCACGTCTCGTCTTGTCACGATGATCTCCAGCCTAGAAAATAACAAGGTCACATATTGTATGTATACATGTGTCTCCCCCGCTCTGCGTCCTCGAATACAGATATGTAACCCCCCCCCCATTAATATACTATTAACCACCTAGTAATCAAAATATAAAGTGATAAGCAGCACTGTGCCCCCCATTAACTATAATCTGCACAGGCCAATAATATAAATTATTCAGTCTCTGTGACTCTCCCCAATTAACTGTAAGGCTATGTGCACACGGAAAACATACAAGGCTTCACAGTACAAGCAAAGTGAAACCCCCATAATTGCTCTCTCCCAGCACCCCCATCATTGCTCTCTCCCAGCACCCTTGTCATTGCTCTCTCCCAGCACCCCCATCATTACTCTCTCCCAGCACCCCCATCATTACTCTCTCCCAGCACCCCCATCATTGCTCTGTCCCAGCACCCACGTCATTGCTCTGTCCCAGGACCCTCATCGTTGCTCTCTCCCAGCACCCCCATCTTTGCTCTCCCCCAGCACCCCCATCATTGCTCTCTCTCTTAGCACCTGCATCATTGCTCTGTCCCACCACCCCCATCATTGCTCTCTTCCAACCCCCATCATTGCTCTGTCCAGCACCCCCATCATTGCGCTGTCTCAGCACCTCCATCATTGCTCTGTCCCAGCACCTCCATCATTGCTTCTCCCAGCACTCCCATCATTGCTCTCTCCCAGCACCCCCATCATTTCTCTGTCCCAGCACCTCCATCATTGCTCTCTCCCAGCCTCACATCATTGCTCTCTCCCAGCCCCCCACCATTGCTCTCTCCCAGCCCCCCACCATTGCTCTCTCCCAGCCCCCCACCATTGCTCTGTCCCAGCACCCCCACCATTGCTCTCTCCCAGCACCCCCATCATTGCTCTCTCCCAGCACCCCCATCATTGCTCTCTCCCAGCACCCCATCATTGCTCTCTCCCAGCACCCACGTCATTGCTGTCCCAGCACCCTCATCGTTGCTCTCTCCCAGCACCCCCATCTTTGCTCTCTCCCAGCACCCCCATCATTGCTCTCTCTCTTAGCACCTGCATCATTGCTCTGTCCCACCACCCCCATCATTGCTCTCTCCCAACCCCCATCATTGCTCTGTCCAGCACCCCCATCATTGCGCTGTCTCAGCACCTCCATCATTGCTCTGTCCCAGCCCCCCATCATTGCTCTGTCCCAGCATCTCCATCATTGCTCTGTCCCAGCCCCCCATCATTGCTCTCTCCCAACCCCCCATCATTGCTCTGTCCCAGCACCTCCATCATTGCTTCTCCCAGCACTCCCATCATTGCTCTCTCCCAGCACCCCCATCATTTCTCTGTCCCAGCACCTCCATCATTGCTCTCTCCCAGCCCCACATCATTTCTCTCTCCCAGCCCCCCACCATTGCTCTGTCCCAGCACCCCCACCATTGCTCTCTCCCAGCACCCCCACCATTGCTCTCTCCCAGCACCCCCATCATTGCTCTCTCCCAGCACCCCCATCATTGCTCTCTCTCTTAGCACCTGCATCATTGCTCTGTCCCACCACCCCCATCATTGCTCTCTCCCAACCCCCATCATTGCTCTGTCCAGCACCCCCATCATTGCGCTGTCCCAGCACCTCCATCATTGCGCTGTCCCAGCCCCCCATCATTGCTCTGTCCCAGCACCTCCATCATTGCTTCTCCCAGCACTCCCATCATTGCTCTCTCCCAGCACCCCCATCATTTCCTCTCAGCACCCCCATCATTACTCTGTCCCAGCACCTCCATCATTGCTCTCTCCCAGCCCCCCATCATTGCTCTGTCCCAGCACCCCCATCATTGCTCTCTCCCAGCACCCCCATCATTGCTCTCTCCCAGCACCCCCATCATTGCTCTCTCCCACCATCCCCATCATTGCTCTCCCCAGCTCTATCCGCCCCATTATTGCTCTTCCCAGCCCCATCCCCTCCCCAGCATTTCAGTAAAAAAAAAAAAAACTTACCTCAGCTCGCTCCCCTGCAGCAGCATCCTCCTGGTTGCCGGCAGCTTTCTTCCTGACCCAGGCGCGCGCTGCATGATGACGTCATCAAGCTGCGCGCGCCTGGGTCAGGGAGGAAGTAGAGGATGAACCCTCCAGCTCCGCTGCTATTCTCCTCCTGACAGCAGCAGAGCTGTAGGGATCACTCCCTGACCGCCGCGTGCAGGGAGCAGCTGCACCTTGTGGGCCCCTTTGTGCAGCTGCATGGTGGGGACCCGGCGCAGCTGCACCGGTCGCGGTATATCCACCCCTGGACTGCTATGGGGCCCCCTCGGCTCACGGGCCCCATAGCAGTCGCCTGGTCTGCCGCCATTGGCAGTACGCCACTGTGTACGGCATATACAGTGTGTGTGTGGTGTGTACGGTGTATACAGAGTGCGTGAGTGTGGTGCGTACGGTGTATACAGAGTGCTTGTGTGTGTGGTGGTGCGTACGGCGTATACAGTGTGTGTGTGTGTGTGGTGTGTACGGCGTATACAGAGTGTGTGTGGTGAGTATGGCGTATACAGTGGATGTGTGGTGCGTACGGCGTATACAGTGTGTGTGGTGCGTACGGTGTATACAGAGTGCGTGTGTGTGGTGCATACGATGTATACAGACTGCGTGTGTGTGGTGGTGCGTACGGCGTATATGTAGCACCCTGAGGACTCGGCTGCTACAGGGGTATTACACCTCAAGCCAGAGGTGTGGTATTCCACTCCCGGGTAAGGATGGAGTGTGGAACTGAGCTCAGTAGGCTGCATACACTACATACATCCCATTTCCGGGGGACAGAACTACTGTACTCCCACCAGAGATATGTGCAGGTACGACAGCGTCTGTCCCTGGCTGGAGTGGGAGGGGGGTGGAACATCCCAGTAGTGTAGGGGCAGATAGGGGGAGCAGTCTGGGTAAGGCTAGGAGCTCATTGGGTGCTGGTCACCTGAGCTCACACATAGAGGGAGTATATAAGGTGGGCACCATCTTAGAGCAGGGTCTTTTGTAGAGCCAGAGGAGCAGAGCAGAGAAGCTCAGCCAGAAGGGCTGACAGGGAGCTGTGGTTCCGGCTGGGCCCAGCTCCAAGGCCAAGTCTGAGAGAGAGAGAGAGGAGAAAGGAAGGCCCAGAGAGGAAAGAAGAAAGAACCCCAAGATCCCAGAATACAGACAAAAGGGTGAAGGGTTAGCGAACAAGGGTACCGGATCCCAAGCTGGCAGAGGCCAAAACCCCTGAACTGCACAGCCCGACTCTGAGTCTTCTTACTAAACTCTACTGCACCTTCACAACCACCATCCTCTACATCTGACCCCCTGAGGCTATACCCCTCCCGTTGGGGGTTATACTACCACAGCTGCACACACACCACCAGCCTCAGCGGACCCTTCTGCAGCGGCGGCCTTTTGACCGCAAATCAACGGGTGGCGTAGTCGACACTAAGAACATCTAACAACATCTGTAAAGACTGCCGCACACTGAGTTTGACACCCTGGGCACGGACCGGGTCGCCGCCACTCGGAGACTACAACCCCCATCTGATCCGGCTCCGGGTATCCCAAACAGCACTGGCCCAGGGGGCGCGTCAACATTGGCGTAGTCGGCAGGATAACGTGCCCGCAACAACCGGGTACTGCGTGCCTGAAGAAAAGTTCACCTTTACCTCAAAAAGAAGTCTCCCGCCGGTTCTAGAGGGTCCCCGCCATCGGACCCCATCACAGGTCGTTTCCCGCTGGTTGCCCGCCATTTGCAGCTTTTTCCCGCCATCCACGGAGTTTCCCGCCACTGGGAGACGTTTCCCGCCATCAGAAGAAGATTTCCCGCCTTGGAAGAGCGGACGCCATTATGGGCGTGCCAGAGGGTGGCAAGAGGCCACCTCCCATCGTGGGCCAGGTCGAAGAATGGCGCCAAAAGCGGAAACCTCCCCCACCAACAGAGACTGTGATGATAGAAGTGTCCATCAGCGTGAGGGAACTGCCCCTGGAACTGACAATCACCAAGTTGTCCCGGGACCATCCTCAATGTGGGCGGGGACAGAACAAAAGAGAGAAGATGGGTGCAGCCTGGAGGAGTCTGGAGAGAGCGCACCCGGAGATGAGGAGTCTGGAGAGGAGTCCAGAGAAGTCGCACCCGGAGATGGAGGGAGAGTCAGGCAGCACCGACCCTGTGGTCAGGAGCCTGCTGCAAGCGACCACCCCACTAGGCCTGGTGGAGATACTGGCACAGCTCCCCCGAGACCGGGAGTGTGCACAGACCGCGCTGGAGCGCCTCGCACGGAGGATGGCCCAGGTGCAGCGAGAAACGCTGACGGAGTGGAGCAGAGAGATGGCCCAGCAGGCTGGAACCCGCCAGCGGAGCACGCCACCCGAGACGAGGAGTCAGACCGCCTCTGAGGATGGTGCAGGAGGAATCAAGGCCGGAGACGACGCCGAGGACGGAGCTGAAGAGACGGAGGCAGGTAAAGGGGACGTCACTACCCCGAGCCGAGAAACCGTGAGCCTGCCCCAGCTACCCGTCGCAGAGCCCGAAATTCCCCCTGCCGTGCCCGTCGCTGCACCGTCACCGCTCCAGACTAGGCCTCAAGCAGAAGCCGCGGCCGCGACCTCTGTGACGTCACGCGCCCCAACCCTGAGCGCGGCCAAGCAGGAAACACCATCGGCCTGGTCGCAAGGTCGAGTGCCCCCGGGCGCTGCAGAGCCAACAGCGCCTTCTACCTCCACCGAGCCACCGGCCTGGTCGCAGGGCCGAGTAACCCCGGGCGCCGCCGTCCTTACGGTGCCCTTTACCTTTAGGGTGCCCCAAGCCTGGTCGCAAGGCCTGGTAAACCCGGGCGCCGCTACCACCACTGCGCCCTCAACATCTAGAGTGCCGCACCTGGGTGAAGACTTATTTGCCCAGCACACTTGCCCGGATGGGCAGCCCTTTATATGGCCACCGGAGTATTATCAACTGGAACTCCAAAAAGCAAGGCCCCTGTGCGAGCCCCTGATTCCGGCTCCGAAGCTCGTCAAGAGGACCCCGCCCCCGCTGGAGGAGGCACAGTTTGAGTGGGACCCCACTGGAGGAGACCTCATGGGGTTCACCCAGGAAACTCGGGCGGCCGCAGCTGAACGTGTGGAGTGCTGCCGCCAGCAGCTAGAGGTCTTCGAGCGAGAACGGAGAGAGAGGCGGGTCCGTGAGCAGCGGCTGCAAATACAAAGCGCAGAGCAGAAGAGCCGGACCAGGAGGAACCCCCGTGCAGCACACGGTCCCCGTGCCACCGGGACTGTGATTAAATTCCAACTGCAGCACGGTTGGGGTTTCATCAGGGATCATCACACCCCCAGCGACGTCTTTGTCACCCGCAGAGACGTAGAAAGCCATCTGCCGGAGGGACACAGAGGTCGTGACCTATACGTTGGGGATGAGGTCACATTCACCCGGCACAAGTGTGCCAAAGGACCCTACGCTCTCCATGTACACCGGCTGACGGAGGAGGAGCTGCGGTGTGAGGAGGAGCAAGAGGACCCGGACGGGTCTGAAGCCTACTTGCAAGGAGGAGCAGGAGGACGCCGTCATTAGAGTACGGTATCGTGAAACTGTACATAGTTACCCGTCGGGATATAAGAACTGTTGCTGATTTAAATATGTTCCCCGTTGGGACAAGTGTGAACTGTACCCGTATGTCCCTATTCCCACTGACCGAGGACTGAGAGCGGTCATCCTTTCCTAATACCTGGCCGAGGACTGAGAGCGGCCACATTTCCCCTGTATATAGTTGCGCTTTCTAAGGCGCCCCCTACTGGTTTTATAGGAAACTACAAGAGACTGTCGCACTTTACCCGGTCACAAGTTGCACCGTGGCCGGAGGAACAAGAATATTTATATGAAAAAGTTTAATATGCTGTTGATAATATATATGATGTTTTTATATGTTTTATATGTTTATGTTTTATGAAAAGAATTGTATGTTTGTGGATGTTTTTATTCTTTTACAGCCCGAGGACGTGCTGTGATTTACCAGGGGGGAATGTAGCACCCTGAGGACTCGGCTGCTACAGGGGTATTACACCTCAAGCCAGAGGTGTGGTATTCCACTCCCGGGTAAGGATGGAGTGTGGAACTGAGCTCAGTAGGCTGCATACACTACATACATCCCATTTCCGGGGGACAGAACTACTGTACTCCCACCAGAGATATGTGCAGGTACGACAGCGTCTGTCCCTGGCTGGAGTGGGAGGGGGGTGGAACATCCCAGTAGTGTAGGGGCAGATAGGGGGAGCAGTCTGGGTAAGGCTAGGAGCTCATTGGGTGCTGGTCACCTGAGCTCACACATAGAGGGAGTATATAAGGTGGGCACCATCTTAGAACAGGGTCTTTTGTAGAGCCAGAGGAGCAGAGCAGAGAAGCTCAGCCAGAAGGGCTGACAGGGAGCTGTGGTTCCGGCTGGGCCCAGCTCCAAGGCCAAGTCTGAGAGAGAGAGAGAGGAGAAAGGAAGGCCCAGAGAGGAAAGAAGAAAGAACCCCAAGATCCCAGAATACAGACAAAAGGGTGAAGGGTTGGCGAACAAGGGTACCGGATCCCAAGCTGGCAGAGGCCAAAGCACACCTTAGCCAGGAACCGGAGGTCGTGGTCAGGATCTGCCACGACCCTCACCAAATCCACTAGAAAGGCACACCAAGCATAGGGTCAGGGAACCCAGAAGAGGGACAACCAACAAGAGGCCCGAGGGAGCCGGACATAAGTGGATCCCTGGTGGGAACGGCCAGTAGAAGGGAAAGTCAGAAAAGAGCTCAGGACCACGCTCCAGAATTGCTTGGGGGTTGGCCGAGTCCAGGACCTGGTGGACGCAGCACGGCTCGGGTGGTCACTCAAGGCCAGAGTGACCAAAAGAACATCAGTAAGTAAAACCCCTGAACTGCACAGCCCGACTCTGAGTCTTCTTACTAAACTCTACTGCACCTTCACAACCACCATCCTCTACATCTGACCCCCTGAGGCTATACCCCTCCCGTTGGGGGTTATACTACCACAGCTGCACACACACCACCAGCCTCAGCGGACCCTTCTGCAGCGGCGGCCTTTTGACCGCAAATCAACGGGTGGCGTAGTCGACACTAAGAACATCTAACAACATCTGTAAAGACTGCCGCACACTGAGTTTGACACCCTGGGCACGGACCGGGTCGCCGCCACTCGGAGACTACAACCCCCATCTGATCCGGCTCCGGGTATCCCAAACAGCACTGGCCCAGGGGGCGCGTCATATACAGTGTGTGTGTGGTGTGTACGGCGTATACAGTGTATGTGGTGGTGCATATGGTGTATACACTGTATGTGGTATGTACAGCGTATACAGTGTGTGTGTGTGTGGTGTGTACGGCGTATACAGTGTGTGTGGTGGTGCATACGGCATATACAGTGTATGTGGTATGTACAGCGTATACAGTGTGTGTGTGTGTGTGTGTGTGTGGTGCGTACGGCGTATACAGTGTATGTGGTATGTACGGCGTATACAGTGTATGTGGTGTGTACGGCATATACAGTGTATGTGGTGTGTACGGCGTATACAGTGTGTGTGGTGTGTACGGCGTATACAGTGTGTGTGTGGTGTGTACGGCGTATACAGTGTGTGTGGTGGTGCGTACAGCGTATACAGTGTATGTGGTATGTACAGCATATACAGTGTGTGTGTGTGTGTGTGTGTGTGTGTGTTGCATACGGCGTATACAGTGTGTGTGTGTGTGGTGTGTACGGCGTATACAGTGTATGTGGTGTGTACGGCGTATACAGTGTGTGTGTGTGTGTGGTGTGTACGGCGTATACAGTGTATGTGGTATGTACAGCGTATACAGTGTGTGTGGTATGTACGGCGTATACAGTGTGTGTGTGTGTGGTGCGTACGGCGTATACAGTGCATGTGGTATGTACGGCGTATACAGTGTGTGTGTGTGTGGTGCGTACGGCGTATACAGTGTGTGTGTGGTGCGTACGCCGTATACAGTGTGTGTGTGTGGTGCGTACGGCGTATACAGTGTATGTGGTGCGTATGCCGTATTCAGTGTGTGTGTGTGTGTGTTGCGTATGGAGTATACAGTGTGTGTGTGTGTGTGGTGCGTACGCCGTATACAGTGTATGTGGTATGTACAGCGTATACAGTGTGTGTGTGGCGTGTACGGCGTATACTGTGTATGTGGTATGTACAGCATATACAGTGTGTGTGGCGTGTACGGCGTATACAGTGTGTGTGTGGTATGTACGGCGTATACAGTGTGTGTGGTGCGTACGGAGTATACAGTGTGTGTGTGTGTGTGTGTGTGTGTGTGGTGCGTACGGCGTATACAGTGTGTGTGTGTATGTAAATTAACCTTAAAGAGTAAATCAACTTTTGGGACGTTTTTAATGTGATTTAGGGTCATTAATTCTGAGCAGATTTGTGGGGACCCCAATCTTTTGTTCCTTTGCTTAAAAGACCTCCTAGAAGAGCGCAGCTCAGTAGATAGGAGAGTACACTGAGCGGAGCAAATGCAGCAGAAAGTCATAGTCATGTCTCCTCACCTCTTCACTTCTAAGAGATCTTCTGAGTGATCAGGGTCTCAGATTCGCACTAATCTGCTCAAAATTATAGGACCTAAATCATGTAATATATATCCCAAAATGTAAGTTACTTTTTTTTGCATCTAATCAGTACATTGGTTCCTATACGGTCCACAGTCTGATGATGACTGGTAACAACTCCCAGTATCTCCTTACCATTGCTAAGGACATACTGGGAGTTGTAGTTAAGTCCTCCATTCTCTGGAATTCCTATTGTTAGCAATGCCCTTCCTCCACCAATTGCAAATACAAAGGATCCATCCATGGGGCGAGATCTTGGGAATAATTGAATCGTACCTACATTTAAAAAAAAAATAAATCTCCTATTCTTAATAATAACCGTATTTTTCGGACTATAAGATGCACTTTTTTCCTCCAAAATTTTGGAGGAAAGTGGGGGGTGCGTCTTATAGTCCGAATACTATATTATTGTATGGCCGCATGGTGGTGGGTGTGGGGGAGCCACAGGGGTGGATTAAGAGTAGCAAGTGCCCCGGGCAGTTTAGAAGGCGCGGCCCCTTCCCCCCCCCACACACACACACACATGCACACATACCTGTATGTATGACATGTCACATGATCCCCTGTGATAGATCATGTGATAGTTCACGTGAAATTAATTTGGCACAATATTAATTATAATAATTTTTTTTATGCTGTGCCCACTACGCGTTTTTTAAGCTTTTCCGCAGCGGCAATTCCGCTGCAGAAACGCTTAAAAAACGCTTGGTAGAAGGTCTGCCATGTTCCCCAATGATAATCCGCATGTGCTGTTCACATGCTGTGTAAATTTCCGCTGCGGATTATCATTGCGGAAAAATCCGCAGCAATAACAATTATTTTGCGGAAGCGTGGCGCTTTCGCCGCCATTGACTTGCATTGGAACACATGGAATCCGCATCACTGCATCTGTACATGCAGAATCCATGCGCTTCAATGTGCGGATGGTACCTGGGTTTGGAGAAAAGGAGACTCTCCTCCGGACCCGGGTACCATAGAACCTGTAAAAAAAGAATAAAATAAAAAATAAATATTATACTTACCTTCTGATGGCCCCCGGTGTCTTTATCCGATGCGTCCTGGCTTGCCGGCAGCTCGCGATGGTCTGAAAAGGACCTGCCGTGACGTCATTTAGTCATGTGACGGGTCACGCGACCGCTGACGTCGACAGGCCATCAGAAGGTAAGTATATATTTATTTTTTACCATTCTTTTATGGTCACACTATATAAATCCATGCCGGTTGCATGGATTTATATAGTGTGACCAAGTTGTCAAGTACTTTCCAAGTGATGCTAAAATCGCTTGGAAAGCGCTTGTCAACCCGCATGCGGAAATGCATGTGAAGAACGCTTCACATCCGCATGTCCCTGGCAGGTAATTTTATGACTCAATATTGAGCACACGTAACCATCTATACACAGCAGGAGGCCGCACTGCGCCATCTATACACAGCGGGAGGCCGCACATAGCCATCTATACACAGCAGGAGGCCGCACGTAGCCATCTATACACAGCAGGAGGCCACACGTAGCCATCTATACACGGCAGGAGGCCGCACGTAGCCATCTATACACAGCGGGAGGCCGCACGTAGCCATCTATACACAACGGGAGGCTGCATGTAGCCATCTATACACAGCGGGAGGCCGCACGTAGCTATCTATACACAGCAGGGAGCCGCACGGTGCCATCTATACACAGCAGGAGGCCACACGGTGCCATCTATACACAGCAGGAGACCGCACGCTGGCATCTATACACAGCAGGAGGCCGCACGGTGCCATCTATACACAGCGGGAGGCCGCACGGTGCCATCTATACACAGCGGGAGGCCGCACGGTGCCATCTATACACAGCGGGAGGCCGCAGGGTGCCATCTATACACAGCGGGAGGCCGCACGGAGCCATCTATACACAGCGTGAGGCAGCACGGAGCCATCTATACACAGCGGGAGGCCGCACGGAGCCACCTATACACAGCGTGAGGCCGCACGGAGCCATCTATACACAGCGTGAGGCAGCACGGAGCCATCTATACACGGCAGGAAGCCGCATGTAGCCATCTATACACAGCGGGAGGCCGCACGTAGCCATCTATACACAGCGGGAGGCAGCACGGAGCCATCTATACACGGCAGGAAGCCGCATGTAGCCATCTATACACAGCGGGAGGCCGCACGTAGCCATCTATACACAGCGGGAGGCCGCACGGTGCCATCTATACACAGCGGGAGGCCGCACGGTGCCATCTATACACAGCGGGAGGCCGCACGTAGCCATCTATACACAGCGTGAGGCAGCACGGAGCCACCTATACACAGCGGGAGGCCGCACGGCGCCCCCCCCCAGAGACAGCAGGAGGCCACACATCGCCATCTATACTCAGCAGGAGGCCGCACGCAGTCACGCACACACACAAACATATACAGACATATACATACACGCATAAACACATTTGAAACACAAAAATACATATAAACAGACATCACACAATGATATCTGCCTGCACACACATACATACATACACACAGACAGACTCACACTCACACACACACAGACAGACACACACACACACACACACACACACACCATCCCCCGGCTTGGCTCCAGTCCTCCTGGCTCCTGCTCCTATCCGGTGGTAAGTAGCAGTGCAGGCCGGGCACGCACTGCGTGACGTCACAGCTAGGAGACACGGCCGCGCACAGGGCCGTGTCTCCTAGCAGTGACGCGGCCGGGCCAGCAGAGGGAAGTTAACTGCTGCAGTGCTGGCCCGTCCAAAGAAGAAGCAGCGGCTGTGCACCGCTGCTGGGGGAGTGGTCCGGGGCCCCCCCTGCCACTGTCTGCCGGTATGTGCCGCGGGGCTGCACATATAATGAGGGCAATCCGGTCATAGAGACCCGAGGCCCCGGGCGGTAGCCCGGATTGCCCTCATTATAATCCACCTATGGGGAGCCGCAGCGGGGGATCAGCGGGGCACAGGATTTTACAAATCGCAGAAAACCCATTTGATGTTAATTGTTTGGGCTTTTCTCATGCGCCGAGCATCACTCACGAGAAAAACAAGCTTCAAAGAACAAATGAGAGGAGACAATCCATGCATTATGTGTCACGGTGGCGTGTCATTACCAACCCCCTTGCTGCAGCGCTCCCTAAATTCCCGACAATGTAGAAAAACCTTGTCCACACGTCACGGCTCTGAGCTGACTAGTCCTGGAGGATCGTGAGGTTCCTTCCTTACATCTCTCCTCAATTATCTCGGCTTCTGTAAAATAGGCCGAGTCTAATGGGATGAAAGATGCGGCTGCAGAATAAAGGTTCTCTGGCATTTATCTACTCTGTGATCACCGTTCCTAATCCAATCATGGAGGCGTTCCTGGCTGTTACAAGGAATTAGTAGAATTACTAAAGTGTGACAGGCGAGGGTACAGCGCCTGTGCCTGTCATGGATTCTCAATAGAGGTGGCTGGGAATGGTCGCTCTCCACTGAAATGATCGGGGGGTGCACATACTTCCCACAAGAAAGCACTTGAATTGCCAAGGTCAATCTATTCTATAGCTGTAACTTTAGCCTTAAAGGAATTGATACAGTGGGTTACATCTGGTGCCCGGGGGGCAGTGTTTGGTTAACTCTGTGTCCCTCTGAAGAAGCTAAAAAAGTGAAACGCGTGTTTAGGAGAGTGGCAGGCACATAATGGGTAAGGATCTCCTCATTACTGGTACTCAGGCGCAAAATATGTAGAATTTACACTACACTAGGGATGAGCGAACCCCGTGGATGTTCGGTTTCGACCAAACTTTAGTCCAAAGTTTGGTTCGGGTACCAGAACTTGAACCCGAACCCCATAGAAGACAATGGAGACACAAACTTTGATGCTGTAAAATGGTCGTAGTAAGGGCTAGGAGGTCTCTCACTCTTAAAACGGACTTGTCAGTGTTCGGAGTTCAGCATTGGACACTAGGTGTCCGGTATGAACCCCAAACTTTACAGTTCGGGTTCGCTGATCTCTACACAACACTCGTTATACTGTTGTACTGATACATTACACGTCTAGTCCCTGTGATTGACTATATATTCATTGTTGAGGACGCTCTTGCAGATGTGTCTAATCTCTGATGTCACGCCATCTGGAGGCTGAATCTTGAACTAAGTGCTCTTGTAATACAGGTTTTAATATTACGCTAATAAAATATATACTGTATACTGTACAATAGCTTTCCGACCCCATTACACAGTTTTTGAGCACTTGAGCTGAAGTTGTTAAAGCTCAATTGGTGTTTTGCATAGTCTGAGGGGGCTATAGGTGTAATTCTGCTGAGATTTTGACTTCGATGCGTGTTGCAGTTACATTGGCATAATACTCTGTTCCATGTACAATATTATGTAGAACAGAGTTTTGATTCTAAATGGACTGTAGATAAAACAGTATGTCCTGGAACAGTACCAATACACATGCTCTGTAACTTGCCATCCACTCTTTTGGAGTGGACGATTGCTCTTTATCAGCATTCTGTCAGCACTATAGGTCCCGGGACATCCCTTCTCTCATTACTCAGCACGTATTGCTTCCGCCATTGCTTAATGAGATGCCTGCAATTAACTGAAAGACTGAATCTCTGTTAAGCCTGCATATACAGTTTGACAGGCAGGAACAAAGAGACAAAGGCCAAGCCCCACTTCCGGTAATCCATATAGGGGGGTTTCTGCTGCTAGAGACAAATTACACTTAGACAAAAGGGAGACCCTACCGGCCGACACTTTTAGGTTATCTAACCCCTGAAAAGTAACTCCAACTTAATTGAACTTTATAAAGGGATTTTGCACATTATCTATCGAATGAGATCAAGTACAGCGACCATTTAATTTGTATTAGGGTTCAACTCACCTGCAAACACCATGGGTTTCGCAGGCTTAAAGCCGGGCAGAGCCACTGGCTGCTTCAGTAAATGCAGAGTGTCTCCTATTTGTGCTTCCTGTGCGTCCTTCATCCCAGCGATTAGATAACCTACTTGCCCAGCATATCTTAGAAGCAATGAGAGCAATATATATTCACAATTAGTGCAGATTCATCAAATTCTACATTGAATATCAGGTACAAATCTACCATAAAAGAAGGTAGCAACGGCTCTGAGACCCAGCACTGCATGAGTTCACTACAGCTATATACAGCTGGCACTAGAGGGCGCTCACTGGAGACAGACTTCTACTGCTGCGGTTGGGTCCAATACTAGCTGTACATAATCACATGTCAACAGCTCCCCCTGGTGGTGGCTGCATGCAGCAAAAATAGTGTTTCATCTAGTTACATTCATTTAAGTCAGAAATGCTGTGACATTAGTCAGCACTGAATTTTGGATGTAAAACTATTTTGGATCTATCAACATATATGTTATAACTTCCCAGAGCCTAAATACCACATCAGAGAGCTCTGCTAATCGCACTGTAACAAGCTGAGAACCATCATACGGCCATAACAGATTTGTAACTTTCCATAACACAATATTGGCATTTTATTTGCTTTCATAACAGAATCCCCTTTCAGCTCTGCTCTCTCCTGGGCATCAAACACACATGTATATTCATAGAAAGCAGCACCGACAGGAGCATCAGTACTGCATGCAGGATTAGAGCGCCATCTAATGGCACTATAAGAATATTCCTAGTGTGCTAAAATGTCGCTCTATTATATCCGGCACAGGGTCGTACACAATTTTAAATGCTTTGGATATCGGAAAAAATTACTTTAAAAAAATGATGGAAAAACCCTTTTAAAAAGACACAGAAAGCAATAAGGAAAAAGCACAAACAAAAGAAGTGGTGCTGAGATGGGCCGGCTGCAGTTTATGCAGATCCTTGGGTGACAAAGTGCATGTGGGATAATCTTCACTTTTACAATTTGTTTTTTATCCTTGCCTTCTAAAAGCTATAAAACTTTTTTTCCCAGTAGATTCGTTGTATCTGGGCTTTTTTTCCAGTAGATTCGTTGTATCTGGGCTTTTTTTCCAGTAGATTCGTTGTATCTGGGCTTTTTTCCCAGTAGATTAGTTGTATCTGGGCTTTTTTCCCAGTAGATTTGTTGTATCTGGGCTTTTTTCCCAGTAGATTCGTTGTATCTGGGCTTTTTTTCCAGTAGATTCGTTGTATCTGGGCTTTTTTCCAGTAGATTCGTTGTATCTGGGCTTTTTTTCCAGTAGATTCGTTGTATCTGGGCTTTTTTTCCAGTAGATTCGTTGTATCTGGGCTTTTTTCCCAGTAGATTCGTTGTATCTGGGCTTTTTTCCCAGTAGATTCGTTGTATCTGGGCTTTTTTTCCCAGTAGATTCGTTGTATCTGGGCTTTTTTCCAGTAGATTCGTTGTATCTGGGCTTTTTTCCCAGTAGATTCGTTGTATCTGGGCTTTTTTCCAGTAGATTCGTTGTATCTGGGCTTTTTTCCAGTAGATTCGTTGTATCTGGGCTTTTTCCCAGTAGATTCGTTGTATCTGGGCTTTTTTCCCAGTAGATTCGTTGTATCTGGGCTTTTTTTCCAGTAGATTCGTTGTATCTGGGCTTTTTTTCAGTAGATTCGTTGTATCTGGGCTTTTTTCCAGTAGATTCGTTGTATCTGGGCTTTTTTCCCAGTAGATTCGTTGTATCTGGGCTTTTTTCCCAGTAGATTCGTTGTATCTGGGCTTTTTTTCCAGTAGATTCGTTGTATCTGGGCTTTTTTCCCAGTAGATTCGTTGTATCTGGGCTTTTTTTCCAGTAGATTCGTTGTATCTGGGCTTTTTTCCAGTAGATTCGTTGTATCTGGGCTTTTTTTCCAGTAGATTCGTTGTATCTGGGCTTTTTTTCCAGTAGATTCGTTGTATCTGGGCTTTTTTTACAGTAGATTCGTTGTATCTGGGCTTTTTTTCCAGTAGATTCGTTGTATCTGGGCTTTTTTCCAGTAGATTCGTTGTATCTGGGCTTTTTTCCCAGTAGATTCGTTGTATCTGGGCTTTTTTTCCAGTAGATTCGTTGTATCTGGGCTTTTTTCCAGTAGATTCGTTGTATCTGGGCTTTTTTCCAGTAGATTCGTTGTATCTGGGCTTTTTTCCCAGTAGATTCGTTGTATCTGGGCTTTTTTCCCAGTAGATTCGTTGTATCTGGGCTTTTTTCCCAGTAGATTCGTTGTATCTGGGCTTTTTTTCCAGTAGATTCGTTGTATCTGGGCTTTTTTCCAGTAGATTCGTTGTATCTGGGCTTTTTTCCCAGTAGATTCGTTGTATCTGGGCTTTTTTTCCAGTAGATTCGTTGTATCTG
This sequence comes from Phyllobates terribilis, assembly GCF_046119375.1. Classification (NCBI taxonomy): domain Eukaryota; kingdom Metazoa; phylum Chordata; class Amphibia; order Anura; family Dendrobatidae; genus Phyllobates; species Phyllobates terribilis. The sequence continues at coordinate 402,087 of NW_027363741.1, forward strand.
GGCTTTTTTTCCAGTAGATTCGTTGTATCTGGGCTTTTTTTCCAGTAGATTCGTTGTATCTGGGCTTTTTTCCAGTAGATTCGTTGTATCTGGGCTTTTTTCCAGTAGATTCGTTGTATCTGGGCTTTTTTCCCAGTAGATTCGTTGTATCTGGGCTTTTTTTCCAGTAGATTCGTTGTATCTGGGCTTTTTTTCAGTAGATTCGTTGTATCTGGGCTTTTTTCCAGTAGATTCGTTGTATCTGGGCTTTTTTTCCAGTAGATTCGTTGTATCTGGGCTTTTTTTCCAGTAGATTCGTTGTATCTGGGCTTTTTTTCCAGTAGATTCGTTGTATCTGGGCTTTTTTTCCAGTAGATTCGTTGTATCTGGGCTTTTTTCCCAGTAGATTCGTTGTATCTGGGCTTTTTTCCAGTAGATTCGTTGTATCTGGGCTTTTTTCCCAGTAGATTCGTTGTATCTGGGCTTTTTTCCAGTAGATTCGTTGTATCTGGGCTTTTTTCCAGTAGATTCGTTGTATCTGGGCTTTTTTTCCCAGTAGATTCGTTGTATCTGGGCTTTTTTCCCAGTAGATTCGTTGTATCTGGGCTTTTTTTCCAGTAGATTCGTTGTATCTGGGCTTTTTTTCCCAGTAGATTCGTTGTATCTGGGCTTTTTTTCCCAGTAGATTCGTTGTATCTGGGCTTTTTTCCAGTAGATTCGTTGTATCTGGGCTTTTTTCCCAGTAGATTCGTTGTATCTGGGCTTTTTTTTCCAGTAGATTCGTTGTATCTGGGCTTTTTTTCCAGTAGATTCGTTGTATCTGGGCTTTTTTCCCAGTAGATTCGTTGTATCTGGGCTTTTTTCCAGTAGATTCGTTGTATCTGGGCTTTTTTTCCCAGTAGATTCGTTTAATCTGGGCTTTTTTTTCAGTAGATTCGTTGTATCTGGGCTTTTTTTCCCAGTAGATTCGTTGTATCTGGGCTTTTTTTTCCAGTAGATTCGTTGTATCTGGGCTTTTTTTCCCAGTAGATTCGTTGTATCTGGGCTTTTTTCCCAGTAGATTCGTTGTATCTGGGCTTTTTTCCCAGTAGATTCGTTGTATCTGGGCTTTTTTTCCCAGTAGATTCGTTGTATCTGGGCTTTTTTCCCAGTAGATTCGTTGTATCTGGGCTTTTTTCCAGTAGATTCGTTGTATCTGGGCTTTTTTTCCAGTAGATTCGTTGTATCTGGGCTTTTTTCCAGTAGATTCGTTGTATCTGGGCTTTTTTTCCAGTAGATTCGTTGTATCTGGGCTTTTTTTCCCAGTAGATTCGTTGTATCTGGGCTTTTTTTCCCAGTAGATTCGTTGTATCTGGGCTTTTTTCCAGTAGATTCGTTGTATCTGGGCTTTTTTCCCAGTAGATTCGTTGTATCTGGGCTTTTTTTTCCAGTAGATTCGTTGTATCTGGGCTTTTTTTCCAGTAGATTCGTTGTATCTGGGCTTTTTTCCCAGTAGATTCGTTGTATCTGGGCTTTTTTCCAGTAGATTCGTTGTATCTGGGCTTTTTTTCCCAGTAGATTCGTTTAATCTGGGCTTTTTTTTCAGTAGATTCGTTGTATCTGGGCTTTTTTTCCCAGTAGATTCGTTGTATCTGGGCTTTTTTTTCCAGTAGATTCGTTGTATCTGGGCTTTTTTTCCCAGTAGATTCGTTGTATCTGGGCTTTTTTCCCAGTAGATTCGTTGTATCTGGGCTTTTTTCCCAGTAGATTCGTTGTATCTGGGCTTTTTTTCCCAGTAGATTCGTTGTATCTGGGCTTTTTTCCCAGTAGATTCGTTGTATCTGGGCTTTTTTCCAGTAGATTCGTTGTATCTGGGCTTTTTTCCAGTAGATTCGTTGTATCTGGGCTTTTTTCCAGTAGATTCGTTGTATCTGGGCTTTTTTTCAGTAGATTCGTTGTATCTGGGCTTTTTTTCCAGTAGATTCGTTGTATCTGGGCTTTTTTCCCAGTAGATTCGTTGTATCTGGGCTTTTTTTCCAGTAGATTCGTTGTATCTGGGCTTTTTTTCCAGTAGATTCGTTGTATCTGGGCTTTTTTCCAGTAGATTCGTTGTATCTGGGCTTTTTTCCCAGTAGATTCGTTGTATCTGGGCTTTTTTTCCAGTAGATTCGTTGTATCTGGGCTTTTTTCCCAGTAGATTCGTTGTATCTGGGCTTTTTTCCAGTAGATTCGTTGTATCTGGGCTTTTTTCCAGTAGATTCGTTGTATCTGGGCTTTTTTCCCAGTAGATTCGTTGTATCTGGGCTTTTTTTGCAGTTAGAGCTGTAGTTTTTATAAATGTTTTCTGATCTTTTTATTACTTTTCTTGGCGAGGCAAAGTGAACAAAATAAACTCCAGAGATTCTGCCGCTTCATCTTTTTTTTTCTTTTTCATTCCATCATCTACTCGATAGGATTTCTAGAAGATATTGTTTTTAGTTTTAACACGAACAGATGTGGTGAAGCCAAAAATTATGTAACGGGAGAATTTAACTTTGCAGGCTCAGGTCCCCGAAAACATCCAATGGCTTTACCGCTACAGTGTAGAGTAAAATGACCAATCTGATATTAATCCCAGTTATGGGACGGGCTTCATAGTTGTACAATCATGGAAGACATGGAGGCCTTCAGTAGGATCCTTGGCTGTCAAGACAATGCCATTGCCACATAACACTCATATGATTGATGACATGACATGGCTTTATAACTGATGGGGAGCCGTACCCCTTCAAGCCCACTGATTCTCAGAAAGAGGGGGATGCAGTCTTTGCCTGCACAGCGGCCCCCTAAGGCTATGTGCCCACGATGCAGAAATGCTCCGGTTTTTTCCTGAACATTTCTGTATCTCCCTGGCATGTGGATTTTATATGCGTTTTTTTCAGCCAGGGACAAGCGTTTGTCACGCGTTTTGCACATGCGATTTCGCATGCGGGTGGTCAAGCGCTTTCCAAAAGATTTTAGCATCACATGGAAAAGTGCTTGACAACTTAGTCACACTATATAAATCCATGCAACCGGATTAGCAGGATCCCCCAACAATTTCTTAAGCAATGAGAAAATGCAGTCCCTAATGATGTCCTCTGACAATAAGCGGATCACAGACAGCAGATGCATTGGGTTCTGCATTTCTTGGAGAATGGGATGGGGCAGCTTCTGTCTTCTCAGTGATACAATCAGGAAGGAGATGCAGCGTGAGACAATCCCTGTCTAGATCTTTGATCTGATCATCAATACAGAGGGCTGATTGGTGAAAACAGAGGGAAAGGCTAATTAAATTATTTAAAAAAAACTTAGTTTTTCGGCTGGCACTTCCTTTGGGGGTCAGTATGCCAACCTCATTGACTTCATAGCACTTGCCAGAGTGGGCAGACACGATTTATTGCCTTTACACACGTCACCTCCACACAGGGCGATGCGGCTACGACGCCTCTGTAGTGATCAAACGCTGAGTCAAACAGCAGGGCTTTAAGAGGGCTGCCCTTTTCAATCTTGGGAGTAAAACACAAAAATAAGACATCCTGTTAAGGGGGATAAAGGTAAGTAAACCGCGTTCAGTCCAGAGTGATGAATTCCAAAAGACAAAGTTTATTCCGCCATCACATAACGTTTCGACCTGTTATAGGTCTTTATCAAGTATATACAAAGACATACAGGGATACTGATCCCCTTTAAGGAAAATCAGTGGCCAGAACCCTTTAAATTCCCCTTAAATGGTCCAAAACTGAAACTGTGGGAACAATATAATCCACTTAGGGTTCAGCAAACTTACAGTCAAGGGTTTGATAAAATGATCTACACCCTTGTGTCTCTAGAAAGCATAGCGTACGTTCACGTGCTGAAAATGCCGACCAGTGCTGGAGTGAGCGGAGGTCCGCAGCTTGTGACACTCCTGCTGTAGTGAAACTACAGGTCCCAGCAGACTGACGGTCTCTCATCAAGTTATGCTGGGAGCCGCAGTTTCACAAATAGTGCTAGAGGATCCATGTCAGAAATATGAGGCTGCCACTAGGGTTTCTCCCACAAATATGTAATCGGACGTGGAGCAGATCTGCACGTGGATGAGCCATATTCTCTATCTGTGAACATACTACTCCTTCACTCAGATTCTAAGTGGTTCTGCAGCGCATCTGTGCAGAGCAAGCTGTCAATCAAAATCCAGGCCGGGTTTACAGCCGTCGCCCCTGATATAGCGAGCGGTGCTGTGATCCAAGACTGTAGCCGCTCCGTGCACAACGATGAGTGAAGGCCGGCGGCTGCAGGGAGGAAAGAAGTTAATTTTCTCCCGGTACCTGGACTATCAATAAGGCGGCCGGGCAGCATTGTAACAATATTTATCTGCAGATTAACCCTATACCTGCAGGTACATAGCATTTTCCAGGGTGACAGGTTCCCTTTAATAAACAGAAGATGGATAGAGCCGCATTAGTCCGTACTCACGGTGGAAGCCTCCTGACAACTTCTTGAAGAACACTTTCCACATTTGTTCCAAGCTTCCCGACATCTAATAGAAATAAACAGAGAAATGAATTTCTTAATACAGTTTAGAACTCGGCTACAACGAATCAGAAGAAATGAAACCTGTTTGAAGCTGACAAGCAATCAAGCCCCTCCGTAAGCCACACAGAACATGGCTACTTATGTCATCTGCAGGTGATTAAAGGAACCTGTCATGCTGAAATGGTATAAGATCTGTAGGGGGTGTTGTAGAGCAGAGAAGTTGATCAGACTGATAGACATATCTGTGGGAAGAGAGTCAGCAAAACTGGCATTTTATGCAGTGAAAAGTCCTGCCGTATGTACACTAGTCCAGTGGGCGGTCCTACTAAGTGATTGACAGTTCCCTGTATGACCATGCAGGCAAAGATAGCTGTCAATCACTAGTAGGACCGCCCACTGGACTCATCTGTACAAACAGCAGGATTCCACTGAATAAATTGATACAGGAAAAACATCTATCTTTGTACCGTATTAGCCAGTAGATAGAAGAGTATTTAGATTTGAGAGTCCTCAGTGGTTGATACCATCTTTTCCGTTAGCCATTAAAAGGTAACAAATTGCAGGCTTTCCAGACTACTCAGGTCTCAGGTCTGCCTGATGAAGAAGCCGGAGTAGTCTGGAAAGCTTGCAATTTGTTACCATCTTTTCAGTTAGCCATTAAAGGTATCAACCACTGAGGACTCTCAAATCTAATGAATAAATTACAATTTATACTGAATCTTCTCCCACAAACCTATATATCGTTCTGCTCAGTTTCTCACGGATAAAACCTGTACATCTGAATGGGGCTTTAATGTTGTTATTACAATCATGTAACCGCAGATCACAAAATCTTTCATATGATCATTTTTTTAACACCTGAAACCCCAATGGGTCGTTCTTAGACCTGTGTGGCTTACCAAGCCCAATTTCTAAAAGTTGCAAGAGTGCTGTAAAATAGGAAGCTGCACATTTCTGCGCAAAAATGATGCGTCACAAAAGTTTTTTTTTTAACACCAAAAATTGATGTAAATTCCTCGCTACATTGCCCCTTTTCCAGCCACATTTTGTAGAAAAAAATAAAAAGACAAGGTACAGACAGCGGAGTTAAATTTGCCTACAGGAATGATTTTGATCTGGAGCGCATCGTACCCGGATACAGTCACTAGCGGGAACGTCAAACATCTTCTCAATTTGTTTCTCCACCCTTTCCGGATCTGCATTCTTCAAGTCTATCTAAAAGCAAAAGTATAAATACTAATTATTTATCAAAGCTGGACAACATCTAGAAACCATATAAGAAAACTGGCTTAAAATATAGTGTGAACAAGAGTTTAGGGAGAGATGTACAACTGGCACTGGCCTATAAAAGGGATTGTGTAATCGTACAAAACTAGCAAAAATGTAAAGCGCCTGGAAAACAAGGAACGTGCAATTTACCTCTTAGTAAAATCCTATGCTTTCTCAAGAACAGAGGAATTTTAATTTCATATTTATTTTTAATCAAACCATTTTTATTGAAAAACTGCAACTACAAATATTCCATCTTTCAAATAACATACATGACATAGTAATTCCATAGTAAAAATATGAACAAAGTATCTGAACTTCAATTCCCATAACCCACCCTAAACCCAAATCCCAACACTCCAGAGAGAACCATTTTCAGAGCAGTTCTAGAATAACGGACTATAGCATTCGTAGAAGGGGAAGAAGATAAAAAAGTGACTAACAAAGGGGTAGCAGCGTTTTAATGTTATCATTTACTGCTTGATGCCTGAGCCGGGGAGTGCACGCTGAAAACTGTTGCAGGCTGCTGTAATCACAGGACACAAGCAAACAGCATGGCATTTCCTATCAGCAGGGAGGAAGTAAAGGGAACAGTAATGAAAGTCTCCTCCTACTCCGCTCCATATTGAAATGAATAGTGTGCATCCTACAAATGAGATGCATACAGCAAACAATTGATTTTCCATACATAGGTTTTGAGTTGACCACTGGATATACACATGTGTATCACTAATTACCAGAACTGGAAATTGAAAAAAAAGACGAGCAAGTTTGGGGTGAATCCTGCCTTCATTACTGCACAGCCGCTCAGAGGGATCGGTACTAGGAACAGCAGGAGTGCCGGCGATGTTCACAGATTTACCTGCTGCGGGACTGAAGGAGTCTGATCGCGCTCGGCTCGAAGCTTTTTACCTGGTTTACGATAGGAATAATTGAAAGCTGTGCTTCAAAGGCCAGGAAGAAGTTTGCCACCATCTATTAGAAAATAGACAAACTTAGGATAGAAACAATATGAACATATACCCTGCTATAAGTAAGTAAAAAGCAATAGGAAATATATATAATATAGGGTACTTAGTAAACATGTTGTTTGATTAAAAAAAAAAAAAGCCATCCCACCAGCACCAAGGTGCACCCAGTCAGTTATGTGAAGTATATAATAAAATACACTTTAGTACAATATTAGTATCTTGTCCCTTTAAATCTGCTGCTACTTCTGTCACCATGGTAACTGCATTCATACTCAGCCAATAGGATTGCTCGGTTTGAATTAGAAGAAAAAAAAAAAAAAAAGTCCTATATGGTCAGTTTGTTCCATCTCATCTGAGTGTGAAGACAGACACCTGCGATCAGCGAGAGATTATAGGTATAAGACGTGATATAATATAACGGACGGAGCCACATCCCATCACACGCACTCAGCGACCACAACTGACAGGAATCAGCACATTTATCAGAGGAGAAGTCATTATTCCCCAACACATGATAAGTGACAACTTCTAGATCTGCTGGGAACCCAACTAATCCCTGCTAGTACCTCCCCGGACCACCGCTCCATTCATTCTCTATGCAGGAGAAAGCTGAGTACAGCGCCCCCCATAGAGATTGAACGGACCGGCGGCTGAACATTTGCACTTCGCTCACTTCTATCTATAAGTGCTGTTCTGCTGATTGGGTCATAGCGGCCAAACCCACCGATCTAAGAGTCATCACCTATCCAGAGATCAGTGAGAACTTGTTCCAACTAGACATCCCCTTTAATTAAAGAGATCACATATCTAACAGCCAATACTATTCATTCCCAATCTTCCCTGTGCCCAGTAATGCCCCTGGGTATATCGCCAATATGAGCCAATCACCAAACCCTCTGCTGACTGTTCCCCATGTTTTATAGATTTTGGATCCGTTTCTACAAGAGAAGATCTCAGCGGCCACCATGGGGATGGGTTACTCTGCCAGCGATGGAGCAGGTAGTATCCACCAGCCGGTGATATCTCACCTTCCTCCATATTCTGCTGTTACATGCGTTTCTTCAGCTTTACCCCTTCCCAACAGAACCAATTGATGTTTTTTTTCTGTTTTTTCCTTGGCTTTTTCCAAGGGCTATAACTTTTTCATGTCTGTCCACATATGTGAGGTCTTGTTATTTTGCAGGACGAGCGGTACTTATAAATCCCACCATTCATTTACCACATAGTACTAGAAAACGGGAAAAAAAGACCAAGTGCAGTAAAAGTGCGAGGAAAAAAAAAGCCTGACCCTGTTTATCTGGGAAGGGTTTTAACGGCGTACATAGTGTGGTAAAAATGACCCGGTAATAGGATCCTACTCCTCAGTGTGATCACAGCAAGACCAAACTTCTCCAAGAGTTTTGGCAAAAGAAAAAAACTTCATTTTTTCTGAGACCCGTAACATTTTCGTTTTTCGGGTTGATGGAGCTGTGTGGGGGCTTATTTTTTGAAGGGCAAGAGGACTTTATTGATAACATTTTGGGACACATATGACATGGTCATCGCTTCTTACAGGGTTTTCTGCAGTATTGTGCCGAACGAAAAAAATGCAATTTTGGCTTTTTGAATTTTTTTCTGTGTTCACTGATCGTTTGTTTTTTATATTTGGATAGATTGTATTTCTCTGAAAGAGACCATACCACAAATGTGTATATTTTTATTATCTTTATTTTTAGTGGGAGGTGAGTTGAACTTGTGGGGTTTTAATATTTTACACTTTTTTTTTTTTAATTTTCACTGCATTTGTATACATTATCTGATTGCTTGTGCTATATACAGCGATACCACAGTAATGCTCCATATAGCAAAATCACGGTCTTCTTTACAGCCCAAATGAAGCTTTATGATGACAGGCACGGAGGCTTTAGCAGACCCCCGGATGTCATAGCAGTCCATCTGCACCCTGTGATCGCGTCACAGGAGCGCCGGTGGGTGCATGGAACGATGCGTCCCAATGCCGGCGCGCTGTTAATGCTGCTGTTAGAGATTGACAGCAGCACTGAACAGGTTAACAGTGGTGGGCAGATCTTCGCTCCACTCGCAGCTCTTAGAGGCAGGTCCTGGTTGTTTGTCACAGCCATTATCTGCCATGTACGGGGCGAGCTGACTCTGCTCCATACAGTCATGGCCAAAAGTTTTGAGAATGACACCAAAATTATATTTTCACATGATCTGCTGGCCTCTGGTTTTTATTAGTGTTTGTCTGATGTTTATATCACATACAGAAATATAATTGCAATCATATTATGAGTACCAATAGGTTATATTGACAGTTAGAAAGAGTTAATGCAGCAAGTCAATATTTGCAGTGTTGCCCCTTCTTCAAGACCTCTGTAATTCTCCCTGGCATGCTCTCAATCAACTTTTGGACCAAATCCTGACTGATAGCAGTCCATTCTTGCATAATCAATGCTTGCATTTTGCCAGAATTTGTTGGTTTTTGTTTGTCCACCCGTCTCTTGATGATTAACCACAAGTTCTCAATGGGATTAAGATTTGGGGAGTTTCCAGGCCATGGACCCAAAATCTCTATGTTTTGTTCCATGAGCCATTTAGTTATCACCTTTGCTTTATGGCAAGGTGCTCCATCATGCTGGAAAAGGCATTGTTGGGCGCCAAACTGCTCTTGGACGGTTGGGAGAAGTTGCTCTTGGAGGACATTCTGGTACCATTCTTTATTCATGGCAGTGTTTTTAGGCAAGACTGTGAGTGAGCCGATTCCCTTGGCTGAGAAGCAACCCCACACATGAATGGTTTCAGGATGCTTTACAGTTGGCATGAGACAAGACTGGTTGGTAGCGCTCACCTCTTCTTCTCCGAATAAGCTGTTTTCCAGATGTCCCAAACAATCGAAAAGGGGATTCATCAGAGAAAATGACTTTGCCCCAGTCCTCAGCAGTCCACTCCCTGTACCTTTTGCAGAATATCAGTCGGTCCCTGATGTTTTTTCTGGAGAGAAGTGGCTTCTTTGCTGCCCTCCTTGAAACTAGCCCTTGCTCAAAGAGTCTCCGCCTCACAGTGCCTGCAGAAGCACTCACACCAGCCTGCTGCCATTCCTGAGCAAGCTCGGCACTGCTGGTAGTCCGATCCCGCAGCTGAAACAGTTTTAAGATCTGGTCCTGGCGCTTGCTTGTCTTTCTTGGGCGCCCTGGAGCCTTTTTGACAACAATGGAAGCTCTCTCCTTGAAGTTCTTGATGATGCGATAGATTGTTGACTGAGGTGCAATCTTTGTAGCTGCAATACTCTTCCCTGTTAGGCCATTTTTGTGCAGTGCAATGGTGGCTGCACGTGTTTCTTTAGAGATAACCATGGTTAACTGAAGAGAAACAATGATACCAAGAGCCAGCCTCCTTTTAAAGTGTCCAGTGATGTCATTCTTACTTAATCATGACTGATTGATCGCCAGCCCTGTCCTCATCAACACCCACACCTGTGTTAATGGATCAATCACTAAAACGATATTAGCTGCTCCTTTTAAGGCAGGACTGCTATGATGTTGAAATGTGTCTTGGGGGTTAAAGTTCATTTTCTGGGCAAATATTGACTTTGCAAGTACAGTAATTGCTGTTAAGCTGATCACTCCTTGACATTCAGGAGTATATGCAAATTGCCATTACAAAAAATGAAGCAGTAAACTTTGGAAAAATTACTATTTGTCTCATTCTCAATACTTTTGGCCATGACTGTACACCCGCTACTGACTTATACCAGACACGTACGGCAGATGTTGGTAAGGAGTTAAAGCGGTTGTCCTGCTTTGGGGCCATTTGTTTTTTTTACTTTAATGCAAGTATTTGGGGCTAAAATTGATTTCCGTTATTGAGTTTCATTAAAAATGTTGCCTTCTGTAGCATCTGCGCTGCACTGTCTATTCCTGGCTGCAAAATTAGCTAACTGAGAATCTATCAGTGAGCTCCTTCTGGCAGTCTTAAGGGAGAGTTTGTAGATCTTTCATCTGTTTTTTTTCCTGAGTGCCTTTTAACTGATCTATGCCCAAAGAAAACATGAAACTTGAATGTGCAGGGAAGCAATAAGTCTGTAATAACCAGTGAAAAATGAAATCTAAATGTAAAAAATTACTTTTAGTAGTAAATACATGGACATAAGAAAATACACACTGCTCAAAAAACTAAAGGGAACACTTAAACAACAGAATATAACTCCAAGTAAATCAAACTTCTGTGAAATCAAACTGTCCACTTAGGAAACAACACTGATTGACAATCAATTTCACATGCTGTTGTGCAAATGGAATAGACAATAGATGGAAATTATTGGCAATTATCAAGACACCCTCAATAAAGGAGTGGTTCTGCAGGTGGGGACCACAGACCACATCTCAGTACCAGTGCTTTCTGGCTGATGTTTTGGTCACTTTTGAATGGTGGTTGTGCTTTCACACTCGTGGTAGCATGAGAAGGACTCTACAACCCACAGAAGTTGCTCAGGTAGTGCAGCTCATCCAGGATGGCACATCAATGCGAGCTGTGGCAAGGAGGTTTGCTGTGTCTGTCAGCGTAGTGTCCAGAGGCTGGAGGCGCTACCAGGAGACAGGCCAGTACACCAGGAGACGTGGAGGGGGCCGTAGGATGGCAACAACCCAGCAGCAGGACCGCTACCCCCGCCTTTGTACAAGGAGGAACAGGAGGAGCACTGCCAGAGCCCTGCAAAATGACCTTCAGCAGGCCACAAATGAGCATATGTCTGCACAAATGGTTAGAAACCGACTCCATGAGGGTGGTATGAGGGCCCGACGTCCACACATGGGGGTTGTGCTCACAATCCAACACCGTGCAGGACGTTTGGCATTTGCCACAGAACACCAGGATTGGCAAAGTCGACCACTGGCTCCCTGTGCTCTTCACAGATGAAAGCAGGGTCACACTGAGCACATGTGACAGACGTGACAGAGTCTGGAGACGCCGTGGAGAACGATCTGCTGCCTGCAACATCCTTCAGCATGACCGGTTTGGCAGTGGGTCACTAATAGTGTGGGGTGGCATTTCTTTGGAGGGCTGCAAAGCCCTCCATGTGCTCGCCAGAGGTAGCCTGACTGCCATTAGGTACAGAGATGAGATCCTCAGACCCCTTGTGAGACCATATGCTGGAGCGGTTGGCACTGGGTTCATCCTAATGCAGAACAATGCCAGACCTCATGTGGCTGGAGTGTGTCAGCCTCATTTTGACTTGTTTTAAGTACATTACATCAAAGTTGGATCAGCCTGTAGTGTGTTTTTCCAATTTAATTTTGGGGGTGACTCCAAATCCAGGCCTCCATTGGTTAATAAATTTTATTTCCATTGATGATTTTGTATGAACATTTGCTAAAGAAGAACTGCGCCCAGCGGAGCCAAGCTGAAGGAAGAGAATGGACTTGATCTGACTTCAGACATTTTTTCAAGTTTCCCCCCAGGAGGGGGCCAGTTCACTTTTTAGCTGGGTTAAAATACACTGCTCAAAAAATAAAGGGAACACTCAAATAACACATCCTAGATCTGAATGAATGAAATATTTGTAAGGTGCCCCAGCGAGGTAGTCGTGGGCGAGCTGTAGCCCCCTCTCGCTATGGCACCCTACAGACAATACGTGTCCTCTCTCTGAAGCGTGGCTGTGTATGTAGTGCTCTTCACTTACTTCACGCCATCCGATCGCGGCTGTCTCCAGGCAATTTTCTTCTGGGACCAGGGCAGCAATAATTTCAGAGGACACGAGGATCTTAACCAGAACTTGGACTTTACTTCGGGAAGAGGAATATTTACAGTATTTACAGTCAGATATAATGGATAAGGCCCGACAGGCAATCATCTCCCTCACAGGCGCTGTTAACTGCTTCAGCCCTGGTTCCCTCTTTAGGCGGAGCATCTCTGTGGCTATAATTCCTGGCCCTAGAGACTCCTCTGTATTAACAGTGAACGGATCCGATATCTCTCCCCACGTCTTGGCTTGGAGTACTGTTTAGCTTCCTCTGCTGCCTGCAGACCAGAAGTGCCCCGTGTCCTCACTACGCTTTGGTGAGTTTCTACGGCGAGCGAACAGGACTCGTGCTCATGCGTGGGGAGAACTGCGCACTGGGATCTCACTGTCTGAGGGTTCGGAGCTCCCGTCTACCCTAGCAGCCACTATAGTAAGGCTGTCTCATCAGGTCGCAATCCCTTCTTGTACTACTCAATCACTTCCTGATACAGGAAATTAAAACAGAGACTTTCCTAATATGCCCACCCTCAGTGAGCTGTCATCACAGAACCTTAACCCATCACTGTCTATAGCTCGGCTAGCAGACTCAACCTGACATCTGCACCCCGAACAGTGGCATCTTGTGGCTGTTTTCAGGTACTACAGCCCAGAAGGAACTATACCAGGAACAAGCTCTATATCTCTCTAGGCTTGATAAGGGCACTAAGTTCCCCCTCTGCTCTACCAACTGGACCACTAAAGCTAACCCCCTTAGCTTGGCCTACCACAGTTGGGGAGGTCTGTCTTCAGGAACTCTTCCTTTTACTCTCTCAGTCTCAAGGGAAGGCTACGACCTTCCCCACTATTACATTTTCTCATTGAATACTTTGTTCTGTACAAAGTTGAATGTGCTGACAACAAAATCACACAAAAGTCATCCATGGAAATCAAATTTATTAACCAATGGAGGCCTGGATTTGGAGTCACCCCCAAAATTAAAGTGAAAAAACACACTACAGGCTGATCCAACATTGATGTAATGTCCTAAAAACAAGTCAAAATGAGGCTCAGTATTGTGTGGCCTCCACGTGCCTGTATGACCTCCCTACACCACCTGGGCATGCTCCTGATGAGGTTGCGGATGGTGTCCTGTGGGATCTCCTCCCAGACCTGGACTAAAGCATCCGCCAACTCCTGGACAGTCTGTGGTGCAATGTGATGTTGGTGGATGGAGCGAGACATGATGTCCCAGATGTGCTCAATCGGACTCAGATCTGGGGAACAGGCGGGCCAGTCCATAGCTTCAAAGACTTCATCTTGCAGGAACTGCTGACACACTCCAGCCACATGAGGTCTGGCATTGTCCTGCATTAGGAGGAACCCAGGGCCCACTGCACCAGCATATTGTCTCACAAGGGGCCTGAGCATCTTATCTCGGTACCTAATGGCAGTCAGGCTACCTCTGGCAAGCACATGGAGGGCTGTGCGGCCCTTCAAAGAAATGCCACCCCACACCATTACTGACCCACTGCCAAACCGGTCGTGCTGAAGGATGTTGCAGGCAGCAGATCGCTCTCCACGGTGTCTCCAGACACTGTCACGTCTGTCACATGTGCTCAGTGTGAACCTGCTTTCCAGTGGCGAGTTTGCCAATTCTGGTGTTCTGTGGCAAATGCCAAGCATCCTGCACAGTGTTAGGCTGTGAGCACAACCCCCATCTGTGGACGTCGGGCCCTCATACCACCCTCATGGAGTCAGTTCTAACCGTTTGTGCAGACATGCACATTTGTGGCCTGCTGGAGGTCATTTTGCAGGGCTCTGGCAGTGCTCCTCCTGTTGCTTCTTGCACAAAAGCGGAGGTAGCGGTCCTGCTGCTGGGTTGTTGCCCTCCTAAGGCCCACTCCATCTCTCCTGGTGTACTGGCCTGTCTCCTGGTAGCGTCTCCAGCCTCTGGACACTACACTGACAGACACAACAAACCTCCTTGCCACAGCTCTCACTGATGTGCCATCCTGGATGAACTGCACTACCTAAGCATCTTCTGTGGGTTGTAGAGTCCGTCTCATGCTACCACGAGTGTGAAAGCACAACCAACATTGAAAAGTGACCAAAACATCAGCCAGAAAGCACTGGTACTGAGATGTGGTCTGTGATCCCCACCTGCAGAACCACTCCTTTATTGAGGGTGTCTTGATAATTGCCAATAATTTCCATCTATTGTCTATTCCATTTGCACAACAGCATGTGAAATTGATTGTTAATCAGTGTTGTTTCCTAAGTGGACAGTTTGATTTCAGAGAAGTTTGATTTATTTGGAGTTATATTCTGTTGCTTAAGTGTTCCCTTTATTTTTTTGAGCAGTGTATATAAAAAAATTACTGCAGCTTTAATGCTATTTATTACGTCTCAGGTAATTTTGTGACTAACTATACAGCATCAAAAATACCAAAAAGCTTAAATCGCCAATGGAAGCCGATAGCACTAGTGAGAACATGGCATAAGCGTAATTTAAAGGAAGAGGAGGACATTATTCACTCCAGTTTCCTGCGGCCCCTCGGGAGTATAGGTTGCTGCACAGTAGTCTGCATTCTGTGTAAAACAGGAAAAAACACTTTCTTAGAGGGATGAGGGCAGCGCGGTGGTCAGTAGTAGCACTCTGTCAGTTGAGGATTGCTCCTAATATCTGGTTGTGTTTCCTGAGAAGAGGAGACCCCACCCAAGAGGAGACCCACCCAAGAGGAGACCCCACCGAAGAGGAGACCCCACCGAAGAGGAGACCCCACCGAAGAGGAGACCCAACCGAAGAGGAGACCCCACCGAAGAGGAGACCCACCGAAGAGGAGACCCAAGAGGAGACCCCACCGAAGAGGAGACCCCACCGAAGAGGAGACCCACCGAAGAGGAGACCCCACCGAAGAGGAGACCCCACCGAAGAGGAGACCCCACCGAAGAGGAGACCCACCGAAGAGGAGACCCCACCGAAGAGGAGACCCCACCGAAGAGGAGACCCACTGAAGAGGAGACCCCACCGAAGAGGAGACCCCACCGAAGAGGAGACCCCACCGAAGAGGAGACCAAACCGAAGAGGAGACCCCACCGAAGAGGAGACCCACCGAAGAGGAGACCCAAGAGGAGACCCCACCGAAGAGGAGACCCCACTGAAGAGGACACCCACCGAAGAGGAGACCCCACCAAAGAGGAAACCCCACCGAAGAGGAGACCCCACCGAAGAGGAGACCCACCGAAGAGGAGACCCCACCGAAGAGGAGACCCCACCGAAGAGGAAACCCCACCGAAGAGGAGACCCCACCGAAGAGGAGACCCACCGAAGAGGAGACCCACCGAAGAGGAGACCCAAGAGGAGACCCCACCCAAGAGGAGACCCCACCCAAGAGGAGACCCACCCAAGAGGAGACCCCACCCAAGAGGAGACCCCACCAAAGAGGAGACCCCACCGAAGAGGAGATCCACCGAAGAGGAGACCGCACCGAAGAGGAGACCCCACCGAAGAAGAGACCCAAGAGGAGACCCCACCCAAGAGGAGACCCCACCGAAGAGGAGACCCCACCGAAGAGGAGACCCACCGAAGAGGAGACCCCACCGAAGAGGAGACCCCACCGAAGAGGAGACCCACCGAAGAGGAGACCCCACCGAAGAGGAGACCCCACCGAAGAGGAGACCCACCGAAGAGGAGACCCAAGAGGAGACCCCACCGAAGAGGAAACCCCACCGAAGAAGAGACCCCACCGAAGAGGAGAACCACCGAAGAGGAGACCCCACCGAAGAGGAGACCCCACCGAAGAGGAGACCCAGGAGGAGACCCCACCGAAGAGGAGACCCCACCGAAGAGAAGACCCCACCGAAGAGGAGATCCACCGAAGAGGAGACCCCACCGAAGAGGAGACCCAAGAGGAGACCCCACCGAAGAGGAGACCCAAGAGGAGACCCCACCGAAGAGGAGACCCACCGAAGAGGAGACCCCACCGAAGAGGAGACCCAAGAGGAGACCCCACCGAAGAGGAGACCCCACTGAAGAGGAGACCCCACCGAAGAGGAGACCCAAGAGGAGACCCCACCGAAGAGGAGACCCACCAAAGAGGAGGCCCACCAAAGAGGAGACCCACCAAAGAGGAGACCCACCAAAGAGGAGACCCACCAAAGAGGAGACCCCACCGAAGAGGAGACCCCACCGAAGAGGAGACCCAAGAGGAGACCCCACCGAAGAGGAGACCCAAAAGGAGACCCCACCGAAGAGGAGACCCCACCGAAGAGGAGACCCCACCGAAGAGGAGACCCACCGAAGAGGAGACCCACCGAAGAGAAGACCCCACCGAAGAGGAGACCCACCGAAGAGGAAGCCCCACCGAAGAGGAGACCCAAGAGGAGACCGCACCGAAGAGGAGACCCACCGAAGAGGAGACCCCACCAAAGAGGAGACCCATGAGGAGACCCCACCGAAGAGGAGACCCACCGAACAGGAGACCCAAGAGGAGACCCACCGAAGAGGAAACCCCACCGAAGAGGAGACCCAAGAGGAGACCTCAACGAAGAGGAGACCCCACCGAAGAGGAGACCCACTGAAGAGGAGACCCCACCGAAGAGGAGACCCCACCGAAGAGGAGACCCAAGAGGAGACCCACCGAAGAGGAGACCCCACCGAAGAGGAGACCCCACCGAAGAGGAGACCCCACCGAAGAGGAGACCTCACCGAAGAGGAGACCCACCGAAGAGGAGACCCCACCGAAGAGGAGACCCAAGAGGAGACCCACCGAAGGGGAGACCCCACCGAAGAGGAGACCCGACCGAAGTGGAGACCCAAGAGGAGGCCCACCAAAGAGGATACCCAAGAGGAGACCCACTGAAGAGGAGACCCACCGAAGAGGAGACCCCACCGAAGAGGAGACCCACCGAAGAGGAGACCCACCGAAGAGGAAACCCAAGAGGAGACCCACCGAAGAGGAGACCCAAGAGGAGACCCACCAAAGAGGATACCCAAGAGGAGACCCACCGAAGAGGAGACCCAAGAGGAGACCCACCGAAGAGGAGACCACACCGAAGAGGAGATCCCACCAAAGAGGAGACCCACCGAAGAGGAGACCCAAGAGGAGACCCACCGAAGAGGAGACCCCACCGAAGAGGAGACCCCACCGAAGAGGAGACCCCACCGAAGAGGAGACCCAAGAGGAGACCCCACCGAAGAGGAGACACCACCGAAGAGGAGACCCCACCGAAGAGGAAACCCCACCGAAGAGGAGACCCACCGAAGAGGAGACCCAAGAGGAGACCCCACCCAAGAGGAGACCCCACCCAAGAGGAGACCCCACCCAAGAGGAGACCCACCCAAGAGGAGACCCCACCCAAGAGGAGACCCCACCGAAGAGGAGACCCCACCGAAGAGGAGATCCACCGAAGAGGAGACCCCACCAAAGAGGAGACCCCACCGAAGAGGAGACCCAAGAGGAGACCCCACCGAAGAGGAGACCCCACCGAAGAGGAGACCCCACCGAAGAGGAGACCCACCGAAGAGGAGACCCAAGAGGAGACCCCACCGAAGAGGAAACCCCACCGAAGAAGAGACCCCACCGAAGAGGAGAACCACCGAAGAGGAGACCCCACCGAAGAGGAGACCCCACCGAAGAGGAGACCCAGGAGGAGACCCCACCGAAGAGGAGACCCCACCGAAGAGAAGACCCCACCGAAGAGGAGACCCACCGAAGAGGAGACCCCACCGAAGAGGAGACCCAAGAGGAGACCCCACCGAAGAGGAGACCCACCGAAGAGGAGACCCCACCGAAGAGGAGACCCAAGAGGAGACCCCACCGAAGAGGAGACCCCACCGAAGAGGAGACCCAAGAGGAGACCCCACCGAAGAGGAGACCCACCAAAGAGGAGACCCAAAGAGGAGACCCCACCGAAGAGGAGACCCCACCGAAGAGGAGACCCAAGAGGAGACCCCACCGAAGAGGAGACCCAAAAGGAGACCCCACCGAAGAGGAGACCCACCGAAGAGGAGACCCACCGAAGAGGAGACCCCACCGAAGAGGAGACCCACCGAAGAGGAAGCCCCACCGAAGAGGAGACCCAAGAGGAGACCCCACCGAAGAGGAGACCCCACCGAAGAGGAGACCCACCGAAGAGGAGACCCCACCAAAGAGGAGACCCAAGAGGAGACCCCACCGAAGAGGAGACCCACCGAACAGGAGACCCAAGAGGAGACCCACCGAAGAGGAGACCCCACCGAAGAGGAGACCCAAGAGGAGACCTCAACGAAGAGGAGACCCCACCGAAGAGGAGACCCCACCGAAGAGGAGACCCACCGAAGAGGAGACACCACCGAAGAGGAGACCCCACCGAAGAGGAGACCCAAGAGGAGACCCACCGAAGAGGAGACCCCACCGAAGAGGAGACCCAAGAGGAGACCCACCGAAGAGGAGACCCCACCGAAGAGGAGACCCACCGAAGAGGAGACCCCACCAAAGAGGAGACCCCACCGAAGAGGAGACCCCACCGAAGAGGAGACCCAAGAGGAGACCCACCGAAGGGGAGACCCCACCGAAGAGGAGACCCCACCGAAGTGGAGACCCAAGAGGAGGCCCACCAAAGAGGATACCCAAGAGGAGACCCACTGAAGAGGAGACCCAAGAGGAGACCCACCGAAGAGGAGACCCCACCGAAGAGGAGACCCACCGAAGAGGAGACCCACCGAAGAGGAAACCCAAGAGGAGACCCACCGAAGAGGAGACCCAAGAGGAGACCCACCAAAGAGGATACCAAAGAGGAGACCCACCAAAGAGGAGACCCAAGAGGAGACCCACCGAAGAGGAGACCACACCGAAGAGGAGATCCCACCAAAGAGGAGACCCACCGAAGAGGAGACCCAAGAGGAGACCCACCGAAGAGGAGACCCCACCGAAGAGGAGACCCCACCGAAGAGGAGACCCACCGAAGAGGAGACCCCACCGAAGAGGAGACCCACCGAAGAGGAGACCCCACCGAAGAGGAGACCCACCGAAGAGGAGACCCAAGAGGAGACCCACCGAAGGGGAGACCCCACCGAAGAGGAGACCCCACCGAAGAGGAGACCCACCGAAGAGGAGACCCCACCGAAGAGGAGACCCCACCGAAGAGGAGACCCACCGAACAGGAGACCCACCGAAGAGGAGACCCACGAAGGAGACCGAAGAGGAGGCCCACCGAAGAGGAGACCCACCGAAGAGGAGACCCACCGAAGAGGAGACCCACCGAAGAGGAGACCCACCGAAGAGGTGACCCACCGAAGAGGAGACCTACCGAAGAGGAGACCCACCGAAGAGGAGACCCACCGAAGAGGAAACCCAAGAGGAGCCCCACCGAAGAGGAGCCCCACCGAAGAGGAGAACCACCGAAGAGGAGAACCACCGAAGAGGAGACCGAAGGGGAGACCCACCGAAGAGGAAACCTAAGAGGAGACCGAAGAGGACAGACCTGCACCTTAAGATCCCTAGGGGGAAAGGGATGGCCCAAGGCCAGAAAAGACATCAATCGATCCTACAACAAAAAGGAAGAAGCAGAACCAGAACAAAGTCCGCCATTACATCAACCGGTATTTGAGAGGAAAGAGGAACATCATGTGGACCATCCTGCTGGGACCTCTCTGCCGATAACATCATACGGCAATACCGGCTGGTAAGTATAAATCCAACAAAGTAATAATAGCAGGATTGTAGGAATATAGTGGCAGTATGTCAGTATTAGTGTAATTTGAGTAATAATACTAGTGATAATAGTAAGAAAGTAATAAAATAACAGTAGTAATAGTAGTAGGTAGAATAGCAGTGTGATCCAGGGTTCTAGGACTGATCGCCTTTTCTCGGGGTCAAGAAGGAATTTTTCCGCTGTGACACAAATTGGCTGAAGGTGTCCTGAGGTTTTTGCCTTCTTTTGGATCAACACTCTAGGTATAGGGTAGTATTAGTAGCAATAGGAAAGAAGAATAATACCGTAATAAGATAGCACAATGTTAATAATAACCATATCAAATAGTTAGATTTATACAAACAAATTAAAATAACTCCAGTAATACAATAATTAGTGTAATATTTAACTTGTAATAACATTATTAGGTTTGATCCAGGGTCCTAGGACTGATCGCCTTTTCCCGGGGTCAAGAAGGAATTTTTCCCGTGACACAAATTGGCGTTAGGTGTCCTGGGGTTTTTGCCTTCTTCTGGATCAACAGCTTTAGGCATAGGGATTTTAGTAATACCATTATTAGAATCACAAGATTAATAAAAAAATTTGAATTTATTTTTTTTAATTAGTTTTATAACAGTTATAATTAATTGGATTAATGCAAAAATAATAAATAGTAAAAATGGTGGTAATAATAAAAAAAAATAGTCCCAGTTACTAAGTTAGTGTAGTGTTAGTGTAGGGACCCATCTGAAGAGGTCGCCTTGACGTTGGCAGATGGGCTCGCACAATTTGCTCAAAATGTGCGCTAAGAACCTCATATTTCTATGTACAGGAGATCTAGCAGTAATTCCATTCAGGAGATAGATATCTGTGTACACACACACTTTGTTATATACTTTTGTGCAGCACACAGGGCAGGCATACAGGTACAGGGCGAGAGGAGACCCACCGAAGAGGAGACCCACCGAAGAGGAGACCCCACCGAAGAGGAGACCCCACCGAAGAGGAGACCCCACCGAAGAGGAGACTCCACCGAAGAGGAGACCCACCGAAGAGGAGACCCCACCGAAGAGGAGACCCACCGAAGAGGAGACCCAAGAGGAGACCTACCGAAGAGGAGACCCTCCGAAGAGGAGACCCTCCGAAGAGGAGACCCACCAAAGAGGAGACCCACCGAAGAGGAGAACCACCGAAGAGGAGACCCACTGAAGAGGAAACCGAAGAGGAGACCGAAGAGGACAGAACTGCACCTTAAGATCCCTAGGGGGAAAGGGATGGCCAAAGGCCAGAAAAGACAACAATCGATCCTACAACAAAAAGGAAGAAGCAGAACCAGAACAAAGTCCGCCATTACATCAACCGGTATTTGAGAGGAAAGAGGAACATCATGTGGACCATCCTGCTGGGACCTCTCTGCCGATAACATCATACGGCAATACCGGCTGGTAAGTATAAATCCACCAAAGTAATAATAGCAGGATAGTAGTAATATAGTGGCAGTATATCAGTATTAGTGTAATTTGAGTAATAATACTAGTGATAATAGTAAGAAAGTAATAAAATAACAGTAGTAATAGTAGTAGGTAGAATAGCAGTGTGATCCAGGGTTCTAGGACTGATCGCCTTTTCTCGGGGTCAAGAAGGAATTTTTCCGCTGTGACACAAATTGGCTGAAGGTGTCCTGAGGTTTTTGCCTTCTTTTGGATCAACACTCTAGGTATAGGGTAGTATTAGTAGCAATAGGAAAGAATAATAATACCGTAATAAGATAGCAGGTTATTATTGAGCTCCTAGATTGGGCAGAGGAGCTCAGTCTTCAGCAGGAGCTGGCCGAGGAGAGCAGAGCAACTTGCATGGGGCTGCTGCACAAGAAGTAACTCAAAAGGTGGAGATTAACCCGGAGATGTGGTGCCCGGGCTGTGATCTGCTGTGCAGGCTGCATAGACGATGCCTCCTAGGACCCGAACTTCACCCCTAACAGGCACAGCAGAGCTCGGACGGCTGCAAGTGAATGGAGAGCGGCTGATTAGTAACTGCTGCGTCTCCTGCAGCTCAGATAAGAGCCGTACAGAGCGGGGGCTCAGTAATGATGAATACGGGAAGTGTCCGCCCCTCACATGTCCTATATGCGGCCTCCAGAGGTAAAGTCTCCCCTGTAACCAGCGCCTTCTCCCACCTTCTCTGCTGGCATGCTCCATTGCTTAAAGGGGATGTCTGAAGAAAACAAGTTATCACTTATCCACAGGCTCGGTAATCACTTACTGATTGTGGGGTCTGACCGCTGCGAACCATTGTCTGATCGGGAAGGAGTGGAAAGTCAGGGATCAACTGCAGCTCCATTCATTCTCTATGGGGCTCCAGAAAAGCTGAGCTCAGGGCTTGAATGCCACATAGGGAAGGAATGGAGCAGATCCTGGAGTAATAACATGTCCTCCTCTCCTCAGCTTTCTGTCTGTGTAAGTGGCTCAGCCCTTGTCTCCCTTTCTCACCGGCTTCTGTACTGGTCCCTGTGGACTTTCTCCTATGAGGAAGAGGAAACCCCTCTGCCCTTCTGTTCTCAGTCCTCTGCGGCTTTTCCCCATCGCTCAGTGCAGCCATTATATGTAATAAGGATCATTCTTGTCCGGCTTTCATTCCGCCCAGCTGACAAGATAATAAACATGTGAGGTGGAAGGTTCACAATTATTAGATGTGTTGTGAAAAGTCTCCACAGCAAATTCAGAGAAAACTGCAGGGTGACCGCTTGTGAAACCAGCACAAAATCCAGCGGACAGCGCCTCCCTGCCCCCCGCCGGTCTCTGTATCCTGGCATTCAGCTATTCCATTTGGTGCTTATTCAGGGAGGAAAACAAAAATGTGATGTTCTTACACAGACGCCTGAAGACGCGACGTTCGCTGCTGTGACGCCCAGCTGAGCTTGGTATCACAGATCCTAGAAGTGTGCATTGATGGATTCCTCCACAAGACGCCCTCATAAGCATTCACACACCTCCACCTTCCACCTCAGACCACCAGAGGGAGCCCGCTAGGGATATATAAAGGGAAGGTGGAGCCAGGCAGCCCAGAAAGTGATTCAGCAGTTTCCTGCTCAGACACAGAAGGACTCAGTGCAGTCGAGCCAGAGCCTAGCAGTTCCTGCAGAAAGAGTTCAGTACAGTCTGTAGAGTGATTCCAGACTAGAACTCAGCTCAGGATAGAGAGCTAGGAGTGTGCCGACGCTCTGAGAGCGGCGAAGAAGAGCAGTGTCCCGGCTGCAGTGTGTGTTGCCTAGTGAGGGCCCGAGCGGGACCAAAGGTGAGTGGAGAGTGAGTACATAGGGGGCAGAGGAGCTTAATTAGCTCACCCCGAAGAATTTACCGGACACCAGGTCCGAAGCTTAGCGGGATCTCTACGACCTAGTAAGGCATAACCGGAATCCCTGGAGAACTACAGGTCCCAGGATCGCTAGAGTGCTGATACGTAACAGAGCCGGGAGACACATAGGCCCCGCAAGCTGAGGAGCGTGTACTCCAAGAAAAGGCCCTACCACAAGGTCAGCCAGCGCAAGACAGAGACAAAGTTAGGCCTAGCTCCAGGCAGGTCAGAAACTTACTGCGCAGAGGCAAGAAACAGGAAGCCCTACACCCGCTCATGGGGGAGGATCCTGATATGCACCCTTCACCCTACAGTGCTCCGGGATGTGCCTGACTTTCCATCAGTAAAAGGTACTGAAGTGACTACAGTGTCCGTCCCCGTTCTTGCTCTGACCCGGCTGGGTCTCGCCTGTCCTGCATTCCCCTTGCATACGCTGCCCTGAGGCCTAGCTCCGCCTGTGGGGAGCTATACCATCGAGCAACCTTATCACCGGCCTCAGTGGACTGCTGCAGCGCTGGTGATTATCATCAGAAACCACAGGTGGCGTCACGAACGTTCATAAAATTAACAAACAACCACCCTTTTAAAGAGTGACCCCAGGGTACGGGCCTGGGAGTCGACCACCGCGACATCCCCAAGGCCAGGCAAAGGCCCGGGTACCGAGTCATCCCCATCCCCTGGGCTGGTCACTGCTTTTCATCATCCATGTTGGGCTGTTGTACGACGTGTGGACTACTCTGCTTGTTGGATTCTTGCATTACCACAAACACTGCCTTTATTTTGTGATTTCTGTGCCGCTTCCCATTTCTATTGGCAGCGTGATATACCAGCACGTGAGGGCTGCCACAATCATGTGTCAATAGGTTATTGATGGAGGCCGTGATACAGAGACTGTCCTGGACCAGGGAGGAGTTGGTACAGAAGCACCTAGAGAGGAGGGTACAGGGGCTTCATTTCAATTTTAAAACTTAGCTGGATTGTGTTTAGCTACAAGAATGGAAAGAAAAATAGAAAAAAAAAAATGAAGAGTTTATTATTTGGCAAAATCGTCCATCAGAGGTTTGGCCACTACCAAAAAGTTTTTGATGAACTTACAGTAGCAGCTGGCAAAACCCAAAAAACTTTGTAACGCCTTTAAGTCCTGAATATTATACCAATCCAGTACCATCCGGACTTTTGCCAGATCCATGCAAAAACAGTGAATGATAAGAAATAACCCAAAAAAGGGACCTCCTGATGGAGAACATAAATTATTTGTCAAACCAGAGAAATGTATTATCTTTGAGTATCTGTAAGACCTGCCTGACATGTACCTGATGTGATACGAGGTGAATAAATTAGACTGTGGGGACCCCCAACGAAACCCCGACGCTCAGCCCCCCTACCGCCACCCCTTCCTTAACAATACAATAATGTAACTCTTACAACTGGATGGGTGAGGATCAGTCACAGCTAGTGTTGAGCGATACCTTCCGATATCGGGAAATATCGGATCGGATTGGATCGGACCGATACCGAAAAAGTATCGGATATCGCCGATTCCGATACCGGAAACCAATGCAAGTCAATGGGACAGAAATATCGGAATGAAAATAAACCCTTTCTTTCCTTGTAGGTTAATTCTACATGGAGGAAAACAACGAAGAATAATGTAGAATGCATTGGGGGAGGTGGGGGAGACAATAAAGGCATAGAGGTTTAGCCCAATCAAATGGAATAGCAGGAATTAATATTTTTTTTTAAGACGTTCTGAGTTACGGAAATATTGACTATGTTAAGTATTTTTATATTTTGTCAGATATTTATGTTTCACTACTTCCATGCTCTTCACCTTCTTTTTTACTTCTCCCACACTTTCTCCTTCATCATCCTCAGCATCTTTTTCATCCACTTCTTCTTCACCTTCTTCATTTTCTTCTTCTTCACCTTCTTCGTATTATTCTTTTTTTTTACATTCTTCATATTCTACTTCTTCATCTTCTTCATCTTCTTCTTCTTCATCATATTCTTATTTGTGGCAGGCATTCCTGTAGTTGTTATCTATAAAAGGTTGGACATTACACCTTTCGTTCTGCCCGTCACAAAAGATTTACAACAGGATTTGTCCGCGTTCAGTTTGGCCTGCAGCAGCAGGTCTTTTCCAGGGGCACCACGAGGAGGAACGGACTCACCCCCATACACTGCTTAGTCATCTTCTGCTTATAATTTAGATATTATCTTTTGCTCTGATTTTTAGTCTTATGCTTAATGTTCTTCCGCTTTTTGTTCTGCAGCTTCTTGTATTTCTGCTTCTTGGTTTTCTGTCTCTTGTTCTTCTGTATCTTGGTGCTTGTCTTCTCTTCTTTGTCCTCTTGGTCAACTTCTTCAGGGTCATCTTCTTGGTCTTCTTCGGGGTGGTCTTCAGGGTCGTCGTCTTCGGGGGTCCTCGTCTTCGGGGTCCTCGTCTTCTTCGGGTTGGTCTTCTGGGTCCTCGTCTTCGGGGTCCTCGTCTTCTTCGGGGTGGTCTTCAGGGTCCTCGTCTTCTTCGGGGTGGTCTTCAGGGTCCTCATCTTCAGGGTCGTCGTCTTCGGGGTCCTCATCTTCTTAGGGTTCGTCTTCAGGGTCCTCGTCTTCAGGGTCCTCGTCTTCTTCGGGGTGGTCTTCAGGGTCCTCATCTTCAGGGTCGTCGTCTTCGGGGTCCTCGTCTTCTTAGGGTTCGTCTTCAGGGTCCTCGTCTTCAGGGTCCTCGTCAGGGAGATCTAGAGTGATTACCAAGAACCATTTCAAAAAGCTTGAACTTGGAAATGTAGCAGAAGGTACAAGAAAGCTGAGGAACTACCGAGGACCAGCTGACGGTACTGGAACCCGGATGGGTAGCAGAAGGTACAAGAGCCAATGGAACTGCCGAAGACCAGCTGACGGTACTGGAACTCGGTTACTAAGCAGGAGGTACCTGTGCCAGAAAGCACTACCAAGGACCAGCAGACGTTGGTGGAACTTGGATACCGAGAAGGAGTCACCTAATCCAAAGGCACTGCCGAGAACCAGCTGACGGTACTGGAACCCGGATGGGTAGCAGAAGGTACCCATGTAAAAAAAGTTCAAGGCCGCGAGCCGGCCGCAGTTACCAAAACCCACAGTCCTACAGGGGGTGCTTGTCCTATTGGCACTATGGAACCAGCCTTCATTGCCAGATCCCGCAGCCCACAAAGGAGTCACCTAAACTGCAGGCACCATAGAGTCGGCTAACCTGACCGCAACACGACAGGACAACGCATTGGAGGCAAAGTGACGTTGACACTACTCGGAAACAGCTGGCGTGCTGGAACCAGGCTGGGCAGGAGGGAGTACCCGTGCCAAAGTCACTGCCGAGAACCAGCTGACAGTACTGGAACCCGGATGGGTAGTAGAAGGTACAAGAGCAAATGGAACTACCGAGGACCAGCTGACGGTACTGGAACCCGGATGGGTAGCAGAAGGTACAAGAGCCAATGGAACTGCCGAAGACCAGCTGACGGTACTGGAACTCGGTTACTAAGCAGGAGGTACCTGTGCCAGAAAGCACTACCAAGGACCAGCAGACGTTGGTGGAACTTGGATACCGAGAAGGAGGCACCTAATCCAAAGGCACTGCCGAGAACCAGCTGACGGTACTGGAACCCGGATGGGTAGCAGAAGGTACCCATGTAAAAAAAAGTTCAAGGCCGCGAGCCGGCCGCAGTTACCAAAACCCACAGTCCTACAGGGGGTGCTTGTCCTATTGGCACTATGGAAACAGCCTTCATTGCCAGATCCCGCAGCCCACATAGGAGTCACCTAAACTGCAGGCACCATAGAGTCGGCTAACCCGACCGCAACACGACAGGACAACGCATTGGAGGCAAAGTGACGTTGACACTACCCGGAAACAGCTGGCGTGCTGGAACCAGGCTGGGCAGGAGGTAGTACCCGTGCCAAAGTCACTGCCGAGAACCAGCTGACGGTACTGGAACCCGGATGGGTAGTAGAAGGTACAAGAGCAAATGGAACTACCGAGAACCAGCTGGCGGTGTTGGAACCCAGGGTAAATACTAAAAACAGAGTGGAGCCAGAGGTGTAATTGGAGCAAGTTTTAAATCCGTAGTACAGTGGATGTGGACAAAGCAGGAGAATTTGCCGGACACACAGCTGGGGATCAGCTGACGTTACTGAACCCCAATAACACTGGAGCAAGCGTTGACTGTGCAGATGGCACTTCTGAGCAGCAACTAGCGGTATTGGAGCCCAGGGTAAATACTAAAAACAGAGGAGCCAGAGGTGTATTTGGAGGAGGTTTTAAATCCGTAGTACAGTGGATGTGGACAAAGCAGGAAAATTTGCCGGACACACAGCTGGGGATCAGCTGACGTTACTGAACCCCAATAACACTGGAGCAAGTGTTGACTGTGCAGACGGCACTTCTGAGCAGCAACTAGCGGTATTGGAGCCCAGGGTAAATACTAAAAACAGAGGAGCCAGAGGTGTATTTGGAGGAGGTTTTAAATCCGTAGTACAGTGGATGTGGACAAAGCAGGAGAATTTGCCGGACACACAGCTGGGGATCAGCTGACGTTACTGAACCCCAATAACACGGCAGCAAGTGTTGACTGTGCAGACGGCACTTCCGAGCGCCAACTGGTGGTGTTGGAGCTCAGGGATAATACTGAAAACAGAGGAGCCAGAGGTGTAATTGGAGCAACTTTAAAATCTGTAGTAGTGAGAATGTGGACAGAGCAGGAGAAATTGCCGTCCGCACAGCAGGGGAACAGCTGACGTTACTGAACCCCAATAACACGGCAGCAAGTGTTGACTGTGCAGACGGCACTTCCGAGCGCCAACTGGCGGTGTTGGAGCTCAGGGATAATACTGAAAACAGAGGAGCCAGAGGTGTAATTGGAGCAACTTTAAAATCACTAGTAGTGAGAATTTGGACAGAGCAGGAGAAATTGCCGTCCGCACAGCAGGGGAACAGCTGACGTTACTGAACCCCAATAACACGGCAGCAAGTGTTGACTGTGCAGACGGCACTTCCGAGCGCCAACTGGCGGTGTTGGAGCTCAGGGATAATACTGAAAACAGAGGAGCCAGAGGTGTAATTGGAGCAACTTTAAAATCTGTAGTAGTGAGAATGTGGACAGAGCAGGAGAAATTGCCGTCCGCACAGCAGGGGAACAGCTGACGTTACTGAACCCCAATAACACGGCAGCAAGTGTTGACTGTGCAGATGGCACTTCCGAGCGCCAACTGGCGGTGTTGGAGCTCAGGGATAATACTGAAAACAGAGGAGCCAGAGGTGTAATTGGAGCAACTTTAAAATCAGTAGTAGTGAGAATGTGGACAGAGCAGGAGAAATTGCCGTCCTCACAGCAGGGGAACAGCTGACGTTACTGAACCCCAATAACACGGCAGCAAGTGTTGACTGTGCAGACGGCACTTCCGAGCGCCAACTGGCGGTGCTGGAGCTCAGGGATAATACTGAAAACAGAGGAGTCAGAGGTGTAATTGGAGCAACTTTAAAATCTGTAGTAGTGAGAATGTGGACAGAGCAGGAGAAATTGCCGTCCGCACAGCAGGGGAACAGCTGACGTTACTGAACCCCAATAACACGGCAGCAAGTGTTGACTGTGCAGACGGCACTTCCAAGCGCCAACTGGCGGTGTTGGAGCTCAGGGATTACAGTTCAGGTGGTAGAAACATGAACACAACAGGAGACCTGGATACTGTTGCCAACCAATTATTTATTCTGGAAGAGGACTGGCAAATTCATGAGAGATCCAGGCCTTGTTCATTTTGAGAAAAGTAAGCCGGTCAACGTTATCGGAGGATAGTCGCATGCGACGGTCTGTTAGTACACCACCTGCGGCACTAAAGACGCGTTCCGATAATACACTAGCAGCAGGGCAAGCTAGCACCTCCAATGCATACTGACTAAGCTCTGGACATGTATCCAGCTTACAGACCCAAAACTTGAAGGGAGAAGAGCCGTCTGGGAGTATACTAAGAGGGCAAGACATGTAGTCTGTCACCATCTGACGGAAACGTTGCCTCCTGCTGACTGGAGCCGTCTGTGATGGTGTAGACATTTATGGCGGCGGGGACACAAAACTTTGCCACATTTCGGCCATACTGGTCTTGCCTTGTGCTGAGGCGCTGCTTCTGCTCCCTCTTTGTGCAGAGCTTCCTCCACTGCCTCGACGCACTGAGCTGCTTTGTAAAGCACTAGCAGCACTGCTCTCGGTTGGAATGGAGAACATGATGGAATGCACCAGTGCGTCTTGGTACTCCAGCATTTTACGCTCCCGGTTCAACGGTGTTATGAGGCTTTGTAAGTTGTCCCGGTAGCGAGGATCTAGGAGGGTGGACACCCAATAATCAGCCGTGTTGAGAATGTGGGCAATGCGGCGGTCGTTTCTCAGGCACTGCAGCATGAAATCAACCATGTGCTGCAGACTGGCAACTGGCCAAGAAACGCTGTCCCCTGCTTGAGGCGTGATCTCTGCCTGCTCTGCATCACCCCACCCTCGCTCTAGATCAGGGGTCTCAAACACGCGGCCCGCGGGCCGCATGCGGCCCCTGAGGCTGCTTTATGCAGCCCGCAGGCACAGACCCCTTGATGATCCCGACCAGGTCCAGGAGGAGCCGCCGACAGCAGCGCTGCATTGCCGCACAGAGACTGTCTCCCAGCACTGCATTTCCAATGCCAGCCGCCGGCCAATCAGAGGCCAGCAGCTGATATCTGCGTGTCGGCGCAGCGAGTATGACGTCATTGCCATATGCAGATGTCAGCTGCTGGCCTCTGATTGGCCGACGGCTGACATTGAAAATGCTGTGCTGGGAGACAGTCTCTGTGCGGCAATGCAGCGCTGCTGTCGGCGGCTCCTCCTGGACCAGATCGGGATCGTCAAGGGGTCGGACTCTGTGGTGCCTGCGGGCCACATCTGCAGGAAGGCCGCCGAGGGAACGGAGGACAGGTGAGAATCATCTTTTTTTTTTTTTTATGTGTGTGAAGAACAGCACAGGGGGCACATAGCCACAAGAGGGGACCTGGATGGGGCACATAGCCACAGGATGGGGACCTGGATGGGGCACATAGCCACAAGAGGGGACCTGGATGGGGCACATAGCCACAGGATGGGGACCTGGATGGGGCACATAGCCACAAGAGGGGACCTGGATGGGGCACATAGCCACAAGATGGGGACCTGGATGGGGCACATAGCCACAAGATGGGGACCTGGATGGGGCACATAGCCACAGGATGGGGACCTGGATGGGGCACATTAGTACAAGATGGGGACTTGGATGGGGAACATTACTACAAGATGTTTGCCATTATTACTATATGATGCTAATTGTAAGACAATATTACTGAATGTGGCCAATTGGGGGAAACAAAATTGTAAAAATCAAAAAAATAAAAATAAAGCATGAAAAAATATTGTGCACTAAAAATGCTGTTTTATATGTAAACTAAAGTAAACACAAAAAAGTGCATGTTTATTATCGCCACATCCATAACGACCCAAGCCATAAAAAAATAAACACGGAAAAAATGTTCAAAAGGTGTATACAAAAAAAAATGGTATCACTAAAAATGTCACATTGAACAAAGAATGCGGCCCCCCAAATTCAAATTTTTTCCATGTGCGGCCCATATACCCAGCCGAGTTTGAGACCCCTGCTCTAGATACTGACTATTAGAGCATTGTGTACCTCCCTCCTCTGGACAAATGTCTTCCTCATCCATTGACTCCTCCTCATCCTCCTCACAAAGTGTCCCCTGCCTAGGCCTTTGTGAGGAACCACGTTGCGCAGACTGTAGAGAAGCAGATTGCATTTGTGACTCCTCATCCTCCACCTCTTCCAAAACCTCGTCCCTTAGTGCTTGCAGTGTTTTTTCAAGCAGGCAGATAAGGGGGATAGTCATGCTGACTAGTGCATCATCTGCACTCGCCATCCGCGTGGAATAATCGAAGGCACGCAAAACGTGGCAAATGTCCTTCATAGAGGCCCACTCAGTGGTGGTGAAGTGTCACTGCGACTTGTTTGCGCCTGCTGCAGCTGGTACTCCATTACTGCTGCCTGCTGCACACACAACCTCTCCAACATATGTAACGTTGAATTCCACCTGGTGGGTAGGTCACATATGATGCGATGTTCCGGAAGACGTAATCGGCGCTGCAGAGCTGCAATGCGTGATCTTGCATTGCTGGAACGCCGCAAGTGAGCGCACTCTATGCGGACCTTGTGAAGCAGTGCATCAAGATCCGGATAGTCCCTCAAATAACTCTGCACGACCAAGTTGAGCACATGTGCCAGACATGGGATGTGAGTGAGGTTGCCTAGGCCCAGAGCTGCCACCAGATTTCGGCCATTGTCACACACTACCATGCCTGGCTGGAGATTCGCTGGCACAAACCACACGTCGCTCTGCTGCTTGATGGCATTCCAGAGCTCCTGCGCTGTGTGGCTTCGATTTCCCAAAGAAACTAATTTTAATACGGCCTGTTGACGTTTGGCCACGGCTGTGCTCATATTGGTCACCATAACAGGTAACCGTTCACGGGTCGATGTGGAGGTAGACCGTGACGGCTCCTGCAGCGCTGATTCAGAGGAACTGGAGTATGAGGAGGAGTCAATGTGTACAGACTGGATTCCTGCAATCCTTGGAGTTGGCAGAACACGTACAGTGCCACTCTCAAGATCTGTACCCGGCTCCACAACATTTACCCAATGGGCAGTGAGGGAAAGGTATCGTCCCTGTCCATGCTTACTGGTCCACGCATCGGTGGTCAGGTGGACCTTGCTACTGACGGCGTTTTGTAGCGCATGTTTAATTTTTCCCTCCACATGATGTTGCAGGGCAGGGACGGCTTGCCTGCTGAAATAAAATCGGCTGGGCACGTTGTATTGTGGGACTGCCAATGCCATAAAGTTACGGAATGTGTCAGTCTCCACCAGCCTGAATGATAGCATTTCAAGGGCCAGTAGTTTAGCAATGCCAGCATTCAGAGCCTGTGCTCGGGGGTGGTTTGCCGAGTATGGGCGCCTTTTCTCCCATGCCTGTGCTAACGATGGCTGTAGACTGGCCTGGGAGTGTGAGGATGACTGGGAAAGTGGTGCTGTGGGTGGAATTACACTGTGTCTCTGTACAACAGTGCCAGAGATTCTTCCATGGTGATCCTGTGAGGAAGCCGAACCAGCTGTGTGTGAGCTGGAGGAAGAGGCTACAACACGAGCTGAAGAGGTGGTAGGTGGCGCTGTAGGTTGGCCTAGGTCTTCAGTGTGTTTTTGTAACTCCACCACATGCTTGGTCCGCACATGTTTCCACATATTTGTGGTATTGAGGTTGCTGACACTTTTCCCTCTTTTCACCTTCTGATTACACAGCTTGCATTTGACAAAGCAAATGTCATCTGCAACTGTGTCAAAAAAGGACCAGGCACTGCAAGTCTTGGGAGCGCCCGCTTTGGATTTTGGAAGAGCCATATAGGTGCCGAAGTGGAGGCTACAGGCAACCAAGTCTGCCCCCTCCCTCTCCCTCCTTTTTGGGCTGTTCGGGGAATCTCTTCCTCAGAGCTGCTCCCACCACCTTCCTGTCCCTCACGCCATGATGGGTCAAGGACCTCATCATCTACACCACCCTCTTCAAACAACTGCTTCTCCTGGGTAGTCTCGACAGCACAGTACGCACCAGAAAGAGTCTCATCATCAGATGCGTACTGAGGTGTGCTGCTGACCATAGGCACTGGCCCACCCGCCTCTTCACATTCAGAGAGACAAAACGGTTGTGCATCACTGCATACTACCTCTTCTTCAAATTCTCGAATTCTGCTTGGCTGGCCCCCTCTTTCCAAGCCAAGAGATTCAGAGAACAGAAGTAGAGATGGCTCCTGTCCAGGGCTCTTTGACTGCCTGGGCAATTTGGCAGGTGGTGAAGAGACAGATGGGTGCTCTTCAGTGCTCAGGACCTGAGAGGATCTGGAACTAATTGAAGTCGATGCATTAGCTGCCATCCATCCGACAACGGCTTCAATTTGGTCCTCCCGCAGCAGTGGGGTACGGCTAGCTCCTACAAAGCTGCGCATAAAGGACTGTTCCCTGGTAAAACTGGGGGATGCTGAGTCACTGGTGCCCGCTGCAGGCACAGAATCCCCACGTCCTCTCCCTGCAGGCACAGAATCCTCACGTCCTCTCCCTGCAGAAACTCCACGCCCACGCCCACGATCACATGCCTTACTCCCTGCCTTCTTCATCTTGGTAGACTGATAAAAATAGGCAGAAAAGTACTAAGGGCTTAGTGTGCTTATTCCTGAACAGCTGCTAACAGGTATAAGAAACACTAATTTTATAAAGTGTGGACTAGACTTTAATATGAGCTAATGTGGCCTACACAACTGTAAAGTGGAGTGTTTGGTGAACTTTATTTAGGTTTTTTTTGTCACAAAAAGACACTGGATGTGCCTGAAGATGTAATAACGATAGTATCACAAACTTTTTGTAGCTATTACAATGTAGGAAGGTAACCTACAATGCAATAGATGAGGCTACAAAAAATAGGCTAATACTAATCTGGCTGGGGCTGCAGGGCCCAATGCTGCAGAAAGGCTCCTCTATCTACTCCTATATAGTGTGTTTGGAACCAGTTTAGCTGAATACGGATGGAACCACCACACTAATAGGAGATATCAGGAAAAATTATGAATTGGCAAAAAAGGACAATGTATGAGGCAGTGACACACACTGAGTGCACTACAACCAGACGTGGCTGAAGCACACACTACAGGGTGAGCTGCACTCACACACAGAGACCTTGCAGAAAGCGGTGAACAGCACAGAGAACTGTGCACTAGCACTGCAAGGCACAGCAATTTATAAAGTAGCTTGGGTAAAGCAGAATAGACCAAATAGGTAGCTAAAACTGTCCCTCAGAACAACAGCGTCCTATCCCTAACTGAATTCACAGCAGCCAAAATGGCGGCGGCGGCTTTTATAGTGCATCATGACATCATTTCAGCAGCCAATCACAGCCATGCCATTAGTTAAGATGCCTACATGCCTAACAGGATGTGCCCACACTTCTTAGGATCCTCATTGGCTGAATAAAATGAAAATGGCTCATTGCATTATGGGAACTTCCGATTCTGGTATACGATATTGCAAAAGTATCGGAATTAAGTATCGGAATTCCGATACCGCGAATATCGGCCGATACCCGATATTTCAGTATCGGAATGCTCAACACTAATGACAATTGAAAAGCACTACAATGATAAATAAGTGCTACAGCTCCTAAGTCTAATAGATGAGATACAAGGGCGGCAGTAGAAGCATTTACCTCACTGCCCACTAATGAATGAAACCAAATATTGCCGAATAAGGCTCATTTGGATATGAAAAGATATCTATTGTGATCCAAATAGTTTTCTATCTATAGAAACTGGAGAGACGGCTGAACACCTTGATGACCAGTTTAGTTGTACATATAAGCAGTTTTCTCTTGCTACGTATAGCATAATCCCTTTTATCCAATTTCCTAATAAATAAGCCCTGATAATAAAGTGAGTAGTGTATACCGAGTAGGATTATATTGAGGACTCACTATTGGTGGTGATTTATTCTGAAGAATAATATATTAGACAGATAAGCCCTCGATACACAACTGCCATAACAGAAGCACAAGCACTTCAATAGTTCTGGCTCATAGAACTCATCGCTGAATTATCAGAAACATCCAGTACTGTGTGATTTTAAGTGTGTGTTATCTTTTCCGTTATTATATCTAATAATCAAAACAAAAGTTATGTTTTATATTTAGGTCTTTATTAAGGGATCTCTATTTTCCTTTGGCAATTTGTGTGTACATGAAGTAAACCCTAAGCCGACCTTTGAACAGAGTTTTTGTGTGTCTGATCCACACAATGTTACTCCACATTATGAGCTAAAGAGGACTTAAAAATGAGCAATTGCTGCCTATTTGCTTCTGTGCTGATCTGACACATGGGCCCATCAGGTAAAGTGATGGGATGAAGTTTTCTCTCCTCATGTTGAAAAATGACATTTTCTGCCACCTATTGATGAGAGAAAAAAAGTGATGAAGATTTACAAACTTCTAACATTAGTCCGTGAAAAACATACAGAACAAGGATGCAAATGGATCTTTTTTTGGCAATCCAATCATTTGAATGGGCCAGTTTTATCTGCAAATCAGATTACAATCAAACATGTCTCAAATTTCTTTTGTGAACCATCAGCATCAGAAAAGGTCCATAGACTATAATTATTATGTTTTTATAAGCAAAGAAAAGGAACACAATGCAAACTCTAAAATCAGACATTTAAATGGATGAGTTTGGTGGGCAAACAGGGTCTGACTAGAGCACCGGGACACTGGACGATTATCCGGTGGGCCAGGGTCCTTGGCAGGACCCTGAGCAGGACGTAGAGGGGGCCCACTGGTTTCAACTGAATGTGCGTCCGAGGACATTTCATTAATGATCAGTATTGTAATATTCGGTCACTATGTTGTAATATCTGGTCCGGGCATGGTGTGGTATTTATCCCTGTATGTGTTATTATTTGGTCACTATGTGGTGTGGACATGGTGTGGTGGTATTTCTCCCTTGTATGTGCAATTATTTGGTCGCTATATGTTGGTAATATCTGGTCTGGTCATGGTGTGGCGATATTTCTCCCTTTTACAGTCTGAGGTATTGTTCGGTCACTATGTGGTGGTAATATGTGGTCTGGTCACGGTGTGGCTGTATTTCCCCCTTCTACGTGGGATTATTCGGTCGCTTTATGCTGGTAATATGTGGTCTGGTCACAGTGTCACCTTAGTTCTCCCTTGAATGTGGTGTTATTGGTCTTGAAAAAGTGGATTGTGTTGTGTATATCAGTGAATTGTTCTCTCTGATATTAATTAGGAGAATAATCTTTATTTAGATTTGTGATTAAATACTTGGAACAAGATGCACTTACAGGAATTCTACTGTGAAAACAAGTAATCACCTTTCCAAAGGATAAGTGATAAGGTATTGATTGGTGGGGGTCTGACTGCTGGGACCCGCACCGATTGGTAGAATGTGGAGCTTTTATCCCCACTAGACTGGAGCAGCATGTGCGACTTCACCACTGATCCATTCATTCCCTCAATGGCTGCGAGCGCTGCTCTTATTTTTTTCTGGAAGCCCCAAAGAGAATGAATGGATCTGCGGTCAGACATCCCACCTGCCGCTGCATTTTAAAATGGGGATAAAAGTGTCCTGTCAGGGATAAAACTTCCCAATTCTGATCAGTGCGGTTTCCAATGGTCGGACCCAAACGATCATTAAGTTATCACCAATCCTGAGGAGCCCATGGATCGGTGATAACTTGTTTTCACCAAAGAAGCCCTTTAATGCAAACTACCGTATTTGTCCATCCCAGTTGTGCTGTGCGCACAGTAGATGTGCACGAGCCGCCTGTGTTTTACAGTCGAGGTCCCACTATAACGGGGATAACGGCTAACAGGTATCTGCATCTAGCTGTAGGGTGGGCCCCAGTCTCCCCAGTCCGACGCTGTGGGCAAATATAACCTGTCTGGGCAATTGTAGCCAATTTTGCTGCAAAAAAAAGAAAAGTCTTTTTACCTTTTTAACCATAACTTTCAATGTCTTGGATAAATGTATAACCCTTTATTAAATTCTGCCTTTATTATGGGGATCTCATGGTAGTAGAGCATACCAGAGGTTGACTATATTTTATTTTTTATTTCTCTTTTACAGAAAGATCCACGTAAAGAAAAAAAAAAAGTAAAAAAAAATGGAAACCGAAAGAAAATAAACAGACCACACCTTTTTGGTAAATGTTTATACTTTGAGCAGCCCCATGATATAAGCTGGTGCAGGTCACTAATCAGACAAATCCACATGAATGAGTGTAAGAAGTGAATGCAGCACTCACCGCTATAATAAAACATTGTATTCCATCATTAATAACCATCAGCTTCTCACAGAGGGAGGTCAGCGAGTGGTAGATACAGCGCATTGTGAAAGGATTTGGCCCCCTTGAACTTTTCTACCTTTTGCCACATTTCTGGCTTCAAACATAAAGATATAAAATTCACATTTTTGGGAAGAATCAACAAGTGGGAATGAAATTTATTGGATATTTTAAACTTGTTAAAAAAAAATAAAAAATGAAAAGTGCAATATTATTCGGCCCCTTTACTTTCAGTGCAGCAAACTCACTCCAGAAGTTCAGTGAGGATCTCTGAATGATCCAATGTTGTCCTAAATGACTGGTAACGATAACTAGAATCCACCTGTGTGTAATCAAGTCTCTGTATAAATGCACCTGCTCTGTGATAGTCTCAGGGTTCTGTTTCAAGTGCAGAGAGCACCATGAAGACCAAGGAACACACCAGGCAGGTCCGAGATACTGTTGTGGCGAAATTCAAAGCCGAATTTGGATACAAAAAGATTTCCCAAGTTTTACCATCTCAAGGAGCACTGTGCAAGCGATCATATTGAAATGGAAGGAGTATCAGACCAATGCAAATCTACCAAGACCCGGCTGTCCCTCTAAACCAGTGTTTCCCAAACTCCAGTCCTCACGGACCCCCACAGGTCGTGTTTTCAGGATTTCATTAGTATTGCATAGGTGATGGAAGTATCATCAAGGCATCAGGAATTCTCTCACCTGTGCAATACTATGTAAATCCTGAAAACATGACCTGTGGGGTCTGTGAGGACTGGAGTATGGGAAACACTGCTCTAAACTTTCATCTCGAACAAGGAGAAGACTGATCAGAGATGCAGCTAAAAGGCCCATGATCACTCTGGATGAACTGCCGAGATCTAGAGCTGAGGTGGGTTAGTCTGTCCATAGGACAACAATC
Organism: Phyllobates terribilis; assembly: GCF_046119375.1. NCBI lineage: Eukaryota > Metazoa > Chordata > Amphibia > Anura > Dendrobatidae > Phyllobates > Phyllobates terribilis. The sequence continues at coordinate 440,440 of NW_027363741.1, forward strand.
AGTTGTACACTGCACAAATCTGGGTTTTACGGAAGAATGGCAAGAAGAAAGCCATTTCTCAAAGATATCCATAAAAAGTCTCGTTTGAAGTTTGCCACAAGCCATCTGGGAGACACACCAAACATGTGGAATAAGGTGCTCTGGTCAGATGAAACCAAAATCGAACTTTTTGGCCACAATGCAAAACGATATGTTTGGCGTAAAAGCAACACAGCTCATTACCCTCAAAACACCATCCTCACTGTCGAACATGGTGGTGGCAGCATCATGGTTTGGGCCTGCTTTTCTTCAGCAGGGACAGAGAAGATGGTTAAAATTGATGGGAAGATGGATGGAGCCAAATACAGGACCATTCTGGAAGAAAACCTGTTGGAGTCTGCAAAAGACCTGAGACTGGGACGGAGATTTATCTTCCAACAAGACAATGATCCCAAACATAAAGCAAAATCTACAATGGAATGGTTCAAAAATAAACATATCCAGGTGTTAGAATGGCCAAGTCAAAGTCCAGACCTGAACCCAATCGAGAATCTGTGGAAAGAGCTGAAAACTGCTGTTCACAAACGCCCTCCATCCAACCTCAATGAGCTCCAGCTGTTTTGCAAGGAAGTATGGGCAAGAATTTCAGCCTCTCGATGTGCAAAACTGATAGAGGCATACCCCAAGCGACTTGCAGCTGTAATCGCAGCAAAAGCTGGCGCTACAAAGTATTAACTCAAGGGGGCCGAATAATATTGCACGCCCCACTTTTCAGTTTTTAATTTGTTAAAAAAGTTTAAAATAGCAAATAAATTTCATTCCACTTCACGATTGTGCCCCACTTGTTGTTGATTCTTTCCCCAAAAAATAGAATTTTATATCTTTATGTTTGAAGCCAGAAATGTGGCAAAAGGTAGAAAAGTTCAAGGGGGCCAAATCCTTTCACAATGCAGTGTATAGGCGACGGCAGTGCTGTGTATCTGCAGGATTCCAGGCCAGTATCTGCCACCCGCTGGATTTCCCATGGGAGAAGCTCTGGGATTTTATTACAGGGAAACTGTCATCAGGTTTTTGCTATGTAATCTAAAAGCAACAAGTCGGGGCAGAGGACCTTATCCCAGCGATGTGTCACTTGCTGGTCTGCATGATGGCATTTTGATATAATCCCTCTTTTATCTGCTGCAGATCGAGCAGTTCCCTGAATTCACAGATTATGTAGAGACCAATGCGGGAAAGTTACCCCAAATGTTCTAGAAGTCAGCATTGGATTTTCTGCTTTCAGATCACCTCACAGACCAATGTAAGTTAAGGGACAAGTTCAGATGACGGTTTATCCCACTGTTTTTTGAAAGAAATTCGCCATTAAAACTCATGCATCCAGTACAAAAAGAAATAGATGCCACAACCAGGGCCGCTCCAGGATTTCATGGGCCCCGGGCAAAAGTCTCAGTGGGCCCCATTCACACCGACCACGATTCATGATGCACAGAAATATAGGTATATTACAATGCTAAAGATTTCACTGACTTCTCACATTACATGAGTGATATCTATTGTAAAGTCTACAACAGCTCAGAAACCGGCGAATCCTCCCAGCGCACGGTTCAGACCAGACAATATAGTCCTCTATACAGTATTATGGGCCCCACGTAGTCCTCCATATACAGTATTATGGACACCACGTGGTCCTCCATATACAATATTATGGGCACCACGTGGTCCTCCATATACAGTATTATGGGCCCCACGTGGTCCTCCATATACAGTATTATGGGCCCCACATAGTCCTCCATATACAGTATTATGGGCACCACGTGGTCCTCCATATACAGTATTATGGGCACCACGTGGTCCTCCATATACAGTATTATGGGCACCACATGGTCCTCCATATACAGTATTATGGGCACCACATGGTCCTCCATACAGTATTATGGGCACCACATGGTCCTCCATACAGTATTATGGGCACCACATGGTCCTCTATACAGTATTATGGGCACCACGTGGTCCTCCATACAGTATTATGGGCACCACGTGGTCCTCCATATACAGTATTATGGGCACCACGTGGTCCTCCATACAGTATTATGGACACCACATGGTCCTCCATACAGTATTATGGACACCACATGGTCCTCCATACAGTATTATGGGCAGCACATGGTCCTGCATCCAGTACTATTGCTCCATAAAGAATAGGCCCCATATAATGCTCCATAGATAATGGGCCCTATATAATACTCCATACATAATGAGCCCCATATATTGTTCAATAGATAATGAGCCCCATATAATACTCCATACATAATGAGTCCCATATATTGTTCAATAGATAATGAGCCCCATATAATACTCCATACATAATGGGCCCCATATATTACTCCATACATAATGGGCCCCATATATTGTTCAATAGATAATGAGCCCCATATAATACTCCATACATAATGAGTCCCATATATTGTTCAATAGATAATGAGCCCCATATAATACTCCATACATAATGAGCCCCATATATTACTCCATACATAATGGGCCCCATATATTGTTCAATAGATAATGAGCCCCATATAATACTCCATACATAATGAGCCCCATATATTGTTCAATAGATAATGAGCCCCATATAATACTCCATACATAATGGGCCCCATATATTGTTCAATAGATAATAAGCCCCATATAATACTCCATACATAATGGGCCCCATATATTGTTCAATAGATAATGAGCCCCATATAATACTCCATACATAATGAGCCCCATATAATGTTCCATAGATAATGAGCCCCATATAATACTCCATACATGAGCCCCATATATTGTTCAATAGATAATGAGCCCTATATAATACTCCATACATAATGGGCCCCATATATTGTTCAATAGATAATGAGCCCTATATAACACTCCATACATAATGGGCCCCATATATTGTTCAATAGATAATAAGCCCCATATAATACTCCATACATAATGGGCCCCATATATTGTTCAATAGATAATGAGCCCCATATAATACTCCATACATAATGAGTCCCATATATTGTTCAATAGATACTGAGCCCCATATAATACTCCATACATAATGAGCCCCATATATTGTCCAATAGATAATGATCCCCATATAATACTCCATACATAATGAGCCCCATATATTGTTCAGTAGATAATAAGCCCCATATAATACTCCATACTTGCCGGGTGGTGATGCCGGCCCTGGGTACAACACATACGGCACCCGTTTTTAACTGATCCGCTGCAATGATTCTGTAGGAAACTGTATTCATTTACAATCATCCACAGCGTGAGAGAAAACAGCTACAACATTACTGAATAAACAGAAACCCTGCAAGTATAAGAAAATGATTTTATTAAAAATATTTTGCATATCAATCCAGTTTGAAAAAAAATAACTTATTAAGCATTTTTTGGAACGTAGCAGTCCACATCTGACAGAGTCCTGTAACTCTGGACACAGTATAATAGTGTGGCCGCTGTTCTCTAGCAGGACCCTCTAATGATAGAAGCAGGACGGCATACTGGATCTCGCACAACGCTACCTGCATGCCATCTGATTGGCTACTGTAAGTGCTCCAGCCGTATAAAGATCACTATGTATACAATATACTCCGAAAAGATGTCAGTGATTACTGTGAAGTCAAAATATTGTGGCCCCCATTGAGCAGGAATGATTAGAGATGGACGAGCTCCAGTTGGCAGACAGTCAGTGATGGCGGAGAGCTGATCATCTTTACTCGCTGCTCATTAGGAAAGTGGTCGCTTTCTGAAACCATTTGACTCTGAACTCGGCGTCAGACGCCATTATGTAAGAGGCCAATGTCTGAGTGGTTTTTGTGTCCATTTGTCCTTCCTCTGTTCTTTCTGCCAAAAGATCCTCACCCATAACCTAAGGATTAAAATAAAGTTGAATTGTTACTAATATTTTTTTACATTTAGCACATGAATTGAATTTCATAAATTAAAAGAAAACTTTCCCTCCGATGTCCACAAAACTGAGCGCCACTACATAAGCCACAAATAGTCTCCCCTCTCTCTCCCAGTCTGTGCAGCGGACGGGAACCATTTAAATGGGTGCAGGGCTGATTTTAGATAAAGTGGGGCCCTGGGGAAAAGTTTAAAGTGGGGTCCCAAATGCTGACATACAGCACCACACAAACATTTAGCTTGTATGTACATGCGCTGAGATCAGGCCGCTAAACGAGCGCAATCCACAATACTGAAGCCGTTCGACGCTTGTTTCCCGACCTCTTTACACCAGCTGAGGAAGAATGATGGATACAGAACAATCACTAATAGATCAATCTGTCCCCATACAGCATCATGTTATCAGCAGCACATCTGCAGGTTACACCGGCCGATGTGCTGCTGAGAACAAGGATTTTTGTTCTGGCATAAACAATCCAATTACTCGATGAATAGGCAGCATTTTGCTTGTTTAGTATAATACATGCCATAGTCCTCCATATTGTATAATGTGCCCCACAGCCCCCCATATTGTATAATGAGGCCCACAGTCCTCCATATAGTATAATACACTCCCGATAGCCCTCCATATAGTATAATGCACTCCCCATAACCCTCTATATAGTATAATATACTCCCCATAGTCCTCCATACAGCCCTCCATATTGTATAATGTGGCCCATATTCCTCCAAAGAGTATAATGCACTCCCCATAGCTCTCTATATAGTATAATGCACCTCATAGTTCTCCATATAGTATAATGCACCTCATAGTCCTCCATATAGTATAACGCACCTCATAGCCCTCCATATAGTATAATGCACCTCATAGTTCTCCATATAGTATAATGCACCTCATAGTCCTCCATATAGTATAACGCACCTCATAGCCCTCCATATAGTATAATGCATTCCCCATAACCCTCTATATAGTATAATATACTCCCCATAGTCCTCCATATTGTATAATGTGCCCCACAGCCCTCCATATTGTATAATGTGGCCCATATTCCTCCAAATAGTATAATACACTCCCCATAGCTCTCTATATAGTATAATGCACCTCATAGTTCTCCATATAGTATAATGCACCTCATAGACCTCTATATAGTATAAGTCACCTCATAGCCCTCCATATAGTATAATATACTCCCCATAGTCCTTCATATAGTATAATGCACTCCCCATAGGCTTTCATATTGTATAATGTGCCCCACAGCGCTCCATATTGTATAATGTGGCCCATATTCCTCCAAATAGTATAATACACTCCCCATAGCTCTCTATATAGTATAATGCATCTCATAGTTCTCCATATAGTATAAAGCTCCTCATAGTCCTCCATATAGTATAATGCACCCCATAGTCCTCCATATAGTATAATACACTCCCAATAGCCCTCCATATAGTATAATGCACTCCCCATAGCCCTCCATATAGTATAATACACTCCCTATAGTATAATGCACTCCCCAAAATCTTCAATATTGTATAATGTGCCCCATAGAGCTCCATATTGTATAATGTGACCCATATTCCTCCAAATAGTATAATACACTCCCCGTAGCCCTCCACATAGTATAATACACTCCCCATAGCCCTCCATATAGTATAATGCACTCCCCATAGCCCTCCATATAGTATAATGCACTTCATAGTCCTCCATATAGTATAATACTCTCCCCATAGCCTTCTAAATAGTATAATGCACTCCCAATAGTCCTCCATATAGTATAATGTGCCCCACAGCCCTCCATATTGTATAATGTGACCCATATTCCTCAATATAGTATAATACATTCCCCATAGTCCTCCATATAGTATAATACACTTCCCATAGCCCTCCATATAGTATAATGCACTCCCTATAGCCCTCCCTATAATATAATGTACTCCCCATAGTCCTCCATATTGTATAATGTGCCCCACAACGCTCAATATTGTATAATGTGGCCCATATTCCTCCAAATAGTATAATACACTCCCCATAGCCCTCCACATAGTATAATATACTACCCATAGTCCTCCATATAGTATAATGCACCTCATATTACTCCATATAGTATAATACACTCCCCATAGTCCTCCATATAGTATAATGCACCTCATAGCCCTCCATATAGTGTAATGCACTCCCCATAGCACTCCATATTAGTATAATGCACCTCATAGTCCTCCATATACTATAATACACTCCCCATAGCCCTCCATATAGTATAATGCACCTCATAGTCCTCCATATAGTATAGTACACTACCCATAGCCCTCCATATAGTATAATACACTCCCCATAGCCCTCCATATAGTATAATACACTCTCCATAGCCCTTCATATAGTATAATGCACTTCATAGTCCTCCATATAGTATAATACACTCCCCATAGCCCTCTAAATAGTATAATGCACTCCCCAAAGTCCTCCATATAGTATAATATACTCCCCATAGTCCTCCATATAGTATAATGCACTCCCAATAGTCCTCCATATAGTATAATGTGCCCCACAACCCTCCAAATGGTATAATGTGACCCATATTCCTCAATATAGAATAATACATTCCCCATAGTCCTCCATATAGTATAATACACTTCCCATAGCCCTCCATATAGTATAATGCACTCCCTATAGCCCTCCCTATAATATAATGTACTCCCCATAGTCCTCCATACTGTATAATGTGCCCCACTGCGCTCAATATTGTATAATGTGGCCCATATTCCTCCAAATAGTATAACGCACTCCCCATAGCCCTCCACATAGTATAATATACTACCCAGAGTCCTCCATATAGTATAATGCACCGCATATTCCTCCATATAGTATAATACACTCCCCATAGCCCTCCATATGGTATAATGCACCTCATAGCCCTCCATATAGTGTAATGCACTCCCCATAGCCCTCCATATTAGTATAATGCACCTCATAGTCCTCCATATAGTATAAAACACTCCCCATAGCCCTCCATATAGTATAATACACCTCATAGTCCTCCATATAGTATAATACACTCCCCATAGCCCACCATATAGTATAATATACTCCCCATAGCCCTCCATATAGTATAATACACTCCCCATAGCCCTCCATATAGTATAATGCACCTCATTGTCCTCCATATAGTATAATGCACCTCATTGTCCTCCATATAGTATAATGCACTCACCATAGCCCTCCATATAGTATAATATACTCCCCATAGTCCTCCATATAATGGAATGCACCTCATAGTCCTCCATATAGTATAATGTACTCCCTATAATCCTCCCTATAGTATAATGCACTCCCCATAGCCCTCCCTATAGTATAATGCACTCTCCATAGTCCTTCATAGTGTATAATGCACTCCCCATAGTCCTTCATATAGTATAATGCTTTCTCCTCAGTCCTTAATAGAGTATAATGCAGCCTCCCTATAGTATAATGCAGCCAAACATACAGTACATATAATATAATGCAACCCATAGATCTCGATAAAGTATAATTGGGCCCCAACCATAGAGTATAATTCCATATGCCTATAATGAATTAAATAAACCATTTTCTGGTCTCCATGGGAATCAAACCCACAACCGCTATCATTGCCGGTAACAACTAAAGCTATGAGCAACAGCCTCTGCTGATATCACTGGGAGGATTTTCGATATTTGCACACTCTGAACCCACAGGCAAATGCTACTGATACATAGAGATACATCTATACATAGCAGTGTATTTTTGTCCCTGTATTATAGAGGGAAATTAAAAGATTTTTTTCCTATAACATTACTAAAAAATAATGAAAAACAATTACAATAATGGCATTTTCATTGAGCTTTTTTAGATAATAAACATCACAAATCAGCAAATACCATGGACATATGTGTTCCTGTACCTATAACGACCCGCACAACACAGCGATCAGACGATTTATGGCAGGGATGTCAAACTCAAATACACAGATGGCCAAAATTAAAAACTTAGACAAAGTCGCAGGCTAATGTTCATATTTAAAAAAATGTCTAGAATTGCAGACGTTTTTCCTTATCAAATATAATGATGAAACTTTTCTTAAAGGGGTTGTGCCACGAACCAAGTACATTTTAATTAATAGATCTTAGAATAAAATAAAACACAATCACAAATAGGGCATACTGGAATAATATAATGTTATGTAAGAGCAGTAAAAAGCAAATGGCCCAATGGCCTAATTTAAATATGTAATAACAAAGGATAAAAAACTTTGACTTAATAAATAATACAGATAATAAAGTATGATGCAAACAAAAGTGCCTCCCAAACACAGTATGATACCCTCACAGTGAATTCCTCCACTGTATCATCCATACACACGGTATGATGACCCTACTGTGACGCGAACACAATATGATGCCGCAACTGTGATCTGCACAAAGTCCTCCATACAGTATAATGGGCCCCATAGAGTCCTCCATACAGAATAATGTGCCACCTCATAGTCCTCCATACAGAATAATGGGCCTCACATAGTCCTCAATACTGAATAATGGGCCCACATAGTGCTCCATACAGTTTAATGTGCCACCTCATAGTCCTCCATACAGTATAATGGGCCCCACATAGTCCTCCATACAGAATAATAGGCCCCACATAGTCCTCCATACTGAATAATGGGCCCACATAGTGCTCCATACAGTATAATGAGCCCCTCATAATCCTCCATACAGTATAATGGGACCCTCATAATCCTCCATACAGTATAATGGGCCTCATATAGTCACCCATACAGTATAATGGGCCCCACATAGTCCTCCACACAGTATAATGGGCCTCACATAGTCATCCATACAGTATAATGGGCCCACATAGTCCTCCATACAAAATAATGGGCCCCACATTTTCCTCCATACAGAATAATAGGCCCCACATAGTCCTCCATACTGAATAATGGGCCCACATAGTGCTACATACAGTATAATGTGCCCCACATAGTCCTCCATACAGAATAATGGGCCCCACATAGTCCTCCATCCAGAATAATGGGCACCACATAGTCCTCCATACAGAATAATGGGCCCACATAGTGTTCCATACAGTATAATATGCCACCTCATAGTCCTCCATACAGTATAATGGGCCGCACATAGTCCTAGATACAGAATAATAGTCTCCAGATAGTCCTTCATACTGAATAATGGGCCCACATAGTGCTCCATACAGTATAATGGGCCCCTCATAATCCTCCATACAGTATAATGGGCCCCAGATAGTCCTCCACACAGTATAATGGGCCTCACATAGTCCTCCATACAAAATAATAGGCCCCACATCTTCCTCCATACAGAATAATAGGCCCCACATAGTCCTCCATACTGAATAATGGGCCCACATAGTGCTACATACAGTATAATGTGCCCCACATAGCCCTCCATACAGAATAATGAGCCAACTCATTGTCCTCCATACAGAATAATGGCCCCCACATATTCCTCCATACAGAATAATGGGCCCTAGATAGTCCTCCATACAGAATAATGGGCACCACATATTCTTCCATACAGAATAATGGCCCCACAAAGTCCTCCATACAGAATAATGGGTCCCACATAGTCCTCCATACAGAATAATGGCCCCACATCGTCCTCCATACAGAATAATGGCCCCACATAGTTATCCATACAATGTAATGTGCCACCTCATAGTCATCCATACAGTATAATGGGCCTCACAGTCATCCATACAGAATAATGGGCCCCACATAGTCCTCCATACAGAATAAAGGGCCCCACATATTCCTCCATACAGAATAATGGGCCCTAGATAGTCCTCCATACAGAATAATGGCCCCACATACTCTTCCATACAGAATAATGGGTCCCACATAGTCCTCCATACAGAATAATGGCCCCACATCGTCCTCCATACAGAATAATGGCCCCACATAGTTATCCATACAATGTAATGTGCCACCTCATAGTTCTCCATACAGTATAATGGGCCTCACAGTCATCCATACAGAATAATGGGCCCCACATAGTCCTCCATCCAGAATAATGGGCACCACATAGTCCTCCATACAGAATAATGGGCCCACATAGTGTTCCATACAGTATAATATGCCACCTCATAGTCCTCCATACAGTATAATGGGCCCCACATAGTCCTAGATACAGAATAATAGTCTCCAGATAGTCCTTCATACTGAATAATGGGCCCACATAGTGCTCCATACAGTATAATGGGCCCCTCATAATCCTCCATACAATATAATGTGCCACCTCATAGTCCTCCATACAGTATAATGGGCCTCACACAGTCATCCATACAGAATAATGGGCCCCATATAGTCCTCCATACAGTATAATAGGCCTCACATAGTCCTCCGTACAGAATAATGGGCACCACATGGTCCTCCGTACAGAATAATGGGCACCACATAGTCCACCATACAGAATAACAAGCCAACTTATTGTCCTTCATACAGTATAATGGACCCCACATAGTCATCCACCCAGAATAATGAGCCCCTCATAGTCCTCCATACAGAATAATGGCCCCAAATAGTCCTCGATAAAATATAATGGGCTCCACATAGTCCTCCATAGAGAATAATGGCCCCACATAGTACTCCATACAATATAATGTGCCACCTCATAGTCCTCCATACAGTATAATGGGCCTCACATAGTCCTCCATACAGAATAATGGATCCCACAACTTCCTCCATACAGTATAATGGGCCCCACATAGCCCTCCATACAGAATAATAGGCCCCACATAGTCCTCCATACTGAATAATGGGCCCACATAGTGCTCCATACAGTATAATGAGCCCCTCATAATCCTCCATACAGTATAATGGGCCCCTCATAATCTGCCATACAGTATAATGGTCCTCACATAGTCACCCATACAGTATAATGGGCCCCACATAGTCCTCTACACAGTATAATGGGCCTCACATAGTCATCCATACAGTATAATGGGCCCCACATAGTCCTCCATACAGAATAATTGGCCCCGCATCTTCCTCCATACAGAATAATAGGCCCCACATAGTCCTCCATACAGAATAATGGGCCCCACATAGTCCTCTGTACAGAATAATGGGCCCCAGATAGTCATCCACCCAGAATAATGGGCCCCTCATAGTCCTCCATACATAATAATGGCCCCAAATAGTCCTCTATTCAATATAATGGGCCCCACATAGTCCTCCATACAGAATAATGGCCCCACATAGTCCTCCATACAATATAATGTGCCACCTCATAGTCCTCCATACAGTATAATGGGCCTCACACAGTCATTCATACAGAATCATGGGCCCCACATAGTCCTCCATACAGTATAATTGTCCCCACATAGTCCTCCATACAGAATAATGGGCATCACATAGTCCTCCATACAGAATAATGGACCAACTCATTGTCCTTCTTACAGTAAAATAGGCCCCACATAGTCCTCAATATTGAATAATGTGCCACCTCATAGTCCTCCATACAGAATAATTGGCCCCACATATTTTTCCATCCCGAATAATGGTCCCCACATAGTCCTCCGTACAGAATAATGGGACCCACATAGTCCTCCATACAGAAAAATGGCCCCACATAGTCCTCCATACAGAATAGTGGCCCAACATAGTCCTCCATACAATATAATGTGCCACGTCATAGTGCTCCATACAGTATTATGGGCCCCACATAGTCCTCCATACAGAATAATAGGCCCCACATACTCCTCCATACTGAATAATAGGCCCACATAGTGCTCCATACAGTATAATAGGCCCCTCATAATCCTCCATACAGTATAATGGGCCCCTCATAATCCTCCCTACAGTATAATGGGCCTCACATAGTCACCCATTCAGTATGATGGGCCCCACATAGCCCTCCATACAGAATAATAGGCCCCACATAGTCCTCAATACTGAATAATGGGCCCACATAGTGCTCCATACAGTTTAATGTGCCACCTTATAGTACTCCATACAGTATAATGGGCCCCACATAGTCCTCCATACAGTATAATAGGCCCCACATAGTCCTCCATACTGAATAATGGGCCCACATAGTGCTCCCTACAGTATAATGAGCCCCTCATAATCCTCCATACAGTATAATGGGCCCCTCATAATCCTCCATAAAGTATAATGGGCCTCACATAGTCAATCATACAGTATAATGGGCCCCACATAGTCCAACACACAGTATAATGGGTCTCACATAGACATCCATACAGTATAATGGGCCCCACATAGTCCTCCATATAGAATAATGGGCCCCACATCTTCCTCCATACAGAATAATAGGCCCTACATAGTCCTCCCTACTGAATAATGGGCCCACATAGTCCTCCATACAGTATAATGTGCCCCACATAGTCCTCCATACAGAATAATGGGCCAACTCATTGTCCTCCATACAGAATAATGGCCCCCACATCTTCCTCCATACAGAATAATGGGCCCTAGATAGTCCTCCATACAGAATAATGGGCCCCACATATTCCTCCATACAGAATAATGGGCCCTAGATAGTCCTCCATACAGAATAATGGCCCCACATACTCCTACATACAGAATAATGGGCCCCACATAGTCCTCCATACAGAATAATGGCCCCACATACTCCTCCATACAGAATAATGGGCCCCACATAGTCCACCATACAGAATAATGGGTCAACTTATTGTCCTTCATACAGTATAATGGGCCCCACATAGTCATCCACCCAGAATAATGGGCCCCAAATAGTCCTCGATAATATATAATGGGCACCACATAGTCCTCCATACAGAATAATGGCCCCACATAGTCCTCCATACAATATAATGTGCCACCTCATAGCCCTCCATACAGTATAATGGGCCTCACATAGTCCTCCATACAGAATAATGGGTCCCACATCTTCCTCCATACAGTATAATTGGCCCCACATAGCCCTCCATACAGAATAATAGGCCCCACATAGTCCTCCATACTGAATAATGGGCCCACATAGTGCTCCATACAGTATAATGAGCCCCTCATAATCCTCCATATAGTATAATGGGCCCCTCATAATCCTCCATATAGTATAATGGGCCCCTCATAATCCTCCATACAGTATAATGGGCCTCACATAGTCACCCATACAGTATAATGGGCCCCACATAGTCCTCTACACAGTATAATGGGCCTCACATAGTCATCCATACAGTATAATGGGCCCACATAGTCCTCCATACAGAATAATGGGCCCCACATCTTCCTCCATACAGAATAATAGGCCCCACATAGTCCTCCATACAGAATAATGGGCCCCACATAGTCCTCCGTACAGAATAATGGGCCCCACATAGTCATCCACCCAGAATAATGGGCCCCTCATAGTCCTCCATACAGAATAATGGCCCCAAATAATCCTCTATACAATATAATGGGCCCCACATAGTCCTCCATTCAGAATAATGGCCCGACATAGTCCTCCAAACAATATAATGTGCCACCTCATAGTCCTCCATACAGTATAATGGGCCTCACACAGTCATTCATACAGAATCATGGGCATCACATAGTCCTCCATACAGAATAATGGGCCAACTCATTGTCATTCTTACAGTAAAATAGGCCCCACATAGTCCTCAATATTGAATAATGTGCCACCTCATAGTCCTCCATACAGAATAATTGGCCCCACATATTTTTCCATACAGAATAATGGGCCCCACATAGTCCTTTATACAGAATAATGGGTCCCACATAGTCCTCCAGACAGAAAAATGGCCCCACATAGTCCTCCATACAGAATAATGGCCTAACATAGTCCTCCATACAATATAATGTGCCACCTCATAGTGCTCCATACAGTATTATGGGCCCCACATAGTCCTCCATACAGAATAACAGGCCCCACATAGTGCTCTATGCAGTATAATGGGCCCCTCATAATCCTCCATACAATATAATGGGCCCCTCATAATCCTCCCTACAGTATAATGGGCCTCACATAGTCACCCATTCAGTATAATGAGCCCCACATAGTCCTCCATACAGAATAATGGGCCCCACATCTTCCTCCATACAGAATAATAGGCCCCACATAGTCCTCCATACTGAATAATGGGCCAACATAGTGCTCCATACAATATAATGGGCCCCACATAGTCCTCCATACAGAATAATGGGCCCCACATAGTCCTCCATACAGAATAATAGGCCCCACATAGTCCTCCATACAGAATAATGGGCCAACTCATTGTCCTCCATACAGAATAATGGGCCAACTCATTGTCCTCCATACAGAATAATGGGCCCAACATATTCCTCCATAAAGAATAATAGTCCCTAGATAGTCCTCCATACAGAATAATGGGCCCCGCATAGTCCTCCATACAGAATATTGGCCCCACATAGTCCTCCATACAGTATAATGGCCCTACATAGTCCTCCGTACAGGATAATAGGCCCCACATAGTCCTTCATACAGTATAATGGGCCTCACACAGTCATTCATACAGAATCATGGGCCCCACATAGTCCTCCATACAGTATAATGGGCCCCACATAGTCCTCCATACAGAATAATGGGCATCACATAGTCCTCCATACAGAATAATGGGCACCACATATTCCTGCATACAGAATAATAGGCCCACATAGTGCTCCATACAGAATAACGTGCCACCTCATAGTCCTCCATACAGTATAATGGGCACCACATAGTCCTCCATACTGAATAATGGGCCCAAATAGTGCTCCATACAGTATAATGGGCCCCTCATAATCCTCCATACAATATAATGTGCCACCTCATAGTCCTCCATACAGTATAACGGCCCTCAGATAGTCATCCATACAGAATAATGGGCCCCACATAGTCCTCCATACAGTATAATGGGCTTCACATAGTCCTCCATACAGATTAATCGGCACCACATAGTCCTCCATACAGAAAAATGGGGCAACTTATTGTCCTTCATACATTATAATGGGCCCCACATAGTCATCCACCCAGAATAATGGGCCCCTCATAGTCCTCCATACAGAATAATGGCCCCAAATAGTCCTCAATACAATATAATGGGCCCCACATAGTCCTCCATACAGAATATTGGCCCCACATAGTCCTCCATACAATATAATGTGCCACCTCATAGTCCTCCATACAGTATAATGGGCCTCACATAGTCATCCATACAGTATAATGGGCCCCACATAGTAGTCCATACAGAATAATAGGCCCCACATCTTCCTCCATACAGAATAATAGGCCCCACATAGTCCTCCATACTGAATAGTGGGCCCACATAGTGCTCCATACAGTATAATGAGCCCCTCATAATCCTCCATACAGTATAATGGGCCTCTCATAATCCTCCATACAGTATAATGGGCCTCTCATAATCCTCCATACAGTATAATGGGCGCCACATGGTCCTCCACACAGTATAATGGGCCTCACATAATCATCCATTCAGTATAATGGGCCCCACATAGTCCTCCATACAGAATAATGGGCCCCACATCTTCCTCCATACAGAATAATAGGCCCCACATAGTCCTCCATACTGAATAATGGGCCCCACATAGTGCTCCATACAGTATAATGTGCCCCACATAGTCCTCCATACAGAATAATGGGCCAACTCATTGTCCTCCATACAGAATAATGGCCCTCACATATTCCTCCATACAGAATAATGGGCCCTAGATAGTCCTCCATACAGAATAATGGGCCCCACATATTCCTCCATACAGAATAATGGCCCCACATCGTCCTCCATACAGAAAAATGGCCGCACATAGTTATCCATACAATATAATGTGCCACCACATAGTCCTCCATACAGTATAATGGGCCCAGCATAGTCTTAGATACAGAATAATAGGCCCCACATAGTCCTCCATACTGAATAATGGCCCCACATAGTGCTCCATACAGTATAATGGGCCCCTCATAATCCTCCATACAATATAATGTGCCACCTCATAGTCCTCCATACAGTATAATGGGCCTCACATAGTCATCCATACAGAATAATGGGCCCCACATAGTCCTTCATACATTATAATGGGCCCCACATAGTCCTCCATATAGAATAATGGGCCACACATCTTCCTCCATACAGAATAATAGGCCCCACATAGTCCTCCATACTGAATAATGGGCCCACATAGTGCACCATACAGTAAAATGTGCCCCACATAGTCCTCCATACAGAATAATGGGCCAACTCATTGTAATCCATAAAGAATAATGGGCCCCACATATTCCTCCATACAGAATAATGGGCCCTAGATAGTCCTACAAATAGAATAATGGGCCCCACATAGTCCTCCATAAAGAATAATGGGCCCAACATAGTCCTCCATAAAGAATAATGGGCCCACATAGTCCTCCATACCGAATAATAGGCCCCACATAGTCGCCTATACTGAATAATGGGCCCACATAGTGCTCCATACAGTATAATGTGCCACCTCATAGTCCTCCATACAGTATAATGGGCCCCACATAGTCCTCCATACAGAATAATAGGCCCCACATAGTCCTCCATCCTGAATAATTGGCCCACATAGTGCTTAATACAGTATAATGGGCCCCTCATAATCCTCCATACAGTATAATGGGCCCCTCATAATCCTCCTTACAGTATAATGGGCCTCACATAGTCACCCATACAGTATAATGGGCCCCACATAGTCCTCCACACAGTATAATGGGCCTCACATAGTCATCCATACAGTATACGGGGCCCCATATCTTCCTCCATGCAGAATAATAGGCCCCACATAGTCCTCCATTCTGAATAATGGGCCCACATAAGGCTCCATACATTATAATGTGCCCCAGATAGTCCTCCATACAGAATAACGGGCCATCTTATTGTCCTTCATACAGAATAATGGGCCCCACATATTCCTCTATACAGAATAATGGGCCCTAGATAGTCCTCCATACAGAATAATGTGCCCCACATAGTCCTCCATACATAATATTGGCCCCACATAGTCCTTCATATAGTATAATGGCCTCACATAGTCACCCATACAGTATAATGGCCCCACATAGTCCTCCATACAGTATAATGGCCTCACATAGTCCTCCTTACAGGATAATAGGCCCCACATAGTCCTCCAGACAGTATAATGGCCCCACATAGTCCTCCAGACAGTATAGTGGCCCCATATAGTCCCCAGCGTCGCAGGCCAAACACAATCACCCTGAGAGCCAGACTTGGCCCGTGGGCCAGAATGTGACACGTGTGCTCTACATAGCGCCCCTGTAGGACTGGTATCTACTACTTTATGCTCACCGTATGGTGGGAATATTGGTTTTTGTACAGCAGTTTTGTCAATGATCAGTATATAGTCACTACTGTAGTGCTGGTGATATGCGGTTATGGCCTGTTGATATATTGTGTAGTATTAATGGTAGTATCTCTATAAATTAAAATTAAAAATTCTAAAAAAATATCTGATTCATGACGGATAATTGGCACAAGTCCATTAACCTTCATTCAGATGCACGTGGTGGATCACTGAGGCGTCACATCACTTTTTTATATACGATATGTATATCTTTTTTTTTTCTTTTTTTTTTTTCTTTAGTGCAGACTACCCCTCACCTCCAATATACTCCTGCGACCTATACTGTATTTATAGTCCGTAAAATGAGAAACTTTGACTTTAGGGAGAGAAACTTTTTTTTCTGCTAATATAATGAGCCGCCCCTGCTGAACACCCTCCTGCTATAGAAAGCTCAACTACGGCGAAAATTTAGGAGATTTACCCTGAATACACGTTGCCTCTGTCCCTTTTCCCAGAAGCTCATTTGCATATGTCACTGATGGAGCTCAGTGATTGGCTGACACAGTAGCTCAGTAGTTAGTGCAGCCCTGCCCACACAGAGCTTCATTGTAGTCTTCATCCTGCCGCCATAGGCCCGGGCTGCAGACAAACGGTTTATAGTGCGACAGTTATTGTAAAACTTGTTATTCATGATGGATGTGCTCTGCTCTAGGAAACGCCCCAGACATCATCCAGCAGGGGGCAGTGTTAATGGCTTCATCAGGCTCTCTTTCCCAACAGTAAGCAGTGATGGATATCTGCTCTGTCCTAATAGAAAGGGGTTGTCTAATAACTGATGCAGATGGGAGCAGAGCGACCCCATTGATTTCTGCATGATGTGATTTTTTTCTGAGAGCGGTGTACGGACACAAGGACTTACCATTGAGCCCCCACACAGCTTATGCAGGCGCTGCGCACTTCAGAGTGGTCTTTTGACCAATAGGTGCTGGGATCAGGACCTTATATCCCATTGATTGGCAGCATAAACAGCACCTATAATATATACAAATGATTGATACATTTTTTAAGTATTTTTATTTTTTTAAGTGGGAAGGATAGATATCTTTATAGTCTCTAGCAACAGCTATGGCTCCAACACCAAGACCGAAGAAAAATGTTTTTTTTTCCTAATCTATAGGGGATTTGAAGATCCAATCTCCTGATCACTTAGATCAGGGCTTTTCAGTCTTCTTATCATTGGGGATCACTTTTTCTTATGGGGACTTTTATGTTCCATCCCTAACCCTGCCCCCTTTTGGGCTCATCAGAAATTCTCACTTCTAGGTGGGGTTAAAATAAAACCCACTACACTTTTTGTCCAATGGGTGTCAGCACATGCTCCTTTGGGTGGGGTCTGCATCTCTGCTTTGTTCTTACATGAATTAAATAAACCATTTTCTGGTCTCCATGGGAATCAAACCCACAACCGCTATCATTGCCGGTAACAACTAAAGCTATGAGCAACAGCCTCTGCTGATATCACAGAGGATTTTCGATATTTGCACAATCTGAACCCACAGGCAAATGCTACTGATACATAGAGATACATCTATACATAGCAGTGTGTTTTTTTGTCCCTGTATTATAGAGGGAAATTAAAAGATTTTTTTCCTATAACATTACTAAAAAATAATGAAAAACAATTACAATAATGGCATTTTCATTGAGCTTTTTAAGATAATAAACATCACAAATCAGCAAATACCATGGACATATGTGTTCCTGTACCTATAACGACCCGCACAACACAGCGATCAGACGATTTATGGCAGGGATGGCAAACTCAAATACACAGATGGCCAAAATTAAAAACTTAGACAAAGTCGCAGGCTAATGTTCATATTTAAAAAAATGTCTAGAATTGCAGACGTTTTTCCCTATCAAATATGATGATGAAACTTAAAGGGGTTGTGCCACGAACAAAGTACATTTTAATTAATAGATCTTAGAATAAAATAAAAGACAATCACAAAAAGGGCATACTGGAATAATATAATGTTATGTAAGAGCAGTAAAAAGCAAATGGCCCAATGGCCTAATTTAAATATGTAATAACAAAAGATAAAAAACTGTGACTTAATAAATAATACAGATAATAAAGTATGATGCAAAAAAAGTGCCTCCCAAACACAGTATGATACCATCACAGTGATTTCCTCCATGGTAACCCTCCACACACACGGTATGATGACCCTACTGTGACCCCAACACAATATGATGCCGCAACTGTGATCCCCACAAAGCTCTCCATACAGTATAATGGGCCCCACATAGCCCTCCATACAGAATAATAGGCCCCACATAGTCCTCAATACTGAATAATGGGCCCACATAGTGCTCCATACAGTTTAATGTGTCACCTCATAGTCCTCCATACAGTATAATGGGCCCCACATAGTCCTCCATACAGAATAATAGGCCCCACATAGTCCTCCATACAGAATAATGGCCCCACATAGTGATCCATACAGTATAATGAGCCCCTCATAATCCTCCATACAGTATAATGGGCCCCTCATAATCCTCCATACAGTATAAGGGGTCTCACATAGTCACCCATACAGTATAATGGGCCCCACATAGTACTCCACACAGCATAATGGGCCTCACATAGTCATCCATACAGTATAATGGGCTCCACATACTTCTCCATACAGAATAATAGGCCCCACATAGTCCTCCATATTCAATAATGGGCCCACATACTGCTCCATACAGTATAATGTGTCCCACATAGTCCTCCATACAGAAAAATAGGCCAACTAATTGTCCTCCATACAGAATAATGGCCCCCACATATTCCTCCATACAAAATAATGGGCCCTAGATAGTCCTCCATACAGAATAATGGCCCCCACATATTCCTCCATACAAAATAATGGGCCCTAAATAGTCCTCCATACAGAATAATGGCCCCATATAGTCCTCCATACAGAATAATGGGTCCCACATACTCCTCCATACAGAATAATGTGTCCGACATAGTCCTCAATACAGAATAATGTCCCCACATCGTCTTCCATACAGAATAATGGCCCCACATAGTTATCCGTACTGTAACATACCTGGCGGCGTCCTTGCATAGTGGTCCATCTCCCACTGTGCAAGAGCGCGCACTTGATCTCCTGTCCAGAATGTCTCTCTGGCTTCCCTCCATGCTGTCTGTTTGTGTCTGTTTCTGCTGCTTAAGGGCGGCGCCCGATCACTTCCTGCTTTTTGTACCTGCTGTGGGTCACACCCCTTGTGCGTCCTCAGCCTATTGCTGTCTGTCACCTGGTATATAGCTCAGCTGCTCCCATCTATCCCTGCCTGAGCATAGTGTTTCATTCAGCGTGTGCTTGCACTCTGAAGGTGCCAGGTCCCGTTCTGTGTTCTCTTGTCTGCCTATCCTGGAGGCTGTATTTCCAGGCCTGTCTGAACACGCTCCTAGCCTGTTCCTCCTGCCTTCTAGGGGCCGATTACCTAGACCTGCTCCTGTATCTTGTCTGTCCTGTCTGAACACGCACCTTGCCTGTTCGTCCTGCCTCTCTGGGGGCCGTATTCCCAGACCCGCTCCTGTATTCCGCTGCAGTGTCGGTCTCCTCCGTACACTCAGTTCCAGTCTGAACTCTCTCCTATCCTTTACCTGTTTTGCCTCTATGTCCGTTCCCTTCCTTTTTCTGCAGAGTCTGAACTCGTACCTAACTCCTGCTTGTTGTCTCTGTACTCCCGTTTGTGAGTTTGTGGTCCACTCGCTACTTCTCTGCTAGTACCCTGTGGGTGTCTGGCTCTGCCTTTCCCTTCCTGTCTGTTCCGTGTGAACAGAGCCCTGTCCCCCCTACTCAGCCTAGCCTGCTCTGACTCCTTTGCTCACCGCTCCGGCGGTTCTAGTCTGCTCTGACTCCTTTGCTTACCGCTCCAGCGGTTCTAGCCTGCCCTGCTTCTGCCCACTGCTCCGGCAGTCCTGTCCTGCCCTGCTTCTGCCCGCTGCTCCGGCAGTCCTGTCCTGCCCTGCTTCTGCCCGCTGCTCCGGCAGTCCTGTCCTGCCCTGCTTCTGCCCGCTGCTCCGGCAGTCCTGTCCTGCCCTGCTTCTGCCCGCTGCTCCGGCAGTCCTGTCCTGCCCTGCTTCTGCCCGCTGCTCCGGCAGTCCTGTCCTGCCCTGCTTCTGCCCGCTGCTCCGGCAGTCCTGTCCTGCCCTGCTTCTGCCCGCTGCTCCGGCAGTCCTGTCCTGCCCTGCTTCTGCCCGCTGCTCCGGCTGTCCTGCCCTGCTTCTGCCCGCTGCTCCGGCAGTCCTGTCCTGCCCTGCTTCTGCCCGCTGCTCCGGCAGTCCTGTCCTGCCCTGCTTGTGCTCGCTGCTCCGGCAGCCCCGTCCTGCTCTGTTCTTGCCCACCGCTTCGGGCGTTCCCTCTCTGCTGTGGTTGTCTACCGCATCTGCGGTTCTGTGACCCAGTCTGTACTGGGTCTTAACCTTTCTGTGCTCCAGCCCGTCCTTTCGGCCAGTACCTCCCTGCCTGCATACTCGCCTGTATCCACCCATCTGCATACCTGCCGTGTTTGCTTATATCCACCAGTCTGTGCCAGCCTAACCTGCCTGTTCCTGAGTCCCAGTGTGTACTGGGTCCTATCCCGCCTGTGTTCCTACCTGCTAGTGCCTCCCTGTCTGCACTCTAGCTGTGCTTGCCTGTACCCCTCTACCTGTATTGTTCCTGAGTCCCAGTGTGTACTGGGTCCTATCCCGCCTGTGTTCCTACCTGCTAGTGCCTCCCTGTCTGCACTCTAGCTGCGCTTGCCTTTACCCGCCTGCCTGCATACCAGTCGTGCCTGCCTATACCCTCCAGTCTGTGCGCCAGCCTAACCAGCCTGATCCAGTAATCCCTGTGTGGGTCAACCCCCGTGTCCGGAGTTTGACCTGGAGTAGCACCTGGTCCCTCTGCCCGGTTTCTCCCTGGTGCACTGGCGTCGTATGCCGTCGTGCCATCTTGGTCGGATCGGCCAGATACTTAGTCACGCCCCTCCAGGCACTTTCCGGTTCATGGTCCAGTGGAATCACTACAATCACACGCACACGCCGCTCAGCCCGGGCGTGTGCATAACAGCATGCTCAGGCCATGGTTCCCGTTGAGCCCCACGGCCTTCGCTCTCTGAGAAGTTTTCCAGCGAATACATGCATTAAAATAAATAAATAAATATTTTTTTTTTCCTTTAGCTGAGTTCCAGGCGAATTACGCACCCGTCCAGATGGATCTATCTGCTCTCGTTCCCGCGGATCCGCTACGTTATTATGGGGATCCTAGACAAAGTCGTGCATTTGTGGAGCAATGCATGCTACACTTCAAGTTCTACCCTCTATGTTTTCCCACCGATCGGGTTAAGGTGGCATTCATTATGTCTTACCTGGCGGGTGATGCCTTGGAATGGATCAACCCCCTATATGAAACACAGGATCCGATCCTCCTGGACCTAATGGCCTTCCTGGTGGCCTTTCTAATGGTCTTCGATGATCCTAACCCGTAGGCTCCTGCTGAAGCTTCACTTCCCAATATCCCGGAGCAGCCCCAATGGGTAATGTGTGTGGGTAGCGCAATAGTCCTCCAGCCCAATGAGACTACTGCCCACCCAGAATCCTCACAGGGTGACTACGCTTTCCGGAATACTTCTCCCAACCTCAAGAGGCAGTCCAGACGTGCTAAACGTAGAGGCAAGCCGTCACGCCAGGGTCTGTCCTCCCTGAGACCTCCTGACCCCAACCTTGAAGTCCCTACTGAAGCTTCATCTCCCTGTATCCCGGAGAAGCCCCAACGGGTAATGTGCGTGGGTAGTGCACCAGTTCTCCTGCCCGAAGAGACTTCTGCCCATCCAGACTCCACACAGGAGAACTTCCTGCACCCGGCATCAGATGCTTCACCCACTTTAACCGGTGTGCATGTCCAAGGATGCTCCAAAGCTGTGGTTACCTCAGAGTCTGTGCACCTCTACTACCTGGCGGAGGACCCCCTGTTGCCTCCTGAATCCTCCGGGATACCACTCGATGACAAATGGAGAGAGAATTCTCTACACCCGGTACTCGATACTTTGTCCGCTTCGTCCTGTGAGCCTGACAATGGGTACCCCAAAGTGGTAGTTACCCCCGAGTCTATATACCCCTCCGACCAGGCGGAGGACCTCCAGTTGTCTCCTGAACCCTTCGGGGTGCTACCTGGTAGCGAAAGGACAGAGACTCTCCTATACTCTGTACCTGATACCTCGCTCGCTTCGTCCAGTGAGTCCAACCTAGTGTACTCCGAAGCAGAGGTTACTCCCGAGTCTCTACACCCCTCCGACCAGGCGGAGGACCTCCAGTTGTCTCCTGAACCCTTCGGGGTGCTACCTGGTAGCGAAAGGACAGAGACTCTCCTATACTCTGTACCTGATACCTCGCTCGCTTCGTCCAGTGAGTCCAACCTAGTGTACTCCGAAGCAGAGGTTACTCCCGAGTCTCTACACCCCTCCGACCAGGCGGAGGACCTCCAGTTGTCTCCTGAACCCTTCGGGGTGCTACCTGGTAGCGAAAGGACAGAGACTCTCCTATACTCTGTACCTGATACCTCGCTCGCTTCGTCCAGTGAGTCCAACCTAGTGTACTCTGAAGCAGTGGTTACTCCCGAGTCTCTACACTCCTCTGACCAGGCGGAGGACCTCCAGTTGTCTCCAGAACCCTTCGGGGTGCCACCTGGTGGTAAATGGACAGAGACTTTCCTATATCCTGGATCTGATACCTCGCTTGCTTCGTCCAGTGAGTCCGACCTAGTGTACTCTGAAGCAGAGGTTACCCGTGAGTCTCTACACCCCTCTGACCAGGCGGAGGACCGCCAGTTGTCTCCAGAACCCTTCGGGGTGCCACCTGGTGGAGAATGGACAGAGACTTTCCTATACTCGGTACCCGATACCTCGCCTGCTTCGTCCAGTGAGTCCGACCTAGTGTACTCTGAAGCAGATGTTTTCTCTGAGCCTCTGCACTCTTCTGACCCGGCGGAGGACCTCCAGTTGTTTCCTGAATCCTCCGGGGTACCACCAGAAAACAAAGAGACAGTGACTTTTCCTCATTATGTACCTGATAACCCGTCTATTTCTTCCTGTGAGCTTGACAAGATGTACCTCGAAGCAGAGATTACCCCCAAGTCTCTGTCCCCCTCCAACCCGG
This sequence comes from Phyllobates terribilis, assembly GCF_046119375.1. NCBI lineage: Eukaryota > Metazoa > Chordata > Amphibia > Anura > Dendrobatidae > Phyllobates > Phyllobates terribilis. Next base: position 464,866 of record NW_027363741.1, read on the forward strand.
TGGAGGACTTCCAGTTGTCTCCTGTACCCTCTGGGGTGCCACCTGAAAATATGTGGAGAGAGACTTCCTTGTGTGCTGTTCCTGGTACTCCACCCGTTTCGTCTGTTGCTAAGGGTGGCTGGATGGGAGGTAGCATCCTAGCTACCCAGAGGAGACCAGTTTTTCCGGTGGACAGGGGAAGTGATCTCTTCGAAGAGAAGAATTGGCCCTCGAATTCCCTGCGGAAGATTCTGGCAGGCCTGAAGAAGAGGGGGCGTAAGGGGGGGGTACTGTAACATACCTGGCGGCGTCCTTGCATAGTGGTCCATCTCCCACTGTGCAAGAGCGCGCACTTGATCTCCTGTCCAGAATGTCTCTCTGGCTTCCCTCCATGCTGTCTGTTTGTGTCTGTTTCTGCTGCTTAAGGGCGGCGCCCGATCACTTCCTGCTTTTTGTACCTGCTGTGGGTCACACCCCTTGTGCGTCCTCAGCCTATTGCTGTCTGTCACCTGGTATATAGCTCAGCTGCTCCCATCTATCCCTGCCTGAGCATAGTGTTTCATTCAGCGTGTGCTTGCACTCTGAAGGTGCCAGGTCCCGTTCTGTGTTCTCTTGTCTGCCTATCCTGGAGGCTGTATTTCCAGGCCTGTCTGAACACGCTCCTAGCCTGTTCCTCCTGCCTTCTAGGGGCCGATTACCTAGACCCGTTCCTGTATCTTGTCTGACCTGTCTGAACACGCTCCTAGCCTGTTCCTCCTGCCTTCTAGGGGCCGATTACCTAGACCTGCTCCTGTATCTTGTCTGTCCTGTCTGAACACGCACCTTGCCTGTTCGTCCTGCCTCTCTGGGGGCCGTATTCCCAGACCCGCTCCTGTATTCCGCTGCAGTGTCGGTCTCCTCCGTACACTCAGTTCCAGTCTGAACTCTCTCCTATCCTTTACCTGTTTTGCCTCTATGTCCGTTCCCTTCCTTTTTCTGCAGAGTCTGAACTCGTACCTAACTCCTGCTTGTTGTCTCTGTACTCCCGTTTGTGAGTTTGTGGTCCACTCGCTACTTCTCTGCTAGTACCCTGTGGGTGTCTGGCTCTGCCTTTCCCTTCCTGTCTGTTCCGTGTGAACAGAGCCCTGTCCCCCCTACTCAGCCTAGCCTGCTCTGACTCCTTTGCTCACCGCTCCGGTGGTTCTAGCCTGCTCTGACTCCTTTGCTCACCGCTCCGGCGGTTCTAGTCTGCTCTGACTCCTTTGCTTACCGCTCCGGCGGTTCTAGCCTGCCCTGCTTCTGCCCACTGCTCCGGCAGTCCTGTCCTGCCCTGCTTCTGCCCGCTGCTCCGGCAGTCCTGTCCTGCCCTGCTTCTGCCCGCTGCTCCAGCAGTCCTGTCCTGCCCTGCTTCTGCCCGCTGCTCCGGCAGTCCTGTCCTGCCCTGCTTCTGCCCGCTGCTCCGGCAGTCCTGTCCTGCCCTGCTTCTGCCCGCTGCTCCGGCAGTCCTGTCCTGCCCTGCTTGTGCTCGCTGCTCCGGCAGCCCCGTCCTGCTCTGTTCTTGCCCACCGCTTCGGGCGTTCCCTCTCTGCTGTGGTTGTCTACCGCATCTGCGGTTCTGTGACCCAGTCTGTACTGGGTCTTAACCTTTCTGTGCTCCAGCCCGTCCTTTCGGCCAGTACCTCCCTGCCTGCATACTCGCCTGTATCCACCCATCTGCATACCTGCCGTGTTTGCTTATATCCACCAGTCTGTGCCAGCCTAACCTGCCTGTTCCCGAGTCCCAGTGTGTACTGGGTCCTATCTCGCCTGTGTTCCTACCTGCTAGTGCCTCCCTGTCTGCACTCTAGCTGTGCTTGCCTGTACCCCTCTACCTGTATTGTTCCTGAGTCCCAGTGTGTACTGGGTCCTATCCCGCCTGTGTTCCTACCTGCTAGTGCCTCCCTGTCTGCACTCTAGCTGCGCTTGCCTTTACCCGCCTGCCTGCATACCAGTCGTGCCTGCCTATACCCTCCAGTCTGTGCGCCAGCCTAACCAGCCTGATCCAGTAATCCCTGTGTGGGTCAACCCCCGTGTCCGGAGTTTGACCTGGAGTAGCACCTGGTCCCTCTGCCCGGTTTCTCCCTGGTGCACTGGCGTCGTATGCCGTCGTGCCATCTTGGTCGGATCGGCCAGATACTTAGTCACGCCCCTCCAGGCACTCTCCGGTTCATGGTCCAGTGGAATCACTACAATCACACGCACACGCCGCTCAGCCCGGGCGTGTGCATAACACGTACAATGTAATGTGCCAACTCATAGTCCTCCATACAGTACAATGGGCCTCATAGTCATCCATACAGAATAATGGGCCCCACATAGTCCTCCATACAGAATAATGGGCACCACATAGTCCTCCATACGGAATAATGGGCCCACGTAGTGTTCCATACAGTATAATGTGCCACCTCATAGTCCTCCATACAGTAAAATTGGCCCCACATAGTCCTAGATACAGAATAATAGGCTCCATATAGTCCTCCATACTGAACAATGGGCCCACATAGTGCTCCATACAGTATAATGGGCCCCTCATAATCCTCCATACAATATAATGTGCCACCTCATAGTCCTCCATACAGTACAATGGGCCTCACATAGTCATCCATACAGAATAATGGGCCCCACATAGTCCTCCATACAGTATAATGGGCCTCACATAGTCCTCCGTACAGAATAATGGGCACCACGCAGTCCACCATACAGAATAATGGGCCAACTTATTGTCCTTCATACGGTATAATGGGCCCCACATAGTCATCCACCCAGAATAATGGGCCCCTCATAGTCCTCCATACAGAATAATGGCCCCAAATAGTCCTCGATTCAATATAATGGGCCCCACATAGTCCTCCATACAGAATAATGGCCCCACATAGTCCTCCATACAATATAATGTGCCACCTCATAGTCCTCCATACAGCATAATGGGCCTCACATAGTCCTCCATGTAGAATAATGGGCCCCACATAGTCCTCCATACAGAATAATGGGCCCCACATAGTCCTCCATACAGAATAATGGGTCCCACATCTTCCTCGATACAGTATAATGTGCCACCTCATAGTCCTCCATACAGTATAATGGGCCTCACATAGTCCTCCATGTAGAATAATGGGCCCCACATAGTCCTCCATACAGAATAATGGGCCCCACATAGTCCTCCATACAGAATAATGGGTCCCACATCTTCCTCGATACAGTATAAGGTGCCCCACATAGTCCTCCATACAGAATAATAGGCCCCACATAGTCCTCCATACTGAATAATGGTCCCACATAGTGCTCCATACAGTATAATGAGCCCCTCATAATCCTCCATACAGTATAATGGGCCCCTCATAATCCTCCATACAGTATAATGGGCCTCACATAGTCACCCATACAGTATAATGGGCCACACATAGTCCTCCACACAGTATAATGGGCCTCACATAGTCATCCATACAGTATAATGGGCCCACATAGTCCTCCATACAGAATAATGGGCCCCACATCTTCTTCCATACAGAATAATGGGCCCCACATAGTCCTCCGTACAGAATAATGAGCACCACATAGTCCACCATACAGAATAATGGGCCAACTTTTTGTCCTTCTTACAGTATAATGGGCCCCACATAGTCATCCACCCAGAATAATGGGCCCCTCATAGTCCTCCATACAGAATTATGGCCCCAAATAGTCCTCGATACAATATAATGGGCCCCACATAGTCCTCCATACAGAATAATGGCCCCACATAGTCCTCCATACAATATAATGTGCCACCTCCTAGTCCTCCATACAGTATAATGGGCCTCACATAGTCCTCCATGTAGAATAATGGGCCCCACATAGTCCTCCATACAGAATAATGGGCCCCACATAGTCCTCCATACAGAATAATGGGTCCCACATCTTCCTCGATACAGTATAATGTGCCACCTCATAGTCCTCCATACAGTATAATGGGCCTCACATAGTCCTCCATGTAGAATAATGGGCCCCACATAGTCCTCCCCATACAGAATAATGGGCCCCACATAGTCCTCCCCATACAGAATAATGGGCCCCACATAGTCCTCCATACAGAATAATGGGTCCCACATCTTCCTCGATACAGTATAATGTGCCCCACATAGTCCTCCATACAGAATAATAGGCCCCACATAGTCCTCCATACTGAATAATGGTCCCACATAGTGCTCCATACAGTATTATGAGCCCCTCATAATCCTCCATACAGTATAATGGGCCCCTCATAATTCTCCATTCAGTATAATGGGCCTCACCTAGTCACCCATACAGTATAATGGGCCACACATAGTCCTCCACACAGTATAATGGGCCTCACATAGTCATCCATACAGTATAATGGGCCCACATAGTCCTCCATACAGAATAATGGGCCCCACATCTTCTTCCATACAGAATAATGGGCCCCACATAGTCCTCCGTTCAGAATAATGAGCACCACATAGTCCACCATACAGAATAATGGGCCAACTTTTTGTCCTTCTTACAGTATAATGGGCCCCACATAGTCATCCACCCAGAATAATGGGCCCCTCATAGTCCTCCATACAGAATAATGGCCCCAAATAGTCCTCCATACAATATAATGTACCACCTCATAGTCCTCCATACAGTATAATGGGCCTCACACAGTCATTCATACAGAATCATGGGCCCCACATAGTCCTCCATACAGTATAATTGTCCCCACATAGTCCTCCATACAGAATAATGGGCCAACTCATTGTCCTTCTTACAATAAAATAGGCCCCACATAGTCCTCCATATTGAATAATGTGCCACCTCATAGTCCTCCATACAGAATTATTGGCCCCACATAATCCTCCATACAGAATAATGGGTCCCACATAGTCCTCCATACAGAAAAATGGCCCCACATAGTCCTCCATACAATATAATGTGCCACCTCATAGCCCTCCATACAGTATAATGGGCCTCACATAGTCCTCCATACAGAATAATAGGCCCCACACACTCCTCCATTCTGAATAATAGGCCCACATAGTGCTCCATACAGTATAATGGGCCCCTCATAATCCTCCATACAGTATAATGGGCCTCACATAGTCCTCCATACAGAATAATGGGCCCCTCACAATCCTCCCTACAGTAAAATGGGCCTCACATAGTCACCCATACAGTATAATGAGCCTCACATAGTCATCCATACAGCATAATGGGCCCCACATAGTCCTCCATACAGTATAATGGCCCCACATAGTCCTCCATACAGTATAATGGCCCCACATAGTCCTCCGTACAGGATAATAGGCCCCACATAGTCCTCCAGACAGTATAGTGGCCCCATATAGTCCCCAGCGTCGCAGGCCAAACTCAATCACCCTGAGAGCCAGACTTGGCCCGTGGGCCAGAATGTGACACGTGTGCTCTACATAGCGCCCCTGTAGGACTGGTATCTACTACTTTATGCTCACCGTATGGTGGGAATATTGGTTTTTGTACAGCAGTTTTGTCAATGATCAGTATATAGTCACTACTGTAGTGCTGGTGATATGCGGTTATGGCCTGTTGATATATTGTGTAGTATTAATGGTAGTATCTCTATAAATTAGAATCAAAAATTCTAAAAAAATATCTGATTCATGACGGATAATTGGCACAAGTCCATTAACCTTCATTCAGATGCACGTGGTGGATCACTGAGGCGTCACATCACTTTTTTATATACGATATGTATATCTTTTTTTTTTTTTTTTTTTTTTTAGTATTTTTTTTTTTATTATTTTTTTATTTTTTATTTTTTTCTTTAGTGCAGACTACCCCTCACCTCCAATATACTCCTGCGACCTATACTGTATTTATAGTCCGTAAAATGAGAAACTTTGACTTTAGGGAGAGAAACTTTTTTTTCTGCTAACATAATGAGCCGCCCCTGCTGAACACCCTCCTGCTATAGAAAGCTCAACTAAGGCGAAAATTTAGGAGATTTACCCTGAATACACGTTGCCTCTGTCCCTTTTCCCAGAAGCTCATTTGCATATGTCACTGATGGAGCTCAGTGATTGGCTGACACAGTAGCTCAGTAGTTAGTGCAGCCCTGCCCACACAGAGCTTCATTGTAGTCTTCATCCTGCCGCCATAGGCCCGGGCTGCAGACACACGGCTTATAGTGCGACAGTTATTGTAAAACTTGTTATTCATGATGGATGTGCTCTGCTTTAGGAAACGCCCCAGACATCATCCAGCAGGGGGCAGTGTTAATGCCTTCATCAGTCTCTCTTTCCCAACAGTAAGAAGTGATGGATATCTGCTCTGTCCTAATAGAAAGGGGTTGTCTAATAACTGATGCAGATGGGAGCAGAGCGACCCCATTGATTTCTGCATGATGTGATTTTTTTCTGAGAGCGGTGTACGGACACAAGGACTTACCATTGAGCCCCCACACAGCTTATGCAGGCGCTGCGCACTTCAGAGTGGTTTTTTGACCAATAGGTGCTGGGATCAGGACCTTATATCCCATTGATTGGCAGCATAAGCAGCACCTATAATATATACAAATGATTGATACATTTTTTAAGTATTTTGATTTTTTTAAGTGGGAAGGATAGATATCTTTATAGTCTCTAGCAACAGCTATGGCTCCAACACCAAGACCGAAGAAAAATGTTTTTTTTTCCCAGTCCATAGGGGATTTGAAGATCCAATCTCCTGATCACTTAGATCAGGGCTTTTCAGTCTTCTTATCATTGGGGATCACTTTTTCTTATGGGGACTTTTATGTTCCATCCCTAACCCTGCCCCCTTTTGGGCTCATCAGAAATTCTCACTTCTAGGTGGGGTTAAAATAAAACCCACTACACTTTTTGTCCAATGGGTGTCAGCACATGCTCCTTTGGGTGGGGTCTGCATCTCTGCTTTGTTCTTACATGAATTAAATAAACCATTTTCTGGTCTCCATGGGAATCAAACCCACAACCGCTATCATTGCCGGTAACAACTAAAGCTATGAGCAACAGCCTCTGCTGATATCACGGAGGATTTTCAATAATTGCACAATCTGAACCCACAGGCAAATGCTACTGATACATAGAGATACATCTATACATAGCAGTGTATTTTTTTGTCCCTGTATTATAGAGGGAAATTAAAAGATTTTTTTCCTATAACATTACTAAAAAATAATGAAAAACAATTACAATAATGGCATTTTCATTGTGCTTTTTAAGATAATAAACATCACAAATCAGCAAATACCATGGACATATGTGTTCCTGTACCTATAACGACCCGCACAACACAGCGATCAGACGATTTATGGCAGGGATGTCAAACTCAAATACACAGATGGCCAAAATTAAAAACTTAGACAAAGTCGCAGGCTAATGTTCATATTTAAAAAAATGTCTAGAATTGCAGACGTTTTTCCTTATCAAATATAATGATGAAACTTTTCTTAAAGGGGTTGTGCCACGAACAAAGTACATTTTAATTAATAGATCTTAGAATAAAATAAAACACAATCACAAATAGGGCATACTGGAATAATATAATGTTATGTAAGAGCAGTAAAAAGCAAATGGCCCAATGGCCTAATTTAAATATGTAATAACAAAGGATAAAAAACTTTGACTTAATAAATAATACAGATAATAAAATATGATGCAAAAAAAAGTGCCTCCCAAACACAGTATGATACCATCACAGTGAATTCCTCCATGGTAACCCTCCACACACACGGTATGATGACCCTACTGTGACCCCAACACAATATGATGCAGCAACTGTGATCCCCACAAAGTCCTCCATACAGAATAATGGGCCTCACATAGCCCTCCATACAGAATAATGGGCCTCACATAGTCCTCCATACAGAATAATAGGCCCACATAGTCCTCCATACAGAATAATGGGCCCACATAGTCCTCCATACAGAATAATGGGCCTCACATAGCCCTCCATACAGAATAATAGGCCCACATAGCCCTCCATACAGAATAATGGGCCTCACATAGCCCTCCATACAGAATAATGGCCCCACATAGTCCTCCATACAGAATAATGGGCCAACTCATAGTCTTCCGTAAAGTATAGTGGGCTTCACATAGTCGTTCATACAGTATAATGGGCCCCACATAGTTCTCCATACAGTATAATGGGACCCACTTAGTCCTCCATACAGTATAATGGGCCCCACTTAGTCCTCTATATAGTAAAATGGCCCCACATAGTCCTCCATACAGTGTAATGGGCCCCACATAGTCCCCAGCATCGCTGGCCAAATATAGTAGAGTGTGACGTGTCTTAAAAGGGTTTTCCCACAAACAAAAGTTAATTTTAATCAATGAATCTTGTAATAATAATTATTTCCACAATTGAATGTATTTAAATAAAATGTTCCTGTGCTGAGATAATCTTATAAATGTGCCTCTGCTCTGTATTGTGTAATGACTGTTTCTGACCGTGCAGGAACATGGTCTGATCATACCACAGCTCCTGGACAGGGGAGGAAGCAAAAGAGTATACAGACATTACAGGACGGGATCACAGCTGATTCTTTCTTAGAAGTAAAACATTGTTTAAAAACAGGCAGGGAAATGTTTTACCTCAGAAAATGAATCAGCTGCGTTCCCTGCTGTAATGTCTGTATACTCTTTTCCTTCTTCCCCTGCCCAGGAGCTGTGGAATGATCAGACCATGTTCCATACACGGTCAGACACGGCCATTACACAGGGGAACATTTATAAGATTATCTCCGCACAGGAACATTTTATTAAAACACATCCAATTGTGGAACTTATTATTATTCCAAGATCTATTGATTAAAATCAACTTTCATTAGTGAGAAAACCCCTTTAAGTCTCTTTCACACGTACCGGAGACACTGACACACATAGACCCATTCAAATTAATGGGTCTGCGCACATGTCAATGTGTTTCCACAGACCGTGTGTCCATGGGCAAAACATGCTGACATGTCCGTTTTTGGATGACAGCAGCACGGATCACAAGTACCCATTCAAGTCAATGGGTCCGTGTAAACACATACCGCACACAGATGCCATCCGTGTGACACACACCGGCGCCTGGGAATCAGCAGTACAGTTAGCGCTGTTCCCAAGCACCGGGTTCTGAATGCTGCCCTCATCACGATTCCCTGGCAACGCTGCGATCAGCACCAGCAGGGGACCATGATGAGAGTAGTAGTGTCTGCTCCTCCAGTGTCCGACTGTCAGAATAAGAATAAAATAAAAACTCCTTATACTCACCTGTTCTACTGTAAGTGTCCACCGCTGTAATCCATGTGACCGCTCAGCAGAGGAGCTGGTGAGAATGAGCCGCTGCAGTGAGCGGGCCGCGGAGCTGCGCTGCACTCAGTGAGTGCCAGGACACCGCTTACTGAGCACAGCTCTGGGGCCAGCTTGCTGCAGTAGTCATTCTCCCCGGCTCCTCTGCCTGAGCGGTCGTATGGATTACAGTGGTGGACACTTAAGACAGGTGAGAATAAGGATTTTTTATTCTATTCTTATTCTTACAGTCGGACACTGCGGGAGCAGACACTACTACTCTCATCATGGTCCCTGCTGGTGCTGATCGCAGCGCCGGCAGGGAACCATAATGAGGGCAGCGTTTAGAACCCAGCGCTTGGTAACAGCGCTAACTGTACCACTGATTTCCAAGCGCCGGTACGTTTGCTCCTGATGCGGCACACAGCTGCTACATGTGTGCCACACATGGACATGGATATCTCCTGTATGGGTTTTCCCAGTACCAGAAATATCTGGACGTGTGAAACCGGCCTTAGTCTGACTGATTAGTAGGGGGCGTGACCCCTTAACATGCCTAGGGCAGCATGAATGCCAAATATGGCCCTGCTGCTGACCATCTTATTGTTAGGCTGCCTGCAGGTGTTTTATAAATTAGCCAGTAGGGCAGCATTGATTCTCCAATATAGAAAAAGGCTTGGATGGTGATATACTCAGCTTCTAGCGTTCCTGTAGATCCAGTGCAGATCACTATGGAGGTCTGCACCAGCTCTGAAAACGATGCTTGCGCCATTCGTAAGTAGAAGGACTGCTACAACCTGTGATTGGCCACAGTGGTGAGGTGATGAGAAGAGCACGTCATCATATGTTTCACTAATGATGGGCTCTGCTAGTCACTTGCCTGCTGCTAAGGCTGTGTGCCCATGATGCAGAAATGCTCCGGATTTTTCCTGAGCGTTTCTGCATCTCCCTGGCAGAAAAAACGCATGCGGATTGTACATGCAGATTGTACATGCAGATTGTACATGCAGATTGTACATGCAGATTGTACATGCAGATTGTACATGCAGATTGTACATGCAGATTGTACATGCAGATTGTGCATGCAGATTGGGCATGCGGATTGTGCATGCGGATTGTGCATGCGGATTGTGCATGCGGATTGTGCATGCAGATTGTGCATGCAGATTGTGCATGCAGATTGTGCATGCAGATTGTGCATGCAGATTGTACATGCATTTTTCCTGCCAGAGACATGCGGATGTAAAGCGTTCTTCACTTGCATTTGCGCATGCGGGTTGACAAGCGCTTTCCAAGCGATTTTAGCATCACTTGGAAAGTGCTTGTCAACTTGGTCACACTATATAAATCCATGCAAACGGCATGGATTTATATACTGTGACCCCAAAGAATGGTTAAAAATAAAAAAATAAATCAATACTTAACTTCCGATGGCCCCCGCAGTCTTGCTTCGCTCCGTCCTGGCTGCCGGCAGATCATGGTACACTGAAGGACCTGCCGTCACATGACTATGACGTCAGCGCAGGTCTTTCAGTCCACCGCGATCTGCCGGCATGGGAGGACGAGCGCAGCGGGGGCCATCAGAAGGTAAATATAACATTTATTTTTTATTTTATTCTTTTTTTCACAGGTTCTATGGTACCCGGGTCCGAAGGAGAGTCTCCTGTCCTCCACACCCGGGTACCATCCGCGCATTGGAACGCATGGATTCTGCATGTACAGATGCAGTGATGCGGATTCCATGCGTTCCAATGCAAGTCAATGGCGGTGAAAACGTAGCGCTTCCGCAAAATAATGCGGATTATCATTGGGGAACATGGAAGGCCTTCTACCATGCGTTTTTTTAAGCGTTTCTGCAGCATTTTTGCCACTGTGGAAACTCCTAAAAAACGCATCGTGGGCACACAGCCTGACAATCACAGACTGAAGTGATTTTGCTACTTCTTGAAAGAGCAGGTATTGCAGTCAGAGCCAGTAGAGACCTCTATTGCAACCTGCACTAGATCAGTGTCTGCACCGAAAGGTGAGTTTAAGGCCACGTGCACACGCTGAGTGTTTGGTCAGTATTTTATCTCAGAATTTGTAATCCAAAACCAGGAGTGGGTGATAAATACAGAAGTGGTGACGAGTTTCTATTATACTTTTCCTCATTGTTTCACTCCTGGTTTTGGCTTACAAATACTGAGATAAAATACTGACCAAATACTGAACGTGTGCACGTGGCCTAATGCCATTTTTATATTAAGCCCATCCGTGAGTTAAAAATGTTTTTTCCTATATTGCGCAACCTCTTTAAGATTATACCTTAATGGGGTTGTTCAGCCGAGTGCAATTTGCCAAACCTTAAAAGCGAGTAATATACACAGTGTTAGGCTATGCATGAGTTTTTTTGAGATGTTAAAAAACGACAGCTTTTTCAAGGGTAAATTGCTTCAGCAAAGTATTCTCTTTTCCTTTTGGTTTTAGAAGAATTTTTTTCCTAAAGCATTATTTCCTGCCTTCAGATTGGACAGTGCCTAGTTTGGTGCAGTTTCCATCAGGACACACTTCAAAGAAGTGACATGTAGTTTATTTTTTTAGACCAGGATTTTTTTTTTATTTTTTAGAAAAAAAATCTCATTATCAGCAAAGTGGATTTGCCACAGAAATGAATAGGGAGAGTTTTCCAAGTGTTTTTGAAAAGGTTTTTGATGGGAATTTTGGAAAGCAAAAGCAAAAAAAAGCTCCTAAATAAACTCTGCTTGTATATAGAATTAGGGTTTGAGTCTGCTTGCCAATTTGAATAGTCGTCACTTGACCACAAGTTAGCGATTTGTATCCTTATGTCACATGCCAACTAGTTTCTTTTCCTGCCACTCTCAATAGAACACTGAGAGAAGCAGATGAGAATCTAGTCGGCATGTGAGTGTAGCTAAGCAAATCCCATACTTGGGGTCACATGGCGACCACTTGAATTGACAAGAATATTACACACTATTAGGACTCAATTAACTGCAGTGCTTGTCAAAAATGTTGGAAACCTGACAACTGATACATGCTGCCCAATCCTAGGGTAACCTGCATGTATCAGTCACTGGCTGTAAGATTTCAGCAATGTTTGTTTGACCTGAAACACTGCAGCATTTCAGGGAAAAAGATACTTAAAAAGCCACCTGGACTGAGCTGCACATGTGACTAGTCAGAAAGGCGGGTCCCTGGCAGCTCATCCCTGCCTGCTCCCCTTGAGTGACTGGTCTCTCTCTATGCATGCACACAGGGGACTGGCCTTCTCGACTAGTCACTGCGTGGCTTGGTCCTTGACAGCTTTTAAAGTAAATGCTGTGGCGTTTCAGAGTCAAACATACCTGGCTGTGATAATACAGCCAGTGACTGATACACGCATGGTATCAGTGGACCGGGCAGCATGTATCAGCTGTCAGGTTCCCTTTAAGGACAGGAACAATGAATTTTCAGATAAGTGTTTTAATACCATAGATGGTCCATATTGAACAAGGACTACTTATGACTGATGTCATCATTTTACTGCTTTTAAAGCCTTTAAAGAAGAGTGGACCAAAAATTCATTTCATAAAAGCTTTAACCGATGAAGTAAAAACCTTCAATGAATTAACCTTGAAAACTGAAATGAAGTCTTTTAAAAGATTCCAAGTATGGACACCTGTCCTGTCTCATGTATAAGAATACACCGTCTCAACAATACAGACAGCAATCTAAGGGATTTTCAAGTGATTCTATAAAATGTGTTGAATATAGAGTTTAGGTGACTTTTATCTAACTTTCAATGCCCATTTAACGCTATCAGAAACGTTCAGCACATGGATCCATATGTATTTTAACTCTTCTTATGCTCTCCTCTAGGTTGTCAACCAGATCTCCAATGTTTTACCAAGGATTTGTTAGGTCTTCTAATGTGATTCTTCCTTTGAGAGTACATTCTTGTTTCCCTCCCGCGCTCTTCGCAGCTCCCTTCAGTCAGATAGAATACAGTAGTTAGACTGGATCCAGCTTTGTTCTGGTAGTTATTGCAGCTTTTATCTCACAAGCGACCATTTTAACTCACGGTGAGACAAAATGGGTTCACAGTCATCAATGCTTTTCCCCATTCTTTTCATAAAAGTACACTATTATACTAAACTAATTGATCAAATAATAGGAGGACAATTTTGTGAAAAATGTTTCTGAAAAAGTCATGAAAAGCTACCTTGCTGATAATCTCTGCGGGAAGCTAATGGCATAGTGCTCCTATGATTACTAAGAGAAACACGCAATTCTGTTACTGACATGTAATTGATTCTGACGGATTGCCAAGGGCAGTGTCACACTCTGCTGTGCACTCGTTCTAGAAATGTTGCCCACTTTGCTAGTGTCAGTTAATGGTTACAGTATGTGTAGGAGACAATTGTCGGAGCTTTGGTATTGGTTTGGCATTATACAATAAAAGCATAAAGAAGAGGGCAAGCAGTGATCTATGGACGATGCCCTCCCAACAGTTCCCAGCATCGACTGAAAATATAATCTCTTAGTGGTGGGCAATTAATATTCCCGAGGGGCCACATGAGAGACAGTTACTATTCTGGAGGCCGAACCAGAAGTCTAAAATTAATTCTGCTCAATATTAATATTAACATATTAATTATAATTATTATATTATATTAATATTAATTGTATCACTTAATATTGAGCAGAATTAAGTATGCTGACACCCTCCCATATACCATATGAGCCTGCACACAGCCCCATATATACAGTATGAGCCCCCACACAGCCTCCTACATACAGTGTAAGCAGGTGACCAGATGCAACGCGCAGGGACAAGGTGGAAGTACCCAATGAAACTGTTTGTGTCCCTAATGTGGCTGGAAATTGTGGTAACTATAGCAATGGTAAATAATAGTGTTGAGCGAGCATGCTCGACACTGCTCGGTACTCGCCCGAGCATCACGCTACTTGGGATGTTCAGCGAGCACCGAGCATTTCCGGGTTACTCGGGCGGGAGCTCGGGTCTCCGCCCTGCATGTTTGGCGCTCTTTACAGAGCCAATGAACATGCAGGGATTGCCAGCCAGTCACTGTAATGTCGCAGCCATGTTGTTTGTGGGCATTACAGTGATTGGCTGACCGCACAGCGTCACCTCGAGTATTTAAAACAGGGCGCCGCCATCTTGGACACAGTCGCTCCGGATCAGACAGTGTAGGAACAGCGCTGCTGATTTAGGGAGAGATATATCCTGCAAAATAGTTAGTGTAGGGTCTGTAAAGGCTGCCAGATCAAACAAACAGTCCTTCTCAGGACTAATATCCATCCCAGATACCAGGCAGGCAGGCTGTATAGGAGACGCAGTGTTTATACCAGCAAACGCTGCATTACAGTCCTGTGTGCTCCTGTTGCTGAAATTGATGGACTTAGCTCCAGGTCTCGGGGGCCAGGAAAAATCCTTTTTTTTTCATCTAAATCCTCTTTTTTTTTCCTCCTTCACACTGTACAAATACCCGTCTTATTAACCTTTTGGTGTGTCCCCCCCCCAAAAAAAAAAAAAGTGTGTCTCTGATTTTTCAGACACAAATATATCTGTTGAAAATAGTGTGGTGTAGGCCCGAGAAATACAAGTGTGGTTTTGCAGTTCCACGGTTCAAACCTCTGTATTATCCACTTTTGGGCCATTTATATCTAAAAAAAAAAGTTTGAGTGTATCGCTCACTGTTCAGCTGCAAATATATATATTTAAAAAAGTCTAGTATACCCCAGTAAACAATAACTGTGGTTTTGCCATTCCACGGTAAAAAATCTCTATTATCCAGCTTTTGGTATTTTTTCCGTAAACAGTAATAGTTTCTCCCTGATTGTTCAGATTGTTTAAAAGAGTAGGGTGTAGGCCAGAGAAACAGAACTGTGGTTTTCCTCTTCCACGGTTCTAATCTACTTTTTATTACCCTTTTTCCATTGATAGTGCGAGTGTCAGCTATTTTACTTCCTTTACAATGGGCAAGGCGCGTGGCAAGGGCATGGAACTGGACATTCTGGTGATGGTGCGTGCAGAGGACGGGGCCGTGGCCAAGGTGAAAATGTGCCACAACCAACAGCCACATCTTCTCGCTCCCACTTCTTGACCGAATTACTAGGGAAGCACAGAACAACACCAGTATTGTGAACTGATCAGTGCGAACAGGTTATTAATTGGATAGCAGATAATACTTCCAGTTACCTGCGCACCACCACCTCCGGTCTGTCTTCCACATGGTCAACTCTTAGAAGCCGTGAGTCTCGACCGCATACTCCTCCTCACCCTGATGCTCCTTCCTCCCACCATGCCGAGTGTCGTCAGACAGCAACTGATCCCACACTTGGACACTCTGAAGAGCTGTTCACTGGTCCATTTCCAGATTTGTGCCCCTCTCCTGCTCCGCTTGAAGTGGTGGAAGAGGAGATCCCATGTAGCGATGCCCAAATATTTGAACAGCCACGGCCACAGGAAGTCGACGCTGGCAATTTGTCACAAGAGGTGGACGATGACGAGACACAATTGCCAGGAAGTGAGGAGGATCGTGGTGTGCAAGTGGAAGAGGAGGAGGTGGTGGATGATCTAGTAACTGACCCAACGTGGCAGGAGGGCATGCAGAGCGAGGCCAGCAGCACACAGGGTGAGGGAGGCAGAGTACCCCAACAGGCAGGAAGAAGCAGTGTGGTGGCCGCACACAGAAGGCGGGCAACAGTTTCCCGTAACACCAACATGAGGGACGTTGCCAGTACAACCGGTAGGTCTTCCAGAGTCTGGAATTTTTTTAAAGACTCTGCTGATAACCCCAAAAAGGCCATTTGTACCACCTGCCATGCCAGCATCAGCAGGGGTGACAAAACTACCAGCCTGACCACCACCAGCATGATCAGGCACATGGCAGCAAAGCACCCGACTTTATGGGGCGAACCCCAGGGTCCACAACCCATGTCAGCGGGTGTCTCCACTGCTTCTTCCACTGTTGTGCATGCAAGGCAATCCCCTGTCCATACTGCATGCAAAGATGCCCCCTCCTCTCAGTCTTCACTTGTTATGGCAGTTTCTCAAGAAACAGCATCAACGTCCACCTCCACGTCCCACCGCAGCGTTCAATTGTCCATATCCCAGACCTTTGAATGAAAGTGGAAATTCGCAGCTAACGCCCCACAGGCCACAGTTCTAAATTCGCACATTTCATGACTGCTTGCGTTGGAAATGCTGCCTTTTAGGCTGGTGGAGACGGAATCCTTCCACAACCGTATGGCGGTGGCCGTCCCTCGGTATTCGGTCCCCAGCCGACACTATTTTGCCCTGTGTGCCATCCCCACATTACACAAGCACGTGTCCCAAAACATCTGCCGTGCCCTCAACAACGCAGTTACTGGGAGAGTCCACCTGACAACGGACAGGTGGACAAGTGCTTGTGGCCAGGGACGGTACATCTCCCTGACGGCACACTGGGTAAACATAGTGGAAGCCGGGACCCAGTCAGACCTTGGGACGGAACACATCCTCCCCACACCGAGGATTGCGGGCCCTATGTCAGTCAGAGTTGCCCCCACAGTGTACAGCTCCTACGCATCATCCTCCTCCTCCTCCTCCTCCTCATGTTCAGCCTCCATCTCAGATATCACCACATCAGTTACAAGCTGGAAGCACTTCAGTACTGCCTCCGCCAAGCGGCAACAGGCTGTGCTGAAACTCATAAGCTTAGGTGAGAAACCTCACACTGCTTGTGAGTTATGGACAGCTGTGAAAGAGCAGGCAGATCTGTGGCTGAGACCGCTGAACCTACATCCAGGCATGGTCGTGTGTGACAATGGCCGTAACCTGGTGGCGGCTCTGAGGTGAGGCGAGATCACACACGTACCATGCCTGACTCATGTGCTTAACCTCGTGGTTCAGCGGTTTCTTAAATCGTTCCCCGAGTTGCCAGATCTGCTCGTCAAAGTACGCCGCCTGTCAACTCATTTTCGCAAGTCGGCTACAGCTTCCGCCGCCCTTGCAGCTTCCGGCACACCGACTGGTGTGTGATGTTCCCACACATTGGAACTCTAGCCCCCACAGAAGAGAGCAGTTGTGGAATACCAGCTACAACAAGGCCGTCGATATTTAGGTCTGACTCCACACATAAGACCTCAGGAGTGGACCTGGATGTCTGACATATGTACCATCCTGACAAACTTTGAGGATTCCACCAAGCTGGTGAGTGGCGATGACGCCATCATTAGCGTCAGCATTCCACTTGTCTGTCTTTTGCAATGCTCTCTGCAGAGAATTAAAGAGGAGGCATTGCAGCCAGAGTATGATGAGATGGATCAAGAAGCCGTAGCGGGCGATTACACACAGCCCAGCCTCATCTCATCCCAACGTGCATTGAGGGACAATGAGGGAGAGGAGGAGGAAGGAACAGGAGCTGGTATCATGCGTTGTAGACGGTAGTACCTGTACAACTGTCATGCCGTCGGTTCAGCGTGGGTGGCCTGAGGGGAGGGAGGAAGAGGAGGAGGAAGAACAGGAGCTGGTATCATGCGCTGTAAACGGTAGTACCTGTACAACGGTCATGCTGTCCGTTCAGCGTGGGGGGCCTGAGGGGAGGGAGGAGGAGGAATAAGAACAGGAGCTGGTATCATGCGCTGTAGACGGTAGTGCCTGTACAACTGTCATGCCGTCGGTTCAGCGTGGGTGGTCTGAGGGGAGGGAGGAGGAGGAAGAACAGGAGCTGGTATCATGCGCTGTAGACGGTAGTACCTGTACAACTGTCATGCCGTCGGTTCAGCGTGGGTGGCCTGAGGGGAGGGAGGAGGAGGAGGAAGAACAGGAGCTGGTATCATGCGCTGTAGACGGTAGTACCTGTACAACTGTCATGCCGTTGGTTCAGCGTGGGTGGCCTGAGGGGAGGGAGGAGGAGGAAGAACAGGAGCTGGTATCATGCGCTGTAGACGGTATTACCTGTACAACTGTCATGCCGTCGGTTCAGCGTGGGTGGCCTGAGGGGAGGGAGGAGGAGGAGGAGGAAGAACAGGAGCTGGTATCATGCGCTGTAGACGGTAGTACCTGTACAACTGTCATGCCGTCGGTTCAGCGTGGGTGGCCTGAGGGGAGGGAGGAGGAGGAGGAAGAACAGGAGCTGGTATCATGCGCTGTAGACGGTAGTACCTGTACAACTGTCATACAGTCGGTTCAGCGTGGGTGGCCTGAGGACAGGGGGGAGGAGGAGACCATGGTCAGTCGTCATCTTGGTGAGGACACGGAAGTCTTGCCCGTTACCAGTCTGGCACGCATGGCTGACTTTATGTTACGCTGCCTTAACCGTGACCCTTGCGTTGTCAAAATATTGGGTGACAGTCATTACTGGTTGGTGACACTTTTAGACCCCCGCTACAAGGAGAACTTTCACTCTCTTATTCCTGAGGTGGAAAGGTCTACAAAAATGTGGCAGTACCAGAAGGCCCTTGCTGCAGAACTATTAAAAAAATTCCCATCTGAACACGCTTGCGGCAGAGGTCACAGTTCGTTGACCAACCAAGGCGTAAAAGCGAGAGAGAGGCAACTCCAATCCAGCAGAGGCAGGGGAACACTGTCAACGTTCTGGGACAGTTTTCTCAGACCCGCCAAGCTTACAGGCCCTGAGGCGCGGGGTACTCTCACAAAGAGTGGAAAGTTTCAAAAGATGGTGAGGGAGTACCTTGCCGACCGTACCAGCGTTCTCTGTGATTCCTCTGTGCCTTGTAATTATTGGGTATCCAAGCTGGACACTTGGAATGAACTCGCTCTGTACACCTTGGAGGTCCTGGCCTGCCCTGCCGCTAGCATGTTATCGGAGCGTGTTTTTAGTGCCGCTGGGAGAATTATAACTGATAAGCGCATTCACCTGTCAACTGACAATGCTGACAAGCTGACTCTTATCAAAATGAACAAGGGCTGGATTGGGCCAGACTTCTCATCACCACCAAATGACAGCAGAGTAACAAAGTCAAATCCACTGTGTTATTTCGGGAGGTGTAATCACATGCACTGCTTCACACCCACACATGGGTATACGCTTCCTCATTTCGGCTGTTTTATGTTCTTCTCCTTATCCTCAGCCTCCACCACCACTATACCACCAGGGTGACCGTGGTCCATGTTGCCATTATTGAAAGTTCCTCCGTCCTTATTTTTGTCAGATTTTGCTTGGAAGGCATAAGCAAAGACTGTGGGAGACCCACTCCCCAATAATGGGAATAATATTTTTAAGATGCTGTACTGTATGGCTCTTGTAAGGGGCATTAAAAGCATCTTGCTAAGCTACTGGGACCTCCACCACTTTTCCGAGGGGCAGTAAAACCGTCTTGTTAAGCTACTGGGACCTCCACGTCTCTTCCAAGGGGCATTCAAACCGTCTTGTTAAGCTACTGCGACCTCCACCACTTTTCCAAGGGGCATTAAAACCATCTTGTTAAGCTACTGTGACCTCCACCACTTTTCCAAGGAGCATTAAAACCGTCTTGTTAAGCTACTGGGACCTCCACCACTTTTCCAAGGGGCATTAAAACCATCTTGTTAAGCTACTGGGACCTCCACGTCTCTTCAAAGGGGCATTCAAACCGTCTTGTTAAGCTACTGCGACCCCCACCACTTTTCCAAGGGGCATTAAAACTGTCTTGTTAAGCTACTGTGACCTCCACATCTCTTCCAAGGGGCATTCAAACCATCTTGTTAAGCTACTGCGACCTGCACCACTTTTCCAAGGGGCATTAAACCGTCTTGTTAAACCACTCTGAACTCCACAGCTCTTCCAAGGGTCATTGAAATGTTGTTTTTAATTAACTCTAACCTCCACGACTCTTCGAACGGGCATTGCATTTCCTCCTAATTTTTGGCAGCTTTTGCTTGGAAGGCATAAGCAAAGACTATGGGAGACACACTCCTCAATAATGGGAATAATGTTTGTAATATGCTGTACGGAATGGCTCTTGTAAGGGGCATTGCAAGTTCCTCCGTCCTAATTTTTGGCAGCTTTTGCTTGGAAGGCATAGGCAAAGACAATGGGAGACACACTCCCCAATAATGGGAATAATGTTTGTAATATGCTATACTGCATGGCTCTTGTAAGGGGCCTTAAAACCGTCTTGTTAAGCTACTGTGACCTCCACGTTTCTTCCAAGGGGCATTCAAACCGTCTTGTTAAGCTACTGGGACCGCCACGTCTTTTCCGAGGGGCATTAAAACTGTCTTGTTAAGCTACTGTAACCTGCACGACTCTTCCAACGGGCATTGCATTTCCTCCTAATTTTAGTCAGCTTTTGCTTTTCAATGCAAAGGCGAAAACTAAGGGAGAACCACTCCCCAATAATGGGTAGAAGGTTTTTAGTATGCTGTAATCCACATCTGTTTCAAGGGGCATTGCAGCTCCTCATAATTTTTGGAAAGCCTTCCATTCACTGCTTAGGCCAACAGTGTACAGGAGACCCAGTTGCTATAAATGGAAAAAAAACAGTTTAGTTAAGGCCCTCTGACCTCCATGTCAATTCCAAGGGGCATTGGAGTGCCTCAAAATATTTGGTAGGCATTGCACTCACTGTATGCCCTATAACTGTGTAGCCGAACTGCTCCTTTTGTTACAGAAACATATCCTACAAGACATATGTGGTTGACTGGCCTGATATTGATGTGAATGGTCCCTGTTCCTCCTGCTGTTCCTCCTTTGCCACCACCTCATCCATCATTTATCACCTGAAGCTTTGCTTTAACAGGAGTCATAGAACTGGGATAGTAGCAGGAAAACATCCAGCTATCCTCGGAGGAGGTAGGATATGCGCCAAAATGCTGACCACCTCAGGCCTAGCCGCTACTACATACATGCGCTTGCATTCCAAGAAAACAAAGCATATGCTAACTTCTATCATCATCATCATGCTCCTCACCTTGGCACTCTCAACTCCCCTGATGGAGAAGCCAGGGCCCACCGGAGGAGTCTGGTTCTCTGGTGGGCTCGTCCAATGCTGCCCTAAAGCAGGCCGGGCTAAGAAAAGTGTGTGGGGGGAAGTTGACAGGAGAAATAGGGGCGGCTGGGGACCGTGTGTGGACACCCAGTCGCGGGGCGGCTGGGGACCGAGTATGGACACCCGGCCACCGCCTGGCGGCTGGGGACCGAGTGTGGACACCCGGCCGACGGGGCAGTTGGGGACCGAGTATGGACACCCAGCCACCCCCTGGCGGCTGGGGACCGAGTGTGGACACCCGGCCGCCCCCTGGCGGTTGGGGACCGAGTGTGGACACCCGGCCGCCGAGCGGCTGGGGACTAAGTATGGATACCAGGCCGCCAACGCAGCCATGACGTGGTGGCCAGATTCCGCCTCTACATGCCTAAAAGGCCCAATTTCAAGTGCAAGCAAGCAGTATAGTATTGCACCCTGGGGTGGGGGGGGGGAGTTGGGTGGTTGGCTGCATATTTGCGCTTGCATTGCAAGGAATGGAGGAGGTACAATTGAACACTGCCCTGGACAAGAACTTGCACGGGGATAGTTGCAAGTCTGCATCTTCTGATGCTGCCAGGATGACTTCTGATGGACACACTTTTAGGCAGTGACCTGGGTGTCAGAGATGCTTCCAGGGGTCTTCCCCATGCTGTTCCCATGTCTTTTCAGCACTGTATGCATGTGTCACACAGCACATGGCCAGATAAGGTTGTAAAATGTTAAAATGACATTTCCCGGTGAATGCATTTGTCATGGTTGAAAGCAATACAAAAGTGCAAAAAGGCATAAAAAAATGCTACTTGTGAACATAGCCCAAGGTGTGGAGGAGTATTTTTGTTTTTGGTTATTTATTTTACCTTTTACACAAGTCTTTACCCTAGAAAGGAACTTCCTTAACATATTTCACAGAAAAGCAGTTTCAGTTTCGTTTGTGAACGTTTTATTGTGTGCCCTTAAAAATGGGTTATACCTCTGACCACGTTGTTGACAGCAGTGACCTGGGGGTCAGAAATGCTTCCTGGGGCGATCCCCATGCTGTCCCCATGTCATATGAGCACTGTCACTATCGTTTTGGGCACTTGTTAGGCTTTTAAAAGACTGCCGGGGGTGCTGCCGCAAAAATGCTTGGGTCTCCCATAGACTAACATTGGGCTCATTGCTCGGGTCGAGCACCCGAGTATCACGGCGAGCTCGGCCCGAGCTTCGAGCACCCGAGCATTTTAGTGCTTGCTCAACACTAGTAAATAATGAATAACAGGGTAATTACAGCATGAAATATACAATATCAATCATATAATGAATCCTCAGGTCCACTCTATTATAACAGTCTCTTCTTATATACAGTATTTGTATAGTCTTCTAGCAGGCATGGTGTTCCCGATAACGAGAGTCACTGTACTGTTTCTTCCTCTAGCACAGGCATTAGCGGGCGTTTCCAGTTCTTCCCTCTAATCCGCAAGAACTCCTGATAAAGTCTAGCAAGGCTCACTGGGCCTCCTTCACTTCTCCCTTTCTGTTGCACTGGCCTAGGCCGACCGCTGTACCGTACGTCAGTGCTGGAAGCAACGGCCCAGCTCACTCGCGCCTCCTGTTGACACAGGTGTGCACCCCCAAGCGTAGTTTCCTCAAAATCTTCAGGTATTGACCAACGGCGGATGTCTCTCGTACCCGGTGGGATGAGGGCTGGGCCTCGGCTTTTGACTTGCGTCGTCTGGGCTCCGGTTCTTGGGTCTGATCTTTAGGACTTGAAACTTGCCTTGGGCAGGTCTGGTCTTTGGGCCTTGACTGGCATCATCTGGATTCCGGGGCTTGTCTGGGACTGCCTAGGTCTTGCTTCCAGACGCGCCACAAGGTTCGCGCTTCCTGTAACGGCCCGGCACCCTGCCCTCAGCATCTCCCAAGACACACATCCTGTCCATCCCTTCTCTAGGCGCCAAATTTCCTCCTGTTTTGGAGTGCTGTCCTTTTATACCCGGGAACTGCATCATCAAGGTCACCAGATCGGGTGCTCCATCTAAACTCAGCCCTCCTGAAACTCTCCCTCTTCTGGTCTGTCCCGCAGGGTCCCGTTTGGACAGTAGATAGCAGTCCTCATTCACAAATGCTACACAGCGCTGGGGATTCTCATCCTTGATGTCACACCCTCTTACAACAGTATGAGCCCTCAAATAGCCACTGTATACAGACACTCTTCCCATATAAATATGAAAAAGAAAACTACACAAACTCAATTCGTTCCCACTCCCCCAACGCTCTGTTAAGATCTTTGGTGCACTCACACTCTGCAAAGCAGATGCGATGTAGTGACGTCATTACTAGTGTTGAGCGAGCATGCTCGACACTGCTCAGTACTCGCCCGAGCATCTCACTACTCGGGATGTTCGGCGAGCACAGAGCATTTTCGGTTAACTCGGGCGGGAGCTCAGGTCTCCGCCCTGCACGTTTGGCGCTCTTTACAGAGCCAGTGAACATGCAGGGATTGCCAGCCAGTCACTGTAATGCCGCAGCCATGTTGGTTGTGGGCATTACATTGATTGGCTGGCCGCACAGCGTCACCTCGGGTATTTAAAACCGGGCGCCGTCATCTTGGACACAGTCGCTCCGGATCAGACGGTGTAGGGAGAGTGCTGCTGAGCTAGGGAGAGATTTAAACTGCGAAATAGGTAGTGTAGGGCCTCTAAAGCCTGCAAAAATCGTCTTATTAACCTTTTGGTATTTCCCCCCCCAAAAAAAAGTTGAGTGTGTCTGTGAGTGTTCAGACACAAATAAATCTGTTTAAACGAATCTGGTGTAGGCCAGATAACTAAAACTGTGGTTTTGCAGTTCCACGGTTCAAATCTCTGTTATCCACTTTTTTGCCTTTTTTTCATAAAAAAAAAAGTTTGAGTGTCTGGCTGACTGTTCAGACACAAATATATCTGTTTAAAAGATTCTGGTGTAGGCCAGAGAACTAGAACTGTGGTTTTTCTCTTCCACAGTTCAAATCTCCTTTTTATTACCCTTTTGCCATTGATAGTACAAGTGTAAGCTATTTTACTTCATTTACAAAAGTGGCAAGGTGCGTGGCAAGGGACGTGGAACTGAACGTTCTGGTGATGGTGCGTGCAGAGGACGGGGCCGTGGCCAAGGTGAAAATGTGTCACAACCAACAGCCACATCTTCTCGCTCCCAGTTCTTGACCGAACTACTAGGGAAACACACAACAGCACCACTATTGCCAATTGATCAGTGTGAACAGGTTATTAATTGGACAGCAGATAATACTTCCAGTCACCTGGGCACCACCACCTCCGGTCTGTCTTCCACATGGTCAAGTGTTAGTAGCCGTGAGTATCAACTGCATACTCCTCTTCACTCTGATGCACCTTCCTCCCACCATGCTGAGTGTCGTCAGACAGCAACTGATCCCACAGTTGGACACTCTGAAGAGCTGTTCACTGGTCCATTTCCATATTTGGGCCCCTCGTCTGCTGCGCTTTAAGTGGTGGAAGAGGAGATCCCATGTAGCGATGGCCAACTATTTGAACAGCTATGGCCACAGGAAGGCGACGCTGGCAATTTGTCACAAGAGGTGGACGATGACGAGACACAATTGCCACGAAGTGAGGAGGAGGACCGTGGTGCGGAAGTGGAAGAGGAGGAGGTGGTGGATGATCTAGTAACTGACCCAACGTGGCAGGAGGACACGCAGAGCGAGGCCAGCAGCTCACAGGGGGAGGGAGGCAGAGTACCCCAACAGGCAGAAGAAGCAGTGTGGTGGCCGCAGACAGAAGGCGGGCAACCATTCCCCGTAACAGCAACACGAGGGACGTTTCCAGTACAACCGGTAGGTCTTCCAGAGTCTGGAATTTTTTTAAAGACTCTGCTGATAACCCCAAAAAGGCCATTTGTATCACCTGCCATGCCAGCATCAGCAGGGGTGACAAAACTACCACCCTAACCACCACCAGCATGATCAGGCACATGTCAGCCAAGCACCCGACTTTGTGGGGCGAACCCCAGGGTCCACGACCTGTGTCAGTGGGTGTCACCACTGCTTCTTCCGCTGTTGTGCATGTAAGAGAACCCCCTGTTGTGCGTGCAAGGCAATCCCCTCTCCATACTGCATACTCAGTCTTCACTTGTTATGGCAGTTTCTCAAGAAACAGCATCAACGTCCACGTCCCACCGCAGCGTTCAATTGTCCATATCCCAGACCTTTGAACGAAAGCGCAAATTCGCAGCCAACGCCCCACAGGTCACAGTCCTAAATTCGCACATTTCACGACTACTTGCGTTGGAAATGCTGCCTTTTAGGCTGGTGGAGACGGAATCCTTCCGCAACCTTACGGCGGCGGCCGTCCCTCGGTACTCGGTCCCCAGCCAACACTATTTTGCCCGGTGTGCCATCCCCACACTACACAAGCACGTGTCCCAAAACATCTGCCGTGCCCTCAACAACACAGTTACTGCGAGAGTCCACCTGACAACGGACAAGTGCTTGTGGCCAGGGACGGTACATCTCCCTGACGGCACACTGGGTAAACATAGTGGAAGCCGGGACCCAGTCGGACCTTGGGACGGAACACATCCTCCCCACACCGAGGATTGTGGGCCCTATGTCAGTCAGAGTTAAGGACCTCTGACCTCCATGTCATTTCCAAGGGGCATTAAAACCGTCTTGTTAAGCTACTGCGACCTCCACCACTTTTCCCAGGGGCATTGATATTGTCTTTTTATTCCACTGCGACCTCCACGTCTCTTCCAAGGGGTATTAAAACCGTCTTGTTAAGCTACTGCGACCACCACTTTTCCCAGGGGAATTGATACTGTCTTTTTATTCCACTGCGACCTCCACTACTTTTCCCAGGGGCATTAAAACCAACTTGTTAAGCTAATGCGTCCTTCACCATTCTTCCAAGGGGCATTAAAACCATCTTGCTAAGCTACTGCGACCTCCACCACTTTTCCCAGGGGCATTGATAGTCTTTTTATTCCACTGCAACCCAGTCGGACCTTGGGACGGAACACATCCTCCCCACACCGAGGATTGTGGGCCCTATGTCAGTCAGAGTTAAGGACCTCTGACCTCCACGTCTCTTCCAAGGGGCATTAAAACCGTCTTGTTAAGCTACTGCGACCTCCACCGCTTTTCCCAGGGGCATTAAAACCGTCTTGTTAAGCTACTGCGACCTCCACCACTTTTCCCAGGGGCATTAAAACCGTCTTGTTAAGTTACTGCGACCACCACTTTTCCCAGGGGCATTGATATTGTCTTTTTATTCCACTGCAACCTCCACCACTTTTCCCAGGGGCATTAAAACCATCTTGTTAAGCTACTGCGACCTCCACCACTTTTCCCAGGGGCATTAAAACCGTCTTGTTAAGCTACTGCGACCACCACTTTTCCCAGGGGCTTTGATATTGTCTTTTTATTCCACTGCGACCTCCATGTCTCTTCCAAGGGGCATTAAAACCGTCTTGTTAAGCTACTGCAACCTCCACCACTTTTCCGAGGGGCATTGATATTGTCTTTTTATTCCACTGCGACCTCCACCACTTTCCCAGGAGCATTAAAACCGTCTTGTTAAGCTACTGCGACCTCCACAATTCTTCCAAGGGGCATAAAACCGTCTTGTTAAGCTACTGCGACCTCCACCACTTTTTCAAGGGCCATTGATATTGTCTTTTTATTCCACTGCGACCTCCACCATTCTTCCAACGGGCATTGCATTTCCTCCTAATTTTAGTCAACTTTTGCTCTTCAATGCGTAGGTGAACACTAAGGGAGAACCACTCCCCAATAATGGGTAGAAGGTTTTTAGTATGCTGTCATCCACGTCTGTTTCAAGGGGCATTGCAATTCCTCATAATTTTTGGAAAGCCTTCCATTCACTGCTTAGGCCAAAAGTGCACAGGAGACCCAGTTGCTATAAATGGAAAAAACGGTTTAGTTAATGCCCTCTGACCTCCATGTCATTTCCAAGGGGCATTGGAGTGCCTCAAAATTTTTGGTAGGCATTGCACTCACTGTATGCCCTATAACTGTGTAGCCGAACCACTCCTTTTGGTACAGAAACATATCCTACAAGACATGTTTGGTTGACTGGCCTGATATTGATGTGAATGGTCCCTGTTCCTCCTGCTCTCTCCTTTGCCACCACCTCATCCATCATTCATCTGTAAGGTGCCCCAGCAAGGTAGTCGTGGGCGAGCTGTAGCCCCCTCTCGCTCTGACACCCTACAGACAATTTGTGTCCTCCCTCTGATGTGTGGCTGTGTATGTGGTGCTCTCCACTTACTTCAAACCATCCGATCGCGGCTGTCTCCAGGCATTTCTCTTCTGGGACCAGGGCAGCAATAAATTCAGAGGACACGAAGTTCTTAACCAGAACTTGAACTTTACTTGGGGAAGAGGAATATGTACAATATTTACAGGCAGATATAATGGATATGGCCCGACAGGTTATTATCTCTCTCACAGGCACTGGCAACATCTTCAGCCCTGGTTCCCTCTTTAAGTGAAGCATCTCTGTGACTCTAATCTCTAGCCCAAGAGACTCTTCTGCAATACCAACAGTGATCTGGATCCGATCTCTCCCCCACATCTAAGCCGGGAGTCCTACAGTCATATGAAAAAGTTTGGGCACCCCTATTAATCTTAAGCTTAATGTTTTATAAAAATTGGTGTTTTGCAACAGCTATTTCAGTTTGATATATGTAATAACTGTTGGACACAGAAATGTTTCTGCCTTGAAATGAGGTTTATTGTACTAACAGAAAATGTGCAATCTGCATTCAAACAAAATTTGACAGGTGCATAAGTATGGGCACCCTTATCATTTTCTTGTTTTAAATACTCCTACCTACTTTTTACTGACTTACTAAAGCACTTTTTTTGGTTTTGTAACCTCATTGAGCTTTGAACTTCATAGCCAGGTGTATGCAATCATGAGAAAAGCTACTTAAAGTGGCCACTTGCAAGTTGTTCTCCTGTTTGACTCTCCTCTGAAGAGTGGCATCATGGGCTCCTCAAAACAACTGTCAAATGATCGGAAAACAAAGATTATTCAACATAGTTGTTCAGGGGAAGGATACAAAAAGCTGTCTCAGAGATTTAACCTGTCAGTTTCCACTGTGAGGAACATAGTAAGGAAATGGAAGAACACAGGGACAGTTCTTGTTAAGGCCAGAAGTGGCAGGCCAAGAAAAACATCAGAAAGGCAGAGAAGAAGAATGGTGAGATCAGTCAAGGACAATCCTCAGACCACCTCCAGAGAGCTGCAGCATCAACTTGCTGCAGATGGTGTCACTGTGCATCGGTCAACTATACAATGCACTTTGCACAAGGAGAAGCTGTATGGGAGAGTGATGCAAAAGAAGCCGTTTCTGCAAGCACGCCTCAAACAGAGTCGGCTGAGGTATGCAAAAGCACATTTGGAGAAGCCAATTTCTTTTTGGAAGAAGGTCCTGTGGACTGATGAAACCAAGATTGAGTTGTTTGGTCATACAAAAAGGCGTTATGCATGGCGGCAAAAAACACAGCATTCCAAGAAAAACACTTGCTACCCACAGTAAAATTTGGTGGAGGTTCCATCATGCTTTGGGGCTGTGTGGTCAATGCCGGCACTGGGAATCTTGTTAAAGTTGAGGGACACATGGATTCCACTCAGTATCAGCAGATTCTTGACAATAGTGTTCAAGAATCAGTGATAAAGTTGAAGTTACGCAGTGGATGGATCTTTCAGCAAGACAATGATCCAAAACACCGCTCCAAATCTACTCAGGCATTCATGCAGAGGAACAGTTACAATGTTCTGGAATGGCCATCCCAGTCCCCAGACCTGAATATCATTGAACATCTGTGGGATCATTTGAAGAGGGCTGTCCATGCTCGGCGACCATCAAACTTAACTGAACTGGAATTGTTTTGTAAAGAGGAATGGTCAAAAATACCTTCATCCAGGATCCAGGAAATCATTAAAAGCTACAGGAAGCGACTAGAGGCTGTTATTTTTTCAAAAGGAGGATCTAGTAAATATTAATGTCACTTTTCTGGTGAGGTGCCCATACTTATGCACCTGTCAAATTTAGTTTGAATGCAGATTGCACATTTTCTGTTAGTACAAGAAACCTCATTTCAAGGCAGAAACATTACTGTGTCCAACAGTTATTACATGTATCAAACTGAAATAGCTGTTGTAAAAACACCAATTTTTATAAAACATTAAGCTTAAGATTAATAGGGGTGCCCAAACTTTTTCATATGACTGTATTTATCTTCCTCTGCTTCCTGCAGACTAGAAGTGCCCCGAGTCCTCACTACCTCTGATGAGTTTCTCCAGCCGGCTAACAGGACTCTTGCTCTTGCGTAGGGAGACTTTCACACTAGTGATCCCACTGTCTGAGGGTATGGAGCTCCCGTCTACCCTAGAAGCCACCATATATTCAGGCTGCCCGTACGGTTCACCGTCCTATCTCTAACTGAAGAATCACTTCCTGATCCTGGAAACTAAAGAGATTTTCCTAATGTGCCCACCCTCAGTGAGCTGTCTTCACACAGCATTAACCCATCACTGTCTGTAACACTGCCAGCAGACTCAACCTGACATCTTCACCCAGGACAGTGGCATCTTGTGGCTGTTTACAGGTACTGCAGCCCACAAGGAATTATGTCAGGAACAAGCTCTATATCACTTAAGGCTTGATCTGGGCACTAAGTTCCCCCTCCACTCTATTGACTGGACCACTAAAGCTAACCCCTTAGCTTGGTCTACCAACAGTTCAGAGAGGTCTAACTACGGGAACACTTTCTTTAACTACTTCAGTGCCAAAGGAAGGCTACGTCCTTCCCCACTATTACACATCACCTGAAGCTTTGTTTTAACCGGAGTCATAGAACTGGGATAGTAGCAGGAAAACATCCAGCAATCCTTGGAGGAGGTAGGATATGCGCCAAAATGCTGACCACCTCAGGCCTAGCTGCTACTACATACATGTGTGTCACCCTGGCCTGGATGCCACAAGTGTAATTAAAGCTGTGTCTGAGAGCAAGGGGGAGGTTCTCTAGTCAGTGGAACATTAGCATGCAATGCCTCCTGTCTCAGGCCAGTAGGGGGAGCTGGCTGACCCTATAAAAGCTGGTACTGGGGGCAGGGTTAGAGAGAACTGGACGACCTATCTGAGGATTCAGGTCCCAGAGCAGGGAGGGACAGCTGTATTGCACCTAAGAGGAAGTGTGGCAGAAGGAGAGCCACAAGCCAGAGACAAGAGGCGCAGTGAGCCTGTCTTGGCAGAGAAAAGACTTACTTTACCAGACTTTGGTGTCTGAGGCTGGGAGGATTCTACATCCTCCAGCAGAGAACCAGTCCGCAAGGGACTGTATATTCCTTGGCCTAAGAAGCCTGGAGGCCCTGCCACAACCGAAGGGACCAGTAAAGCCGTACAAGGCTGGGAGCAGAAAGGAACCCACGTCGCAGGCCATACAGGCGAGAATACACGGAAAGCTCGGAAACGTGGGCTGTTACCCTATCAGGAGGAGATAGCCAGAAGGAGCGCAGAAAGCACGGTAGGCCTACACCCTCACCCTGACCAGGGCCAATTTCCCCGTTGCTCTCAGACATCCAGGTCCCCTCCTAGCTGGGACTGTTTGTGGGTCAGTTTACCTGTTTAGTAAAGACCCTGGACTCCAACCTGTTGTCTGTGTGCTCCTTGCTCCTCCAGCACTATCAGCACTGGGACTCTCACAACCATCACTCCCACCATCCACTATACTGCCCTGGGGCCGCACTCTTCCCGTGGGGAGTCACACTACCCTAGTTGCACACCTCATCAGCCCCAGCGGTCTGCATGCAGCGGCGGTTCCTAATAACCGCAATCCACGGGTGGCGTAGTCGGACATTATCAATAACACATAACGGACTACCACTGGCCTGACCACCCTGAGCCACGGAACCGGGTTGCCACTACTACTCCCATCGTTTCCCTAATTGCCCGGATCCGAGTGCCCCACGGCCCAGGGGGCGAGTCAGCTTTGGCGTAGTCGGCAGGATTTCGTGCCCGCAACCACCGGGTACTGCGTGCCTGAAAAAGACTTTTGTAACTTACCTGTGGCGAAGTTTCCCGCCGTCCGGAGTCGTTTCCCGCCATCTGGAGCCGATTCCCGCCATCAGACGCCATCTTGGACCGTTTCCCGCCGTCTTCTGCCGTCTTCCCGCCATCCGCAGCTGCTTCCCGCCATCGGACGCCATCTTCAGGACGCCGCGCGGGAAGAAGAGGGGCGTGGACGTCAAAACCGCGCGAGATCCGAAGCTCCGCCCCACGCACCGACGCTGCGCAAGGTCCTGGAAGGGAGAGAGAGCGACGCTGACGTCATCAGGACGCGACGCCAGGTCCTCGTCCATAGCAGCAGCAGCGGAGCCGCGGCCTACAGAAG